>NW_020949602.1:1683556-1724899 GCF_900497805.2 Vombatus ursinus
ATATATATATATATATATATATATATATATATATATATATATATATACATACGTATATATAGTTCCCATCTGGATTCTCATCTGAACTCTAGATTAAGAAGCCTTGATTTAGTCCAGCCTCATCATCTTATAGCTGAGGAACTGAGGCTCAGAGAGGAGACAATTTGTTCAGTCACACAGCTACTTAGTAGCAGAATGAGGATCTGAGCAAACCCAGGGCTCTCAGAAAAAGGAGGGAGAGCTCTAGGTCAACTCTTGATTAACTCACTCACCCATTCGTTTGGCAAAAAAAAATAAAATAAAATAAGATAAATGGTGAAGTACCTATTCTTTGCATGTTTGTAAGCTTCCCTTTTGGTCTGCAGGGTACTAGACCAGAAGTCAGAGGAGACGTGGGTTCTAGAGCTGGCTCCAACATTCACTTTGCAGGTGACCTTGGTCCTGTCCATTGCCCTCTGGGGCTTCAGTTTCCTCATTTGTAAAATGAGAGGATTGGCCTCGATGACCTTGGAGATTTCTTCCAGCTCTCAGAGGTGCTTCTATGATCCAATGAGCAAAGACCACCTGGTCTAAGCCATGTCTCAGGTGGGAGACCAGAGTGGTACAAAGCATCCTGGTCCTGGCTTCAAATCCTGGCTTGGACACCTGGTAGCTGTGTGACTTTAGGAAATCCCTTCACATTCCTGGGCCTGGTAAATGGACACGATTAACCTTGCACTCTCTACCTGGAGACCAAAGATGTGGATCACAGGAGGGTGTTGGACTGGGAGTCAGGAAGACCTTGGGTTCAGATTTCTGCCACTGAGGCTTAAAAGCTGTGTGGCTCTAGGCAAGTCACTTGATGTTTCTGAGCCTCAGGTAACTACCATAAGACTCATCTACTCAGTTATAGATCTGGTTTGGCTGATGAAACCACAGACCCTTGTCCTGTTGATAATCTCTCTAAAGAAATCTGTCTTTTTTTTTTTTTTGCTTTTTGGTGAGGCAATCAGGGTTAAGTGACTTGCCCAGGGTCACACAGCTAGGAAATATTATGTGTCTGAGGCTGGATTTGAACTCAGGTCCTCCTGACTCCAAGACCAGAGCTCTATTCACTGTGCCACCTACTACTGCCCCAAGAAATCTCTGTCTTGAGTTGTGTTGGCTTTCCTGATGGGAGGGCATCCAACCAGGTATAGAGGGAGTAGCCGCCATATTACAGTGCTAGCTCACATTGGGAGGCCAGCTGCAGCTGGGAGGGCAGCTGTTGCTCCCCAGAAGTCCTGGGCATTCACTGCAGGCCTGGGTGACAGTGGGCTGATGGAAGTGCTGAGGGTGGGGGGGCGAGACCCAAGATGAGGGCTGTAGAACGGGAAAGCAGAGAATCAAATGATCTGGCCAGAAAAGAGTCCCAGAATCTTACAGTGCAGGGAGACACCTCAGAGAGCATGACAGCTGAGCTGAGCTTGAGTGTATAGCCCCTCTCCAATATCTCTGACGACTGGGCATCTCCTCACCAGGCAGCCTGTGGCACTGGCAGACAGCTCTGACTGCTGGGCTGGCTTCCCATAGTTTGCCCAAGTCTAGCTCCTTATAACATCCCATCCAGAGCCACAAGGAGCTAGTTCAACCTCACTGAAAACATTTTTTCCCAGCAAGTTGAAGATAATACCAAGGTTGTAACTCTGGGTGACTGGAAGGATAGTGGTACCCTCAGCAGTAACTGGGGCATTCAGGAAGGGGAGAGATTTAGGGGGAAAGTTCTGCTTTGAGTTAGCAGTGCCCAAGGGACATCCAGGTTGAACTGTTCATTAGGCAGCTAGCTATTCAGGAATGGAACTCAGGGGGAAATTTGAGGCTGGATAAGTAGATCTGAGAATGATCTGCAGAGAGATGATCATTCTACTCATAGAAACTCATACAGTAGCTAATCAGGTTAGTAAGTGAGACAGTATACAAGGGAAAGAGAAAAAGGTCCAGAGAGCCTTGGAAGACAGCCACAGACAGTGAAGAACCAGCAAAGGAGGCGGAGGAGGAGGGGTCAGACAGATAAGAGGTGAACCAGTAGAAGCCAGAGTCAAGAAAACCTAGAAAGGAGAGAGCATTGGGGATCTCCAGGAAGAAAAGGAGATTAACAGGGTCAGAGTCTTCAGAGGTTAAGAAGGATGTGGATCAAGAAAAAGCCATCAGATCTGACGATTAAGAGAACATTGGCAACTTTGGAGACAGCAGATTGATGAGGAAGGAAGCCAGACAGCAGAAGATTTAGAAGAGAGTGAGAGAAAAAGTGGAGGCCTGTAGTGTAGATGGCTTTCTCCAGATATTTAACCAAGAAAGAGGATAGAAATGTAGGAACAAGAGCTAGAGGGGATGGCTGAATCAAGTAAAGGTTTTGTCGGTTCTGTTTTTTAAGAACGGGCAGCTGGGAAGGAGCCAGTATATAGAAGTGAAATGTTACAGCAAGAGTAGAAATTATAGTAGGGGCAGGGCCCTGGAGAGGACAGGCTGGGATGAGATCAAGGGTGTGTACGGAGAGGTTGATCTTGTCTAGGAGGACTGCCTCACTATCTGAGATGGGGATGAAGGAGGGGATAGTTGGAGAAGATGGCTGAGTGATGGGAGACCATACTTGCCTCTTTCCTCCCATTAAAATGTAATCACTTCACCACTGTTTAGCTCCTTCCAATTGCTTCCGTGTATTGACCTTTCAGACGCCTCTGACTCATCCTGGCTGTGTAACCCTGGACCAGTCACTTGGCTTCTCAGTTTCCTAGGCAGCTCTCTACGATGATAAGTTTCTATCCCTATTAACCTTTCTAGGTTTCTCTTGACTCCTGTGTTTACATTGCATTGATTCTGTTCAGCTCCGATCTTTTCATCAGGAACACTGTTCTCTATCTCATTAAAAATCCATTTTAACCCCACCCCCCAGTAGGATTATATGCATTGGTACAAGGTAAGTTATTACTGGTTGTACATATTCTTGGCTTATCTGTTGCATTTTGGCCCATCCCCCAACCTCAATTTCCTCATTCATAAAATAGTAATTTTATGAAAGCCCCTCCTACTTCAGAGGGTTGATGTGGCAATGAGTCTGAAAGCACGTAGTTAGTTAGAAAGCATTATTTCAATGAAGGCATCGGCAATATCTCCTCCCTCCTTCTGGACACCAGACCAGCCCAGGACTGCCCGACTGACAGACTGGCTGATCCACAGAACATGCTGCTTGCTGACTCATGCCGAACTGACAGGCGCTAAGGCCCCCCCAGTCTTTTTTGTGTGAGCTGCCGTCTGGCTACAGTTCTCCCATCCTGTACTGAGCAGTTTTCCAAAGAGGAAAAGACCACGATTCTGACAGGCACCAGACAACTATGCCTAAACCTCTGGCTGAAAATAGCTCAAGGGAAGGAAGTCGAATATCGCTAGAATGTGTAGAAGGAGCCACCAGCCTCAGACAACACGAGGAATTGCTCGTAGTGATAGAATGTAACCATCTACCGATTGTGGATAGTATCCTATTTTTTTCAGCCTCGTCTTCTGCCGTTCCCCTGCATAAGCCCTCTGCTCCTCTAACAATAAGGACTCTCATTTCTACACACGTTCAAGTTTACAGAGACCTTCCTCACCACACTCCTCTGGGGCAAGGACTGTGAGTTCTGCTACTCCCATGTTACATATAAGGAAACTGAGACCCAGAGAGGTCATTATTATTAATAAAAGTAGCAGTTGACATTTATTTAGCCATTTAAGGTTTGCAAAGCACTTTAAATACTTTAACTCACTTTAATCCTCCCAACAACCCCATGAGATGGGTACTGCAGTTACTAAGATCTACATTTTACAGATGAGGAAACTGAGGCTCAGAGAAAGGAATGTGATCTTGCCCAAGGTCATCGCATTAAAAAGTGTAAGAACAGGGATTCAAACGTAAATCTCTTTTCTCCACATCTATCTGCCATGCCAGTGTTGTTAGTTGTCAATAACAATGGCTTGCATTTATATTGGCTTCTACCTTATCTACTACCCTCTTTTCTGCATCTATATTTAGCACTTCCTTTCCACCTCCTCACCTTGGCGATCACAGGTTTGCAAGTTGAGTGCCCAGCAGCATGGCCAGGCTACTAGCATTCCCATTGGTTCAATGACACAGTCCCTGCCACTTGGCTCCCCAAATTACAGATCGTGAACTTCCACTGATATGCTTCTCCTTAACAATCAGCCAGTAGACACAATTGGATTGAAGAAAAGGCATTAAATAAGATGACACATTAAAAATAGTAATGACAAAGCATTTGCCCCATTAGCTTCTCCACAAATACACGCTCACATAAATACAAATAGTGTCTGTGAGAAGAGTGGGCATACACCTGGTACAGTAGAAGGGTAGGGAACACACATGACCAGTACAATGAGGCTCTGATGTCCTTTCTCTCCTTGTGCTATCCTCACACTTATCCCTGTGTTTCATATCTCTGCGGGGAGGTTCACTTAGCAATGCTCTCTGTGTCTGCTGTTCTTCAATACGTAAGGGACAAATCTCCCTTGAATCTACAAATAGCTTTCTTTTGCTCTGTAGCTATGTAGCTCAACGGATAGAGTGCTAAATTTTGAGTCAAAAAGACTTGAAATCAAACTTTCCCTCAGATTCTTACTTAGCTGTGTGACCCTCGACAAGTTGCTTAACCTCTGTTTGCCTCAGTTTCCTCATGTGTAAAATGAGGGGAATACTAGCACACACCTCCCAGGGTTGTGAGGATCAAATGAGGCCATGTATGCAAAGGACTTTGCAATCCTTAGAGAGCTATGTAAGTGCTATTCAGTATTTTTACTGTTGTTATTTTATTATCATCCTCTCCTTCCAGGGATCATATTCCTTGAAACTGCTTCATTCCCTAAATGACTGCCCACTTGTGTCCATGACAGTCAGGAGAATGGGTATCCTTGCTCTCTCATCTATGCCTGGAACTATGTCACCTCTTAAGGTCAAAATCATTTTTGTTCATGCATTATAACCTATATCTACCCACTGCACATCTTTCTATTGCCCCCTGGTTCACTTGCAAATCTGATTCACTCACTATCACCAGAAGAATTGGGTTGAACCTATGATTCCATTGATATAAGGAATTCCCAGATGAGGAAACTCTGTCATGTTCTCTGGAGGTTAAATTCTTAGAGTTGCCTAGAGCATTGAAAGGTTAAATGACTTGCTCAGGGTGACACAGTCAGGATGTGGCAAAGACAGCTCTTCCTGATTCTGGGGCCATCTCTCCAACTAGTGAATAGATGGTTTTTGTTTCAGGAGACAACTGGGATCATCAGATATGCAACTAGGGAGCAGTGGATAGAGTCCAGGAGGGCGACGTCTTGACTTGCAGGTGAATTGGATTTAAGTGAGGCAGGGCTGTGCAAAGTCACCAGCCTCACTCTCCTCCCAGGCCAGCTGGGTCCAGTGGGGAGATAAAGACCAAATGGAGATGGCCCCAGATGCAGTGGAAGGCTTTGGCCTTTTTAAGCTAAGGTCTTTCCTGGGTCTTGGTTTGTCTGAAGCAACACCCAACCAGTGATTAAGGCTAGGTAAGAAATGAGGCAAAAAATGGCCTCTTTTACCTACTTTAAAAAAAATCAATCTGGGAGGGAAGACCCTCAGAGTCCCTGGCTAAAACTGAAACCATTGCTATTTACACTCACTCTGAGCCACAAAAACCCAAACAATGACCAGGTAGGGTTGGGCTGGGACCTATCATTGGCCACTCAGTGAGAGCCAGAGTGATCTGGGTTCAGGGCATGGTCAGGCAGCTCCACCCGGATCCCATAGGCTTTATTGAAGCCAGGTTTTTCCCAGTACTGTATTTTGGCCATGGAGCCCAAGCCTTACCAGAACAGGAATCTCTCTCTTCTGTAACATATTCAAGGAGAATTCGTCATCCAGCTGACTCTGGCAGACCTCTAGTGAGCTCATCCTCGCCTGAGGCGGCCCATCCCATTTTGGACAGCTGAGACTATTAAGAAGTTTTTCCTTATCTCCTGCCGAAACCTTAGCTCACTGGAACTGCCGCCCACTGATTCTCGTTCTGTCTTCTGGGGCCCAGCAGAATAAATCCAACCCCTCTGGCTCACGGAGTTCTTCAAATAACTGAAGACAGTCCCAATCTCCCTAAGCCTTCTTTTCTCCAGACCATCCATCTCCATTCCCTTCTGGGGACCCTCATCTGGTCTAGTGTTCAGTCTCCTTAACATCCTCATCTAACAATGATGGAATTACAGGAAAACTGGGAGGACCTTAGAAATTAGTTGATTGAACCTCCTCATTTTATACCATAAGTGATTTGCCCAAGGTCATGCAACTAATTCACTAGCAGGTCCAGTTCTGGAACCTAGGGCTCCTGACTTCCAGCCCAGTGTACTGGGCTGCTGTACTCCTTACATACACTGCCTCCTTATATGATATGATTCTTGAACTCCCTCAAAACTTGAATGTCACACTCCTCAAAAATCTTCAGTGGCTCCCTATTACTCCTAAGGTCAAATGAAAATTCCTAATTCTGACATTTAAAACTTCATGTCATATGGTTTCCAACTATGTCTCTGACTCATTTCTTGTTTCTTCATACATGCTCCATCACAGTCAGACCAGCCTGCTAACTGTTTTTTGTCCTGCCCCAGTGGTTTGGCAACAGATTCTCTTTCACAACTGAAGCATAATTCCTCCTCCCCTCCCCTCCCCTTTCCTTCCCTCCCTAGAATCCTGAACTTTCTTCAAAGTGCATCTAAGGCCTTACCTCCTAAGCAGGTCTTTCCTGATCCCTGCAAAAGACAGTGATTTTTGCTTCTTGAAATAACTTTGTATTTATATTTATTTATCTACATCTATGTATTTCTTCCTCAACTCCCCGGTTAAAATGTAAGCATTAGAAGGTAAAGATGCTTTCTTTTTTTTTTTTTCTTTGTATCCCCGCACCTAGCCCAGAGTCTCACAGCAGGTACAGTAATAAATATCTATTGAACTTAATTGAATTGAAATGTAATGATTTGAAGTACTGCCCTTTCTATTGTTTCCTCTTCCCCAGAGATTTATTAAATTTCTGTGCATTCCAGGAGGGGTGGACAGCTTGAGCCTAGACAGGAATGAGCTGGTCTGAATGGGCCAAGAGATTATTAACTGCGAGAAACAAGGGAGGACTCTCCAAATCAAGGACCTTGGGTGAAGGTCCCTCTTCCCCTGCCTGGAGGATATTTGGTCAGAATGCGGCCAGTGAAGTAGTATCCTATCCTGAGAACTGCCTTAGGCAAGCACAGGATTTAGAGTAGGATCTCTGGGCTGTGCCCCAGGATGAAAACAAAACCATGATTTATAGGTTTATAGATCGAAAGGGACCTTAAAGATCATGTGTGTGGGATTGAGTCTAAAAAAATATTGCTAGCATTTATATAGCACATTATGGTTTGCAAAACACTTTACAAAATGTCTCATTTTGTTTTATCCTCAAACAGCAATGGGAAGTAGATGCTATTATCTCACATGAGATAATATTTATAGCACCTAATACAGTGCCTGGCACATAGTAGGTGCTTTATAAATGCTAATTATATCATTGTTATTGTTATTATTTTACTGTTGTGGAAACTGAAACAAACAGAAGCTAAGTGACTTGCCCAGGGTCACACATCTAATGAGAGTCTGAGACTATATTTGAACTTAGATCTTCCCAACTCCAGGTCCAATGCTCTGTTTATTCACTGGGTCACCTAGCTGCCCTCAAAATTTCAAAGTAACAAGTAGAGAAATACAGGATGAACATGTGGTTAGACAGCAATTTATATGAGAAAAAATCTGGGGGTTTCAGGGGATTGCAAGCTTGCTAAGCACTAACAGTTCAATGTGAATGCTTTAGAAGACTCAGTACCTCCGCCCTAGTCAGAGGACATCTGGAATCTGGGTTTCACCACATTTTAGGACAAAGCTGGGGGCTGGCATTGGAAACTAACCAAGATGGTGAAGGGCCTTGAAACCATTTCATCCAAGGATCTGTTAGAGGAAATGGGGATGTTTGGCAAGGGGGAGAAGAGAAAAGTCAGGGGCATAAGGGTCTTTGAGTATTTGAAGAGCTGTCATGTGGACAAGGAATTGAACTTGGTTGGCCTGGCCTTAGAGAGCAGAAAAGAACTAGAAGCAATGCTTGCTGGGAGTTATAGGATGGCAGATTTGGGGCTTCATACACATGCCCAGGAAGGTGAGTGAGGCTCATTCCTGTCCCTTTTGTGGCCATTGCTTCCCTGGCTCTACCTCTGCCCTAGCCCCAGGCCCTCACAGGTATTGCTGCCCTTACCATCTGGGGAGGGGGCACCGAAGGGTAACACTAGTTAGAGTACTAGAGCCTTTACTTTGGACTTCCCCCCCCAACCCTGCCTCCCCTCCTCCCCATTCTAGTAGGTTGAGTTCCCAGAACTACCTAGCAACATCTCCCCTTCAGGGTTCTAGGGTTTCTTTTTTCCCCGGTTTTTTGGTGAGGCAATCGGGGTTAAGTGACTTGCCCAGGGTCACACAGCTAGTAAGTGTCAAGTGTCTGAGGTCATATTTGAACTCAGGTCCTCCTGACTCCAAGGCCAGAGCTCTATCCACTGTACCACCTAGCTGCCCCCAGGGTTCTAGGGTTTCAATGAGAGGTTAGGGGGTGATTTTCTCTAACGTTCAAGCCCCCATTCCAGTGTGTTCTCCCCCATATCAACCACCAGTTATTAGTACACCCGTTTTTTTGTTTACTTGTTTGTTTTAACTCAAGAGTGGGGAACCTGTGGCCTTAAGGCCCCATGTGGACTTCTAGGTCCTTAAGTGCAGTCTTTTGGTTTTAACCAGTTAGTATCAGTTGGCTTTACAAAGGATATTTACTGAGAAGAAAAAGCAAGAACAGAAGTACTAACATTTCTTGTTAGCAGTGGGGCACACTCTCTTTTATATCATTGAGGTTCCTGGGGAAGGTGGGCTCAACCCTGAAGCCATTTCTACCTGACCTTCACCCCACCAAGTTCACTTCTGAATTAGGGCACAGGGATAGATGAAAGCTCCCTCTTGCCTGCCTTCAGTATATGCTGGGTCAAGCGGGTCACTTGGGGCCCAGATCCACACTGGTTGGCACAGCTGGCTTCTGGACTTCTGCTGGCTCACCCTTCTGACCCTCCTAGCTCCTAGGGGTGAGGCCATTTCCAATCCTCTTTCCTTGCAGGGACCAAGCCCAGGTGTGTGTAACAGGCCTCTGGTTGGTCTCAGGAGGGTGAGCCTGACTCCACTCAGAGGTTACCCGAAAAGCAGCTGGGCAGGCAGCCCGATGGCCAGCGTCAGTCAATTAGCGCCTCGAGAATGCATCTCAGCTCAGTTCTGGTTCGGCGGCCGGTCAGTGGCCCACCTCTTCCATTAATCTTTAGTTAGAAAGCCTGGAACCAGTCGCAGAACGTTTGTGCCTGCTCCAAATGGAGGCAGATGAGAAGCAGGATCCCCAGGCCAGAAGAGCCAGCCTACGCGGGCTGGCCAGAGGAAGAAAACAGGGCACACACGTGCCAGAGACGGAGGTCCGTCAGCCAGTCCTTGGGCTCCCTAATAAAGACAGCAGGCTTTAAAGCCTTTGAAGTTCATCATCTCGCGTCATCTTCACAACAACCGCATGGGGCGAGCACCGTTGTCAGTATTATCCCATTTACAAATGAGGAAACTGAGGCAGACAGGGGTGAAGCGGCTTGCCCAAGATTAACAGCTTGTGTCTGAGGTGGGATTCCGAACTAGAGCTCAGGTTTGGTCTACCTCCAAGTTCAGATCTCTGGCCATCACCAACTTCTGGGGATGGAGGTGGGCACATGATTTAGGGGGAGAAGGGAACTCTCTGACCCTGCACTCTCGCTCCTGCTCTGGCCCTGGGATTAAAGGCCTCCTTCACCACGCCATTGCCGCCCACCCTCAGAGGCTGGTATCCTCATCACAAGGGTTGTGACGGAGAAGAACAGAGGACTGAAGTCGACGTCCTGTCTGGGATCCCTGCCTCCCTTTCTTCTTGGCGTTCCCGCCTTCCAGGACCACCGACCAGCTGATTCCCCATTTCAGTCACCAATCAGCTGGTATTGTTGCCGTCTTACTTACTGATGTTAAATTCCTGCTCCCGCTCCTCCTCTCCACTGAGCTGCCTTTGGCTTAGGCTGAAACCCTTCCCCACGTTTCCATCTACACCCCTCCTTATCCAGCTAGCCCTGCCTCTGCCCAGGCCCCACCCTCTTCTGCCGGCCTGGTCCACTATGAGCTCTGGAACCCCTGCCCTCTCTTGAACAGGCTCCCCTCCGCACTGAATCTCTTCCATCTTTGTCCTTTCTAGAGCTAGCAGACATCCAGTTTTCTCGGGAACATGCTAAGTTACGGGGACCCTCAGCAGTGTGGGGTGCACCTTATTCTCATGATCCCTGACACACTAGTCCAGGAGGAGGAGGCAACGTGTTCTTTGTTCCCCCAGACCCTCTCTTTGCTGTCATGACTCAGTAACCTCCTGATTTGAAGTGCAAAGTGGATAAAATGCCAGGCCTGGAGTCAGGAAGACCTGAGTTCGAACTCTGCCTTAGATACTTACTGTCTGACTCTGGGCAAATCACTGCCTCAGTTTCCTCAACTGTAAAACGGGCATAAAAATAGCACCTGACAGGGGTGGGGGCTCAAGGCCACATGTGGCCTTCTAGGTCCTTGGGTTTGGCCTTTTGACTGAGTCCAAGTTTTACAGAACAAATCTTTTTATTAAGGGGATTTATTCTGTGAAGTTTGGATTTAGTCAAAGGGCCTCATGTGTCCTTAAGGCTGAAGGTTCCTCATCTCTGAGTCTCTTAGGATTGTTGCGATGAAGAAATGAGGTAATATTTATAAAGCATTTTGCAAATCTTAAAGCATTACATACACACACACATACATATTGTTAAAAATGATTTTTCTTGGTAATCTGTGTCTTGGAGACTCAGAGCTCCCCTCTTGCCAGCCTTCTGACCAAAGTTGTTCAGAAGGACATCTCTGATAATGAGATTGCATTGAATCTTCTTATTTTGGTCAAACTCCAACCTAGGCCTGAATTGATTTTATCCTACTCAGGTTTGGGTGGAGACAGACTCCCAAGTATTTCCTTTGATGGCAGGCGATATCAGCCCCTGTGGACTAAGTGATCTAAAGCATGTACTGAAGACATCATTTTAATATGACCTACCTCCTAATATGTCAACCAATCACGGTTGATTGGCACCCCTTGGAAACACCTACTCTTCGAAGGGCACAGAAGGCTGTACCCCAAAATCCCAAACTGAGCCAGTTCTAAACTGGCCCCCTTAGGGGCTTAGTTTTGGACTGACCTCCCATGCAATGCATGTCAAGCCACTTTGAGAAATTAAACCGTATGTACCCCAATTTTATTTGTCTCTTTCTTAGAGCAGACTTTGTTTCAAATTGTGGTTCATGGGGTTCATGGGGTTCTGGGTTCACTATATATACATATATATATGCTAGCTATTATATTTATTCTCTCTCCTTCAGGTCTTTCTTTGAGTCAGATGTCAACCTCCAGGCCTTTCTTCCTCCTTCCTCAAAGAGTTCGGACCCAAAATCACACTGCTAGTAAATATCCAAGGAAGGATTTGAACTCAGGCATTCCTGACTCCAAATCCAGTGTTCCATCCACTATACTATTCTGCTTTGTTCTACATCATTTCAATGAAACACCTTTACTTTGAGCTAAGTTTGTCAGCTGGCTGATTATTAAAGGCAATATACTGGTAGGGGCTAATGAGCTATGGCTTTAGGAGTTCTAACTCGTAGGGTCCATTACACATGGAGCAGATGTCACCCAGGGGACCCAACCTTCAAATACAGGTCAGGGAAGGGATAGCCCAGAGCATATACTACACTAAATAACAAAAGACCCAGAGGAAAGCCACCATCATACAGCACCCTCCATGGAGGAAAGACATTGACAAGAACCTCGCAGGATGGGACCCCTTTTGCTAGAGTCCTCAAGATATCCCCCTTAGGCACAGAATAGCTTTTTCTGCTGGACTCCTTATAGAGTTCTGAATCTTCGTTTCCTCATCATGCCCCACCTCTTCTCATACTGCTGCCAGCCATTGCTCATCCCAGGACCAATGCTAGGGCAGATGAGAAAATGGGAAATGTAAAATCCTTCTGACCCCTTGCAGCTCCTCCTCTGGCCCAGGGTCTGGGGGGAGGAGAGATCCAGGCAGAGGCTGAGACACTCTGCCCCCCCACCCCACCCCAAGGTGACTCTTCTGTGGCTTGGCTAGCACTGCTCTCTCCTGGCTTGCCACTCACTCTAATCTCTTGGTTCTGAAACCAGTTCACCCTTTAGAAGACCCCAAAGTACAACCAGGTGTCCTCAGTCAATCAATCAACTCCAGGGCTGCTCCCCACCCTCACGCCATTCATCCAATGTCTTTAGGGCATCTTTGACTGATTGAGTGGAAGACTTGTGGTTTCACTCAGTTAAGGTATCAGGGCACCATATCTTAGCACATTCTTTTAGCAAGGTGGGAAAATGGTTCTGACTTCCTATCCCTATGCATGGCCAGCTGTTGTTTTCTCAAAAGAAAGAAAATTCCAGGAGGTCAGGAATTATTTCTTGGCTATTTTGGTCTCTTCTCTATATAGGACAATACTGGGCACATGAAAAGTGTTTAATAATTGCTTGTTGGATTAGACTGAATTGAATGAAAAAACAAAAGGCAACAGTAAAACATTAAAGATAAAATTTTTAAATGACTCATTAAAAAAAAACAATAGAATTCTTTCAAAAGTAGGGTAACTAGCCAGCCAGCGTGAGTCCCCCAGGCTTTAGTCTCATGGAACTCTATCCTAGTAACAACTGCTCACATCTACTCATAGGGCTTTAATGTTTACAAATTACTTTCCTCAAACAGCCCTGTGAGGGAGGCAATGAAAGTATGATTTCCTCTATTTTACAGAGGAAGAAACTGAGGCTCACGGAGACTTTGAAGGACTTGTTCAAGGTCACACAGCTAGTAACTGGAGGCAGGAATGTGAACCGAGGTCTCCTGATGCCAAGTACCAGCATCTGGTACAGCACTGTGTCAGATCCCAGCTCTGTCCTTGACTACCTATGTGCCCTTAGTAGGTCACTTAAGGTCATGTGCACTCAGTTTCCTCCTCTGTAAAATGAGAAATAGCATTGTGTTTGGAGTCAGAAGACGGGTTCACATCCTGGTATTCCATTGACTACCTTGTAACCTTGGGCAAATTATTTCTCCTCCCTGAGCCTCAGTTTCCTCCTCTGTAAAAAGGTGTCTCTGTGGGGCACCAGGGCTCACCTGGGAACTCCCAAGTCCTCCCTCGCCTAACAGCTGGCTGATTCTCCACCAGTCCTTTGTAGCCATTTGGATGAACTGGAAAAACAACCCATTTCCCAAACTTAAAAATAGAGACACCCTTGAAAGCTGGTTACTGTCAGCAGGCCAAGATTTTCCCTGCTTGCCTGGTGAGCTCCTCTGATAACTGTTCTCCCAATTGTTCTGAGTAATTGGGTAATTCAGCCTCATACATCCTGTAGCTGTCAGACGTGCATCAATCAGGATGGCCCTCGGACCCCGGGTTTGGCTGAGAATTCCAGATTACTTGGGAGGGTCTTAGAGCAGACCATGTCCAAGCTGGGAGGGACTTCAGAGCCTAGAACGTCTGAGATGAAAAGAGACTTAGAAAGCCTCTATTTTATGGCATTAGCTAACATCTTTAAGGACTTGTTATCCCATTTACCTTCAAAACAACCTTGAGAGATAGGGGAAATCAAGTAAGTATTTCTATAGCACCTACTATGTGCCCAGCACTGTGCTAAGAGCTTTTACAAATATTCTTTCATTTGACCCTCACAAAAACCCTTCAAGGCTGGTGCTGTTATTATCTCCTTTTTGCAGTGGAGGAAACTGAGGCGACAGAGGTTAAGTGACTTGCCCAGGGTCACTCTAGTAAGTGTCTAAGGCCAGATTCCAACTCAGGTTTTCCTGACTGGGAGTCCAACACTCTATCCACCATACCATGTTGCTTCCCTTCCCAAGTTTATTGTTTCCTAACTGTGAATCCAGAGAAAATATTTGCCAATCCACAGTATTTTGACTATCCTAGGCCTTTACACCTGAAAACTTATTAACTTAAGAAAACACCCAGTGATTCCTGCTTCCCTGCATTTTCTTCATCTCCCTCCCAGCTACTCCTTCTCTCTCAATTACAGACTTCAGAGAATTGAGATACTTCACCAGTCCACAACATAGATTTGGGAAGGATTATAGGATTATAGCTCCAGGGCTGAAGGGGTCCTCAGAGTCAGCACGACCAGTCCTTCATTTACAGAAAAGGAAAATGACGCCCAGAGATCCTCAGCTCCTGCTCTCAGCATCCATATTGATTCCCCCTCAAACCCTAACCACGAAGTTCCTCAAACTACTCATTTTCCATGACCTGCTCCTCCTCCCCGCATCAGCCACACACAAAGAAGGTCATACCCTCAATCTTGCCATCACCCCCAAATGAACCACCACCACATTCAAGAATTCTGGAATTGCTCATCCAATCGTAACCGCTCAGCTTCTCTCTCCCCTTACAAAACCCTCTTCTTCCTCTGCACCATAGATTTCTCTCCAGTCCCCTTGACCCTCAGTTCTCTCCCAGGCCATATCCCCATGCACTGGCCACTTTCTCTTCTTTTCTCCAGCTTGGCCCCTTGGTGAACCAATTCAACTCTACACTGTCCTCCTCTCTCGAATTCCCAGCCTCTGATTATGCCCCGTCAAGCCTCAGCCCTGCATCACCCACCATTCAGCGTCTTCACTCTTACACACATGCTGTTGAAGGAAGGTGGAGAAAATCACATACCTGTTCTGACTGGGTCCACTACAAATTTGTGTTAAACAACCCCAACTGGGCCCTCCCCGATGCTTGGCAACATCCTCCAATACCCTTCTCTCCTTGGAAACCGCCTCTACCCGGGTGCAGACCCTTGTCACTTCACACCTAGATTACTGCAATAGCTTCTGGGGGTGGAGGTGGAGGTCTTCCTGCCTCAAGGCTCTCCCCCTCCAGTCCATCCTCCATTTAGCCACCAAAGTGGTTTTCCTAAAGCACAGATCTGATCACGTCACCACCCGCCCCCCACCCCCAATAAACTCCAGTGGTTCCCTATCACCTCCAGGATCAAATACAAATCCCCTATCTTTCAAAGTCCTTCATAACCTAGCCCTCTCCTACCTTTCCAGACTTCTTACCCCTTACTCCCCAATATGTTCTCTTCAATCCAGAGACACTGACCTCCTGGCTGTTCCATGAACAAGACCCTCCATCTCTAGGCTCTGGGCATTTTCTCTGGCTGTTCCCCAAGTCTGGAGGGATCTGTTTCCTCTCCTCCAGTTACTGACCCCCCTGTCTCCCTTCATGTCCAAGCTAAAGTCCCATCTTTTACAGGAAGTCTTCCCCAATCCCTGTTAATTCCAGTGCCTTCCCTCTGTTAAATTATTTCCTATTTATCCTGTATAGAGCTTGACTGTATATATTTGTTTGAAAGTTGTTTCTCCCATTGTATTGTAAACTCCAGAGGGCAGGACCTGTCTTTTGCTTCTTTTTGTATCCCCAGAGCTTAGCACAGTGCCTGGCACATAGTAAGTGATCAAAAAATGTTGACTGATTGATTGGTTGGTTGGTTGAATTTACTTGGGATCATAGGATCATATTCTTAGAGTTGAAAGAGACCTCAGCTGCCCCCAAGTCCAACCCCTCATTTTACAGATAAGGAAACTGAGACCCAGAGAGTTGAAGTGACTTGATCCAAGTCATACAGGTTGTAAGCAGTAGAGTCAGGACTGAAACCTAGCTCCTGTCTCCACGATCCATGCTGATCACTAAGGGGTCTTCCAGGTCTGAGGGTCTAAAGTTGGGCTTTTTTTTTTTTAACAAACTATTTATTTACTTTTAATATTTTTAAAAAAATTTGAGTTCCAAATTCTCTCACTCTCTTCCAGTACCCATTGAGAAGGCAAGCAATGTGATATCAGTTACACATGCAAAATCATGCAAAACATATTTCCATATTGGCCAAGTTGCAAAATGAAAAGCAAGAAAAAAGAAAGGGAAAAAAGTCTGTTTCAATGTGCCCTCAGAATTCATCAGTTCTTTCTGGAGGTAGATGGCCCTTTTCCTCATGGGTCCTTTGGAATTGTCTTGCATCAGAGGAGCTAAGTATTTCACAGCTGATCATCATAATATTGCTGTTACTGTGTTCTGTGCTGGTTCTGCTCACTTTGATACGCATCAATTCATATGGGTCTTCCCAAGTTTTTCTGAAACTATGCCCCTCCTTATTTCTTACAGCACAATAGTATTCCATCAGAACCACACCACAATTTGTTCAGCCAATCCCCAATGGATAAGCATTCCCTAAATTTTCAATTCTTTTCTAATTCTTTGCCACCACAAAAAAAAAAAAACCGCTATAAATATCTTTGTATAAATAGGTCATTTCCTCTTTTCCTTGATCTCTTTGAGATACAGTAGTATTGCTGGATCAAAGGGTATGCACAGTTTTATTGCCCTTTGGTCCTAGTTACAAATTATTCTCCAGAATGGTTAGATCAGTTCACAACTCCACCAACAATGCATTAGTCTCCCTATTTTTCCATATCCTTCCAATAGTTTCCATGTTCCTTTTCTATCATGGTAGGCAATCTGACAGATGTGAGGGGGTATCTGAGGTCCTAGAGTAATGATGATGAGCTACTCACCCCCCTTCACAATGAGCGAGAGCATGCGCATGCGGGCACGTGCACACACACACACACACACACACACACACACACACCTTCACAACCCTTTACAGATCTCCAAGCCCTCTCATACTCATCTCTTTTGATCCATACAGTCTCCCTGGGATGGAGGATAGATAAGGATTATTATCTCATTTTGTAGACAAGGCTGAGGTGAAGTGACTTTCCCAAACCCCATTCTGTGAGGCCCAGAAAAGTAAAGTCCAACAGCCAATGAGTTGTGGCAGCAGCAGGCGGGGGCCGTCTCTCCTGCCACCTCCTGGGGTTCTTGTGGGCTCTGCTCAGCGTCCATGGTTGCCTTTTATTTTTCTCAGAAATGCTGGAGGCAGACAAAGTGACTGATTTTTCCAGGAATCCTTGCTTCTTTTCGCCTCTGCCCAACCTCTTCCAAGGTCACTCCAGGGGAGAGGGGCGCCACCAAAGTCAGATCTCAAGACTTTCTTTTGTTTCTTCCATCAGACAAGATTTCCTCCTGACAGAGAATTTCTCCTGCCTTGTGCCCCTTCTGTCGTCCCTGCCCCCGGCCCCTAGGGACCAAGCAGTCCCAGAATAGTGCAAGAGAGGCCCCAGGGGGATGCTAAGGACTATGGAGGAAGCAGTGGCCTTGAATTTTATTAAAGCTTTCTTTCGGGCTTCCCGTTTTAGAAACAGGGACTGACTGACTTCGGCAAAAGGGAACCAATTCTGGTCTCTCCCCTGAATAGCCTGTCTGGCCATCACAGAATTCCAGGAATCCCAGGCTGAGCCTACAAAGTCCTGAGAACCTGGGAGCCCTCTGGGTGACCAAGCGCTCTTTGGGGCTAGGGTTCCAAAACATCTGCAAAATTTGTTAGGCTTCTGAGTGGGAGTAACTAACTTATTGTTCTCCATGCCCTTCCACTCAGATGCTTAACCTCTGCCTGGCAGTGTGGTGCGGTGGTAAGTGTGCTGACCGTGGAATCAGGGAAGCTCCATTCAAATCTCAGTTTGATCACTTATTATCTATGTGACTCTCTGGGCCTCCATTTCCCAATCTGTAAAATGGATGAGTTGGACTAGATAACAGTGGTCCCTTCCGGCTCTAAATCTATGATTTTGTATGGTCCTATGATATTCTTCTGTGGACTTCATCTTAACAAAAAACCCACAACTTTTTCCGGGAGCATTTTAACATATAAGTATTATTATTCTCATTTTACAGATGAGGAAATTGAGGCTCAGACAGATTAAGTGACTTTCTCTTAATCAAAAAATCTCATAGGCAGGATAGGAACCCAGGTCTTGCTGGTTTCACGTGTAGCAGTCCACGCATTCTGCCATACAGCATTCGGAAGCTCTAGAACAGAAGTTATATAATATACAACCCTCAGGGTCTTCCCCTCCCAGTTTGATTTCCTTTTTCTCTTTGAGCAGCCAAACTAGGCCAGCTTTCGCCTGATTTCTTACCCAGCCTTAAATCACTGAATGGGTGTTGCCTCAGGCAAATCAAGACCTGGGCTTATAAAGGTCAAGGTCTCCCACTGCATCCGGGATCATCTCCAGTTGTCTTGTTCTATATCTTGTCCCTGGACTCCGATAACCCTGGAGGAGAGTGTGAGGTTGGTGACTTAGCACAGCCCTGCCTCACCGAAATCTAATTCACTTGCAAGTCAAGACGTCAACCACCCGATGGCACTGGTTCTCTTCAAGAACAAAGAACAAACAGCAACAATAATGAAATATAGACTCATTGAGTCTCAAGTATAGTATAGGTAGCTAGCAGATAGAGCACTGGACCTGGAATTAGGAAGACCTAGACGTAAATCCAGTCTCAGACTTTCACTAGCTGTGTGATCCTGGGCAAGTCACTTAACAAACTCTGTCTGCCTCAATTTCCCCCCCCCCTTTTTTTTTTGGCTAGGCAATGGGGTTAAGTGACTTGCCCAGGGTCACACAGCTAGTAAACGTTATGTGTCTGAGGCTGGATTTGAACTCAGGTCCTCCTGATTTCAGGGCCAGTGCTCTATTCACTGTGCCACCTAGCTGCCTGCCTCAATTTTTTCAACTGTAAAATTAGGATAAAAATAGCACCTACTTCTAAGGGTTATTGTTAAGGTTATTGTAAGTTAATATTTGTAAACTCCTTTGTGAACCTTAAAGCATTATATAAATGCTAGCTTTTTTATTATATAGACATGGCAAAATATAGATAAGATAGAATATACACAGAAATTCCAATTTGCAGGGATCCTAGAGAGCACCTAGTACAAACTGTACCTGAGCAGAAACCCCATTAATACCACTTCCTAATAAATGATTACCCAGCTTCGGACTGAATTTTTTCAGAAACAAGGAATTACAGACTCAGTGTGAGAAAGTGGGAAATATGTTCAAACTTGGAATGAAGAAACCCAGGTTCAAATCCCAGCTCAGATGCTTTGGACCTGGGGCCAATCCTCTCTCCTCTGATCCTTCATTTCCTTTTTCATAAAATAAAAGATAAGGACACTGGCATTGCCTCCCTCCCAGGGTCCTCCCAAGCGAAGTGCTTGAAGTGTTCCAGAAATGGAAGCTGTTGTTATGAGTTGCTAAGGCAGCCTGTTCCACTGTGGGACCCTCTCATTGTGAAGAAATTCTCCCTGACATCAAGCCTAAATCTATCTCCTTGTGACTTCCACCCATTGTTCCTGGTTCTGCTCTCTAAGGCCACACAGAGCAAACTTTACTTCCCCTTGCATGTATATGTATGCACATAGGTGGGAGAGAGTGTCCTAGGCTTTTGGGGGAAATGTTTTTACTAGCTGTTTTTACCATACCATCCAAGTAATTTCTTTTGCTACTGGCTGACTCTTAAGGGGAAGTATGCTGGTGGGGGCTTGAGAGCTACTCCTATTAGAGCATCTTTACTAAGACGGTATTCTTATATAAAATATGACCATGGATTCCAGTCCAAAGGAAATATGCAGTTCCAATTCAAATAATGGGACTTCATGGGATTCATTATATGTACTAATTAGGACCCAGTTATGGTAATACAATTGGTGAAAACTTTCTTCCAAAAGCCTCCTCCATAATTACCCAGAGTGTTCTTGGGAAGAGCAGGCATAAACTTTGAGTACATAAGTACAGAGGCTGCCAACCACGTATGGCAAAGGTAACTCACAACACCCAGTCCCCAAAGCCTTGAAATTCCCTCTTTTTGTAGGATCCTCATGCTAGGGTATAGCATCTCTGATCTCATCACCTCCCTACTCACATACTTTTCTCAAACACTCTCCTACTCAATAAAATTCCAGGGGCTTTCCTTAGAACAAATACAAAATCCTTTGCATTCAAAGCCCTTCATAACCTACTCCTACCCGGCCACACACACCTTGCCCATCTTCTTAGAGCTTACACTGCTCCATGTCCTTCAATCCAGTAATATTCCTAGCACAAGACATTGTCTCCTGACTCATGACAGTTTCCCTGGCTGTCTCTCCTGCTTGGAATGCTCTTTCTCCTCACCTCTGCCTCCTGGCTTCCCTGGCTTCTTTCAAGTCCCAGCTAAAATCCCACTTTCTATAGGAAATTCACAATCCTCCTTAATTCTAGCACCTTCCCTCTGTTAATTATCTCCATTTTACCCTGTACGAAGCTTGTTTGTACATCATTGTATGCTTTCTTTCCCATTACGTTGTAAGCTCTTCAAGGGCAAGGACTATGTTTTGCCTCTTTTCCTATCTCTAGTGTTTAGCACGGTGCCTGGCATATAGTAGGTGCTTTATGAATGCTTATTTGCTGACTGGAAGTTGCCTACTCCCTTGTGTTCCTGATTCTCTGTATGACGTGGTTGATGTGGGTGGGGAGAGGAGAGAAAATGCATTCCTCCTCCCCATTCTCACTGTCTGCCCTCTGGTTAATATGACTTTGGATCTGGTGCATTTACAAAAATTTCTTTTCATTGGTGGAAAGAATGATTCCTTAGAGTTCATCTATATCAATCTACCTATCTATTCTGTAGGTATTACACAATGAAACATTAACCAAATAGTCTATATATTGCCTCTGTGACTTCGAATACACTTGTCCCTATGAAAGGAATGCACTCCTTCTTCTTTGTCTCTGCCTATTGAAATCTTACACATTGAAATAGTTAACTAAGGGGAAAAATCTTCACAGCAAGTTTCTCAATAAGAAATTGATTCAAATGTATAAGAACAAGAGATATTCTTCAGTTGGAAAATGGTCAAAGTGTATAGAAAGGAAGTTCTGAAAGGAAGAAATCATAGATAAGAAAAGATCATATAAAATGTTCTAAATCACTAATATGAAGAGAAATGCAAATTAAAGCAACTGTGAGGTTCCATCTCCCACCCATTATCCTGGCAAATTTGATCAAAAAAAAAAAAAAAGGAAAATGACAATTGCTAGGAGTGTGGGAGGCTAGGCACATTGACACATTGTTGGTGGACCTGTGTATTGGTTTAGGAATTATGGAAAGCAATTTAGAACTATGCCTTTAAAGTTACTTAACTGGATACATATCCTTTGTAACTCAAAGTTACTAAAAGGATAAACACATATCCTTTGATGTATTGCAACCACTACTAGACCTATGCCCCAAAGAGAACAAAGAAAGAGGAAAAGAACCCATATGCACAAGAATATTTAAGGCTGGGTTTTTGTGTTTTTAGTCATTGCAAAGGCTAGAAATTAAAAGAGTGCCTGTCATATAAAAAATAATCAAGCAGATTATAGTATACGAAGGTAATGGAATATTATTTTTCTGTAAGAAATGATAAAGGTGATGGTTTCAGAGAAACCTGGGAAGACTTGTATAAACTGAGGCAAAGTGAAATGAGCAGAACCAGGAGAACAATTACAAAGAATAACTTTGTAGAGATAAATGATTTCGAAAACTTTAAGAATTCTGATCAGTGCAATGACCAGCCAGAGGATGGTGTGATGACATGATTATGATGACAAATGCTACCCGCATTTCCTCACACAGAAGTGATGGACTCAAGATGCAGAATAGGACACCTCTGGACATGGCCAGTGTGGTCATTTGTACTGCTCGACTCTGCATATTTGTTGTAAGGGTTTTGTTCAGTGGGGAAGAGCAAGAGGGAGAATGGAAGGAAGTGCTGGGAACAGGGGTGCCCCAGAAAAGGAGAAAAAAAATAAAAGAAGGAAAAGATGATTGTTGAAGCGTTTTTAAAAACCATACAAAGAGAACAGAAGAAATTTCAGAAGGAAACACAAGCAGGACAGCTTTGAAAGTTACATGTTGAATTCATCATAGACTTAAAGAAGAAAAGCAAGCATTAGATAATAGAACCTTGTGGTTTCATGTACTTTTTTATGTGCTTTTTTCCTGTTCTGGTACCCATATGAATTTCCTCATTTTATTTGGAGTTTAAATTAAAATTATGTTAATTAAATCAAATAATCATTTAAATAAAACTTATTTAAATGAAATTATTTATTTGAACAAAATTTATTTAAATTAAAATTTTTTAAAAATGTTAAAAAAAAGAAATCCGACCAACTTTCAGGGCCCAACTCCATGTCACCTCCTCCATGAAGCCTTCTCAAGCCTCCCATCCCTTCCTCACAACCTCACTCTCCTTTGCACTCCAGTGGATTAGAATGGAAAAGCATTTATTAAGAGCTTACCACGTGTAAAGTTTTGTGCTAAGTATACAAAGAGTAAAAGAGTCCCTGCTCTCAAGGGGTGCACATTTGTTTTTGTTTGTTTTGTTTTTATTTGGCTAGGCAATGGGGTTAAGTGACTTGCCCAGGGTCACACAGCTAGTAAGTGTTATGTGTCTGAGGTCGGATTTGAAGTCAGCTCCTCCTGAATCCAGGGCGGGTGCCCTATCCACTGCGCCACCTAGCTGCCCCAAGGAATTCACATTTAAAATTCAAGGAACCTTCACTTCTAAGAGGTTTCACTGAAAGACAGATAGGAAGACCTGGGGTTCCTTTCTTGGTGCAGCAACTAGGCAGATCACATTAGCCAGTCAGAGGGCCAGAGGGCAGAGCAGTATTGCCCAATGGTCCACCATTGTACCTGAAGGCAAGCTAGTTGGTGCATCCCCGCTCAACCTTCAACTAGGAGCAGCCATATCTCCCCCCACCAACTGTCTATGACATGTCTGTGTTCTTGATCTTAGAGACCTTGATCACATTCTGCTTATACTGAATTTTTTTTGTATCTAGTCTTACCTGCCCTGCTCAATTTCAAGTTCTTATGATCTTTGCATGCCTCCTGCCTAAAGATTCCTTGGAGATCATTTAGTATAATCCCCTCATTTTACAGAAGGGGAAAATGAGCTCACACTTGCTGAGGCAGTTTGTTGTAATAGATGTTCAATCATTTTTTGGTCATTTTCTCTCTTTGTGACCCCATTTGGGGTTTTCTTGGCAAAGATACTGGAGCAGTTTGCCATTTCCTTCTCCAGCTCATTTTACAGATAAGGAAACTGAGGCAAATAAGGTGAAGTGACTTGCCCAGGGTCACACAGCTAGGAAGTGTCTGAGGCTGGATTTGAACTCAGAAGATGAGGCTTCCTGACTGCAGGCCTGGCGTTCTGTCTATTGTGACACCTAGCTGCTGTCATTATAGACAGCATGGGAAAACCACGTCGGAATCCCACCTCAGCTAGTCACGGTGTGATCCTGGATGAGTGACCTAACCTCCCTGAGCCTCAGTTTCTTCATCTGTAAAATGAGGATTAACTGTTAGACCTACTACAGTGCTATGGTGATGATCAGATGAGATGCTGTGCAATGCTGTCTAAATGCCAGTTACTGATACTATTGCTAGGTCATGTGATAGGTTAGGAGACTGGGCTGCCTCCCCTAGATAGGCCCAGTCTTCCTGACTTGAAGAAGGGGGCTGCCAGGAGGAGGGCTCTCAAAGCTTCATTAAGCTAACGAGCCAATCAATCAACGAGCATTTATTAAACCCCTACTGTGTGTCAGGCGCAGTGCCAAGCACTGAATCTTGTCCAAGGTTAGCCTGGAGGAAATTAGCTGTTCCCAGGCTTTGTGTCATCCTCCCAGAGCCCTGTGCTCACGCCCGTGAAGACCTGTGATTGGAGGATCACAGACCTTGAGCTGAAAGGATTCTCAGAAGCCATTGGGGAAACTGAGGCCCAGGGAGGTTAAGTGACCTAAGATCATAGATTGAGAGCTGGAAGGCATGTCAGATGCCCTCATTTTTACAGAAAAGGAAACTTAAGGGCAGGGAATTTAAGTGACTTGCCCAGGGTCACACAGATAGTAAGTAAAAGAGGCAAAATTTGAATCCAGGGCCTCAAACTCTCTCAATCCAGTGTGATTCCCATCACTTTGATGCCTGTCAGTATCTTCTCCTTATCTCAGAACACCTTCTTATTATCCTATGTTGGGGGTGGGGTAGAAAAGCAAGCTATACTATTTCCCTTACATAAGGCAGGGGCACCCAGAGACCACTCCCCCTCTGGCCTCCATGACCTTGGGCTCTGGGCAGTCTAGGGAGTTAGGATGCACTGCAGCTCCAAGGCATACGAACTATCCTCTCCAACGATAGTCAATAAACATTTATTAAGCACCTGCTATGTGCCAGACCCTGCTGGGAATACAAATAAGAAAAAGACAGTCCCTGCCCTCCAGGAGCTTATAGTCTAAAGGTTGGGGAGACAATACACAGAAGAAAACTGAAGGGCAGGGGGAAGGGGAGACGGGGGAGCCAGCATGATGTTTCAGACTATGGAGGGTGTTGACGAGGTGTGGAGTATGCCGGCAGAATCAACCTCCATGAGCTTATCCTGGAGGAACTGAATTATGATGTTCCTGGAATGCCCCCCCAAGCCCCACCCTTTGGTAATGTTCTGCTTCCCACATCCACCTGCATTTCTTAGAAAGCTAAGAACCCATCTGGCTAATTCTCCTGTTAAAATGCCCTTTGTAGTCCCATTTGAAGGATGGAAAAACCAAGGCTGGGAAGAGGTTTGCCCCAGTGATGGCCATGCCTAGAATCGGGGGTCTCAGTCCAGAAGAAAAGCCAAACATTCCCCTGCTTATAATCTGTCTGAAGGCCAGTCACTAAGGTCATCCAGGGGTCAAACCCTGTACCACAGGGTACAGTGAGCAGTCAGAGGGCTGAAGTTCAGAGCTGTGTGCCCTGTAGGGCTACTTCCCTTCTCTGGACCTCAGTTTCCTCATCTGTAAAATAAAGTTGGGCTGGATGATCTCTAGGGGATCTGATGGTTTAACATTCTGAGCTCCCAAGCCTGTGATCATTAATATCAGCTCCCATTTCCTCAACACCAAATACTTTATCTTATCCTCAATTTCCCAATGGAGAGAATACTTCCACCCACAACATGATTAAGCACCTCCTAGGTGCCACTGGGTATCTGAAGACAAAAGAGGAAATAATTCCCGCCTGAAAGGAGCTTAGGTTCTCCGTGGAAGGTGGGAGGCATCGGGAGAAGTCATTATGTATGCAGAGAAGCAAATACAAAACAAATTTAAAGTCATATCTGACAGGGCAAGGAGGGCATCAGCCACCGGAGGGATCAGGGCCGGCCCCTCTCTAGGAGGAGTCAGGTGCTGAGCCCAGAAGGGAGCTGGAGATGCCAAGGCGTGGAGGGGAGCAGGTTCTTGGGGATAAATGCTCGGTAAGGTGCCACAGAAATGGGAGCGATCAACGCCCGGAGTCAGAGCCAGCTGGTGACTCGAGAGATGGAGCACTAGGCCTGGAGTCAGGAAGCCCTGAGTCCGAATTCGACGTCAGACACTTACTATAGCTGGGTGACTCTGGGCGGGTCACTTAACCTCTGTTCCCCTCCGCTAATAATAGCGCCTACCTCGCCAGGTTGTCGTGGGGATTGAAGGAGATAATATACAGTAGCCGGCACGTGGGAGGCGCGCGATATTTAGTCCCTTCCCCACGATCCCTATATTACAGGTGAGGAAACTGAGGCACAGTACCTGACAAGGGACTTCCGGAGCTGGATCTCCCTCAGCTTGAGCAGGAGGCTGCCTCACTTTAGCACCTGTGTGCCCAGCCCCTAGCACGAGAACCCAGCACTGAGTGCTTGTCGACTGACATGAATTAATAAGCAAGGCTTGGCTTGGATCGGACTGGGCCAGTGGTAGGTGGAATGGGTGATCTCTCGGGAGGTCCGCTCCTCCCGACTCTGGGACCTGGGCCCGGATGGAGCGAAGGGGAAGGAGTCCCCGGATCCCACGGAGCCCGTGAGGCAGCTTTCGGCCGCCGTGGCTTTGGCCGATGGAGCGGGGTGGGAGGGCGCCCCCAAGCCCGCAGGCGAATGAGCTGACTGCGCTCTCCAGACCAACTTCGGGGCGGGCTCAGGGCCATCACTGGGCACATGCCCCAGGCTGGGGTGCGCGTGTGGGTGCGTGTGTGTGCATGTGTGCGTGCGTGGGGTGGGCGTGGGGGGAAGAAGGGGTGGGGCGGTGAATCATGCCCTGGGCCCCTGCCCCGCCCCAGCCGCTCTTAGGGCTCGGGTCAGCCCTGGCTCCTCCTTTAAGAAGCTGGTTCGGCCCTGGCCCTGGCCCCTGCCCCGCCCCTCTCCGCCCTCAGGGAGCTCCAGCAGACCGCGGACACTCAGGCAGAGGGACAGACGGGTGGACGGACGGCCTCCGAGCCCGGGGGCTCAGGGAGTCACCCGCCCACAGACAGCTGGACGGACAGACAGACTTGGATTCAGGCTCCGAGGGGTCAGTAGGTCCGCTGGGGGCGGGTGGGGGGCCACAGGCTCCGCAGGGTGGCGGCTTGGTGGCCCGAGCGGAGCCCTGGAGACCCTGGGCAGGACTGGCACGTCTCGGCCAGGAATCCTGCTGGTTCTGCTCTTGGTCGTCTAGTAGCAACTGCAGCTTGGGCTGGGCAGCGCCCCGGGGACCCCTCCCTCCCCCGCCCTCCATCTCCGCTTCTCAACTCCGGGCACCGAGCCTGCCTCTGGCTGGCTGGCCCAGGATCTCGCGCTCGCTCCCGAGCCTCCCCCTCTGCTCTGTGTCCGCAGGGAGAGAGGGCCAGCAGCCTCCCCTTCGTGCCTCTGTTTCCTCTTCTGTAGAATGGGGCGAAGGGAGGGCAGAGAAGAGATGTATGCCACAGAGATGAGTTGGACTGCTGGTCATTAAGGTTCCTCCCAGCTTTAGGTCCTCCTCATCCGTGTTCTAATACACCACCCCCTTGGGCCCTCGGTTCTGTGACTCTCCTTCCCCCGCCATTCTCTCCCCACCCCCACCCCCAGCTCTGACTCTCTAGGTTCTGAAAGCTCCTTCCTTCCCAGAGCTGACTCTCCAGGTTCTAAGACACCTGCCTGACTCTCTATATCTCAAGTCCCCCTCCCCTCTGCATTCTAAGACCTCACGTCCCAGCTCTAAATGTCTAAGACGCCTTCCTTCCTCTCCCCTCAATCGCTCTTACAATGGGAAGTGTACTGGCTCCGGAGTCAGAAGTCCTGGGTTCAAATCCCAAGTCTGAGGGTCCTTCCAGACCTAAATCTGTGTCCCTGTGACTAGCGTCTCCCTCATTTCTGACATTCTGTGATCAGTTGCGGTAATCTGTGACCTGCTTTGTAATCTTTATGTTCGAAAGTCCCTCCCAGCTCTGATGTTTTGTATTCTAAAGTATTTTGCAGCTCTGAAGTTCTGGATACTATTGTAGCTTCCAGCTTTCACCCTCTGTTCGAATATTCTTCCTAGTGTTGACCTCCTGTGTCCCAGCCCTGACCATTTGAGTGTGTGAGCTGGAGAAGGAAAGCTGGGGGAAAGCGGAGGCTGTCACTGGCCACATACCATCCAAAAGCCCCCTTTAGAGCTGGGGTGGAGGGCTCTCAGGTGCCTGGCTTCTCTTCTGGGGGTGGGTGGGATGGATTATGAATAGTGAGATCCAAGCAGTCCTGGAATGCAGCCCCCAAACACTTGGTTCCTGTTACAGGCATCTGGTCCAGCCTGAGCATCGTTCTCCTCTTCAGGTGCCTCTGATGGAGATGTGATTGTGTTCCTGCTCGCAGCCTAGGAAGAAGGCTTCTTTGAACTCCTGCCCCAGCCCAGCCTTCCTGGACTGGCCATGGTTGGTCCCTTGATAAGTATATATTCCCCCATGCTGTTGAATCCTTCCTGCAACCCTGTCTCTCTTGGGTTTAAAAGCCAGCATGGTTTAGGTAAGGGGGCAGAGACAAGGCTGGAGATAACAGTAAGGTTTGGAACTAGGACTCTGGAGGTGATTTGCTCACTGCCAGAGGGATACTCACTCTCCCCAGGCTTGATTAATTGTATCCCAGGTTGCTCGCTATAGGGAAAAGTGGCCCTTTGTATCCAAAAACACCGACGGTTTTACAGAGCCATGGATCAGAGGTGAGGGATAGCATGGCAGAATGCCCACAGGCCTGGGTTCAAATCCCACCTCAGACACTAACTGTGTGACCCTGGGCAAGTTGTTGAATTTCTCTGGGCCTCAGTTTCTTCCTATGCAAAATGAGGCAGCTGGGCCAGATGGTCTCTGAGGTCTCTGCCAGCACTAGAGTTAGTGCCTGAGTTATTGGCCTCAGTTTCCTCTATATGTCAAATGAGAATAAGGATCCTCACTTCACCTGCATCCCAGGGGCATTGTGAGGACAGAACTTCATAAGCCTCAGCGAAGTAAAGAAGGGTGAATTATTGTTAAGAAGGAAGCTGTGTGTAACCCCAGGACACTGGCTTGAGAGCCAAAAGGCCATTTTGTCCAGGCCCCTCATTTTCAGAGGAGGAGACTGAGGTCCAGGGAAATCCAGCGATTTGGCCAAGGTCCTTCAGCCCAGAGAATCGAGGGATTTACCCGAATGGTAGAATTAGAACCCAAGTTCTCTGAATCCAGAGCTGGGGCTCTCTTCTGCTGTCAAGGAATTTGGTCTAGTTGGGGAGAGAGATTCATATTCCAATTCTTTTTTTTTTTAAAAATGGATTTCTGTTTTGTATACTTATCTTAACAACTCTTACCACAAACATCAAAACATACGAAGGAGAACCAAAGAAAGAATTATTTATGAAGCAGGCACATTATGAGTCAAGCACTTCTATTACATAGTTTTTGTAATATAAATGTAAATATAATCAAGTCAGGTAGTAACAAAGTTTACCTATTTGTTAGTTTCTGCTTCAAAACTTCCTTTACTTTCTTCTCACGGCAACAAATTAACAGACCAATTCTCCACCACCCCCACCCCCACCCCATAGGCGTCCTCAGCTCCTCCAGTCCAAGCTGGATTTCTGGTGGACCTGGGGCTGATGGGAAAGGGCAAAGAGGGGAAAATTTGCCTGTTTATAATCCCCGGAAGAGCAGCCAATCCCCATGCAGAACTGTCCTCAGGAATTCTCTTACCTGGGACAAAGGGAAGTTTGGGGATTTTTTGGGGGGGGGGATAAGTGGGGAGGGGAAGGACAATATGACAGTGAAAGCCATTGGGCTGGGGTGGGGATGACCCATGCCCCAAGTCCTACCTGGAGTTGGGGGTGAAAGCTGGCACTGGGGGGAGAGGTAGCAGGGTGTGAGGACCCTGGGGAGGGGGGCAGGTGAGAAAAGAGAATCACGAGGATGGCAGTGGAGGAAGGTGGTGGGGCAGAGTCCTGATGACCTTACCCTAGGTACACCGCCCGCTCTGTTCTCACTAGCCTCACCTGCTGCTGATGCCATAGGAGTGAGAGTCTCAAACCAAAAGGTGTCGGGGAGGGGAGAGAGCATTGGACTACGAACCAGGAGTCGAGAGGCCCCCTACTTTCCCACCTCTCATTTGTAGTCTGGCTTCTGACCTCGTCATCTCCCCCCAAACTGCTGTCTGCCAAGTGGCCCCTGATCTCTTGGTTGCCAGATCCAACGGCCTTTTCTTCAGGCTCCCGCTCCCTGACCTCTCTGCAGCCTGGGGTGCTGCTGATTACCCGCTTCTTCATCTCTCTAGGTCTTCTCCTACCCCTCTGACCGCTCCTTCTCGGTGTGCTCGGCAGGACCTTAGACAAGGGCACAGCTGCATTATAATTGTGGGTGGCCCAGTGGCCCTCCGGACTCTCTGTCTTTGCAACACCTCTCCTCCACGTCCCCTCCTCCCCACTGACCCAGCTGCCACCCCAGGCCAAGCCCTCATCACCTCTCACCTGGGCTGGTACAATACATTGTCTCTGTGCCTCCCTCCCTCCCTCCTTGCCTCAAGTCCCTCCTCACTCCAGTCATCCTCCATGCAGCTGACAGGGATCTTCCCAAAGCAGGGGTGAGTCATGTCTTCCATCACCCCCAGCACACACACACACTCTTTCTGTCTCTGTCTCTCGGTTTCTGTCTCTGTCTCTCTCTCCCCCCTCTCTCTCTGTCTCTGTCTCTCTCTGTCTCCCCTCTCTCTTTCTCTGTCTGTCTGTCTGTCTCTCTCAATCAGTCAAATTCCAGGTGTTCACTAATCACTTCCAAGATCAAACATCAACACTCTCCTGGTTGCCATGTAAGGCCCTTCCTACTTTTCCCATCTTCTCTAGCTTTGCTCCCTCCCCATGCCTTCCAGGTCAGCCACACTGACCTCCTTGCTGTCCCATAAACACGTCTCTCTAAGCTCAGACTCTCTCCACCACTGCCCTGATGGCTGGACAGGCCCTTCTGTTCAGCTGCCTTTCTTTCTCTGTCCTTTCTCAGTGGGTAGAGGTATGGGCCTCCCAACCAGGCAGGGCCTTCTGCTGAAAAGACCAGGAGTCAGAGGTCATGGCTTTGCGTCCCAGGTCTGCCCCTCTTTGGTGACCTTGGGGAAGTTATGGTATCTACCTGGGCCTCAGTTTCCTTCTCTGTAAAATGAAGGGGTTGGATGGGATCATCTTGAGGCCTCCTCCAGCCGTCATGGAAGACCTGTCTACCTGTCCCAGCATTCTTGATTGTTTCCTGTGGGAAGGGACACCTTCCCAGTTAAAGGGGTTGCTCTGAAAGGGCAGGGACCCTATCTTCTCCTCCTTCTGCACAATGATGATGCTAAGTACAGCTCACACCTATATCGTGCTATTAATAGACCCCTTATTGTATATGATCCCATTGGCTCCTCACAAAAACCCAGGAAGGTCAGGGGTAAAAAAGCTATTATTCCCATTTTACAGAGCAGGAAACTAGCTCAAAGAAATGTACTGACTTTCCCCAGGTCACGCAGCAGAGAACTGAAACCAGGTCTTCTGGCTCCAAGGCCAGACCTCTTTCCCCAGTGCCCGATGAAGTCTTGGTGATGGATAGGAGTAAGTTAATTTCTCTGAGGGCAGTGGCTTTGGATTGGGCCAAGGTCAGTGGTGCCTTGGTCACGGAATCACAGTCTCAAAGTCAGGCAGAAGCCCTGGCGGAGGTCCCCTAGGCCAGCCTGTCCCCTCTGCTGCCCCAGGAGGGGAGGCCCCTAGAACGTTCCTGGCACGCTTGGCCAGTGAGGAGCTCGCCATACCCCATGACAGCCCATACTCACCAGGTAGCAGAAGGGCTTGGTACAAAGGGAGCAGGAGAGGACCAGGATTTGATAGAGCTCTCTGGTCCAGGGTTCTCACCAGCTCTCACCTTCTGTGTTCCGAGGTTCCTCCCAGCTCCAGCACTCTCTGGTCCAGGGTTCTCACCAGCTCTCACCTGTGTTCTAAGGTTCCTCCCAGTTCTAGCACTCTCTGGTCCAGGGGTTCCTTCTAGCTCTGGCATCCTAGAAGTCTGGTCTGTTCATCACTTGTCTAGATTATCTCTAGGAAATAGGGATATTTCTCACCAACCTCTGGTTCTACGTCCACTGCTGAGGGAGGTCCTGATTGACTGACCCCAGGGGCAGTGTAGACAGTGGGAAGGGCAGGCAGGTAGCAATCACAGTGTTGGCCTTTGGATCCTGGGTCTGCTCTTTACCTGGGTGGACTTGGAGAGGTCCTGATTCCTAGAAGAAGCTGGGTTGGGACGAGGTGCCCTCCATCCTGAGGCCTGGCATGCCCAGTGTTCCGGTCTGGGCTCTCCTTCCCCCGCCAGGCACGTCCACACATTGTGTTCAGGTCCGGGACCGCGGAGAGACTTTCTCCATCTCTCCCAGGACAATGCCACATTCTGGGGAGAGGATGTGGCAAAGAGCTACCCGTGACTCACCCGTGCCAGCGCACTGGCTGACTCTTAATCACTTTTCCCCTCTTGGACTTTGTTAAAAGGCATTCCTGAAGCCCCGAAGTCTCCCCCAGGGACCCTGGCCCAGCCAGGCAGCATTCTGGGATCTGGGTTTTTCAGCCTGCTCTCTTAGAAGTGGGGAGTGTGGCCTGGGCAAACTGGGTGGGGCTCTGCCCTCTGCCCCAGATTTTTGTTGCATTCCAGGCCTAGAAGCTGTGACATTTGGGGTCTTGGGGTGGGGGGGCTTGGCAGGGAGGCTTCTGTCCTCAGCTTGGCTGAGAGATTTTCTCAAGCAAAGAAACGGCCGGGGGGTAATCTGGGGAAGAAGCTGGGAGCTAATCTCCTCACCCATGGTAGGCCCCAACAACCTCAGGGCCTACATGTAGAAAATTAGATTTTGTTTTATGTTCTTTTGGGCCCTACAAGGAGGGAGCTTTCTTGTTGTCCCTCACTTCTGGAGGTTTCTCCCGACTTGAAAACTTACTGGGGAGGGGGGCAATGCTAGAGAATGAAGGTGAGTCCCTGGCCAAGTAAGGGAAACTGAGTCCCAAAGCAGCGAGGGACTCAGGGACAGGCAGAGCTGGGAGAAATCTGAGTGTAGCATCTCCCAGTCACAAGCAAAGCTGGCCTTCAGAGAGGCCTGTGTGGGGTCAGCAGGCTTTGCTTCTTCCAGCTGTGTGACCTTAAGCAAGTTCCTAAACCTTTCTGGGCCTCAGTTTTTCCCATCTGTAAAAGAAGGGGTTTGGACAGGATTGGGATTCTTAACCTGAGATCCAAATCTACAGCTGGATACTGGCCACATGAATAGTCTATACTGTTGAGGCCAGGGAGGCCTTGGAATCTGGGTCCTTGAATTTGGTTGGAAAAAAAAAAAAGCACACCTTTTTTTTTCTTGCTAAACTCTAACTGAAATTTAGCATTTCCTTCAATTACATAAAACCGTTATTCCAAGCAAGGATCACTAGGCTTCCACAGACTGTGGTCATAGGGGCCCAGGACACCAGCAAGATTAAGAAGCCATGGGAACAAACATTTATTAAATGTCTATTCTATAGACCCATACCTGGAAATGTCCTCTCATCTAATCCCATTGTGGCGTGTGTGTGTGTGTGTGTGTGTGTGTGTGTGTGTGTATGTGTGTGTTGGCATTTATTTAGTCCTTACTATGTGCCAAGCACTGTGCTAAGTAAAAGGAATTCAGTGGCAAAAATGAAATAATTCCTGCTTTCAGGGAGCTTCCATTCTGGTTGGAGGAAGCAACTGGTATCTTTCAGAGAACAGGGCCATACCCAAGGCCACCCAGCACAATGCCAACAGAGGCAGGTCCAGGGCCTAGTGCCCTGCCTCCGAGGGTCAGGATCTCCCCACTAAGCTCCCCTAGATGAGATGCTCCTCTATGCAAGGTCCATGGAAGCTGGGAGGGGAGAAGATGCTGATACTGAAGATGAACTCGGCAAGGAGGAGGGTAGCCCAGGGCAAGGGGGGCCTCTTGGGCCAAGCAAAGTCGCTAGACAAAAGTTAGGATTTAGAGGTAGAAGCAACCTTGGAGATCACCCTCACCCCATTGTACAGATGGAAAAAATGAGGTCCCAAGGTGGGATGAGGCTTGTTCTACTACTGGGTTACCTTGGACTGAGATTAGAACCCAGGTCCCCAGACTCTTTTCACTGAACTGAGGCTACCTCTCTTGGTGATCAAAGGAGATAGCATAGATTTAAGGTCAATGAGCATTTATTAAACATCTACTATGTGTCAGGTATTCAGTCATTTTTCAGTCACGTCCAACTTTTCATGGAGTTTTTGGGGAGTGGTTTGCCGTTTCCTTTTTTAGCTCATTTTACAGATGGAGAAACTGAGGCAAACAGGGGTTAAGTGACTTGTTCAGGATCACCCAGCCAGTAAATGTCTGAGGCTGGATTTGAACTCTGGAAAATAAGTCTCCCTGATTCTGGGCCTGGGGCTCTGTGCACTAAGGCGCCCCCTAGCAGCCCGTGTCAGTCAACACCAGCTGTTGTTATTTTTGACAACACCATTAGGCTTTCCCCATATTTCATCTTGATTCAACCGCTCTTCCTTCAATGAACCAGTATTTATTAAGCACTTACTATGTGTCTGGGGATGCAAAGATAAAAACAGAATGCCCCCTGCCCTCAGGGAGCGTCCACTCTACCATGAGAAGCAGTGTGATAAAGTGGAAAGAGGACTAGACTTGGAGTCAGGAGGGTTCTGGGTTTGAATCCTGCTGCTCTTGGAGCCTCAGTTTATTCATTGGTAAAGTGGGGGGTGGTCTTGCCCTGGTCTAGAGCAGCCAGGAGGCTGACAGGCCTCTCTGAGCACCTGCCAGGCTCAGGGGTTCTGGGACACCCACTTCACTCCCTTCCAATGGACCTTGGTGCCAATAGGAATGACAATTCAGTATAAGCCCAAGGGCTGGTGATGAGACTCCCTGCGCCTTCTATAATTGGTGCCTCATTCAAGAGGGCCTTCAAGGCCTCCTGGTCACCCCTGGGGAGCCGCCAGACAATTATCCTCCCCTCCCCCACCCATCATGGCACCTCCGATTTATTCTCTTCTTTCTGCGTGTTTATATGCAAGTTTTCTACTCTTCTGGGCTGTTTCCCATTCATTCTGTCTTCACCATTCGTGTGTGCTTTCTCAAAGAGAGGGTGGGTATCTTGCCCAACATCCTATAGAAGGAGGTGAGCGTTCAGTCTTATCTTTGATTGGCACTGGAGTCAGAGGACCTAGGTGCGAATCTTGCCTCCACCTGTGTGACCTTGTGTGAATCACTTAACATCCCCAGACCTCAGTTTTCCTCATCTGTAAAATGGGGATGTTAGACTCCATGATCCCTGATGTCTCGTCCGGTTCCATGGGCCCCCTCAGCCCTGCCAGATTGTCCTTCATGTTGCCCGTCTTCTCTCTCTTTCTCTGTGTTCAGACCTGTGACAGAAGGGTGGCCTCATCTTTCCGTTACGGAGTGACCATCACTGGGGCGGTGGTCCTGGTCACTGGGACGCTCTGCTTTGCCTGGTGGAGTGATGGGGACATGGAGCCCTCTCTGAGCCCCGGGACGAAAGCTTCTCTCCCTGGGAAGGCAGCCCCCCTGGCTGGCACCCCAGCCCCCACGACTGCACCCCCGAGTGCCCTGCTGAGGTCGGTCAGCTTCTTCTGTTGCGGCGTCGGGGGGATGCTCCTTCTCTGGGGCCTGCTCTGGTCAGCCAAGGCCAACGTCCGGGCAGCCCCAAGACACTACCACAGCCGTCTCCCCAGGGACCTGGGCTACTTCACAGCCGAGCCCGTCCAGAAGTGGAGCTACAGGTCAGTTGCACGGGGTGGGGGGGCCTGGTGACCGGTTGGACCCTAGCTCAGGCGGGGGAGGGGGGAGGAGAACATTTCTCTGGGGGAGCTGGGAGTGGGGAGGAAGAGGGAAGCACTCAGTATGGCAGGATGACATGGTGGACAGAGGGCTGGATTGGAACCAGAGAGACCCGGTTTCTCATTCTCTGACACTCCCTTGCTGTGTGACCCTCGACAAGCCTTGTCACTGCTAAGGGCCTCAGTTTCCCTATCTGTAAAATGGGGGGGATCATACTTCTAGCCCCCATCTCACCGAGTTGTTGTGAGATGATGGATCTAAAGCACTTTGCAAACTCTAAAGTGTCATGTAAATATCCATTATTAACATGTGGACTCTCTTCTAGTGCTAATGATGAGAGCTGATACTGGGCAACCCTTCAGCATCTGCTAAGACCTTTGTGTATATGTGTGTGTGTGTCTCCCCTCATTTGATCCTCACAGCAACTGCCGTAGGTGGGAAGGACACTAATATTGTTTTGGTTTGGACCCACAATTTCATCAGTGAAAGGAATTCTGGGTGTGAAAATACTCATTTCTTTCTTTCTTTCTTTTTTTTTTAGGCAACTGGGGTTAAGTGACTTGCCCAGGGTCACACAGCTATTAAGTGTTATGTGTCTGAGGCCGGATTTGAACTCAGGTCCTCCTGACTTCAGGGCCGGTGCTCTATCCACTGCACCTAGCTGCCCCTTTTTTAAGTATTTTTTTTTTTTAGGCAATTGGGGTTAAGTGACTTGCCCAGGGTCACACAGCTAGTAAGTGTCAAGTGTTTGGTCTGAGGTCAGATTTGAACCCAGGTCCTCCTGACTTCAGGGTCAGTGCTCTATCCAGTGCGCCACCTAGCTGCCCCTGAAAATGCTCATTTCTAATGAAGATCTGAGGCACCAGCAGGTTAAGTGACTTACCCAGGGTCTCACAGCCAGTATGAGACAGGTCTTGACTGCAAGGCACGCTTTCTGTCCTCTGCTCCATGCTGTTTTTGTATGATCATCCCCATTTTACAGGGAAGGAAACTGAGGCATAGGGCTAGGAAGTGATTTTTTAAAGGTCACTTGGTCAGTGAACAACAGGGCCAGGTTTTGAATCTAGACCTTCTTAGGTAGCTTGATATAGAGGATGAGCCAGCCAAGAGGCCTGAGAAGGCACAGTTAGGCAGGGTTGCTCTGCAGCCCTGGGCCTTCATCTTTAACATGTACTGCTTAAAGTCCCTTCCGCATCTAAATATATCACCCCACGATTCCGGCCGCAGAGATCTCTGCGTTATAAGGATGGTGCTTCAGTCCAGAGCCCCGGAGAGGTCCAGGCCATGGAAGGGACTTCAGCGACTGTCTAACCCACCTGCTGTCGTTTTACAGACAAGAGGCCCAGGGTAAAGCTGCCTCTAACTAGGAAGTGTTTCTGGGGCCTCAGAGGCCAGATGCCACAAGATCCAGGTAGGATGGGACCAGTGGCCCCGTGCTCTCAGGCTTCCTGGCTCTCATCTTGTCCAGAGCCCAAGCCCAAGAGGAACCAGAAGATGGAGAGACTGGGCCACCTTTGCAGAGGGCCCCCCTTGTCTCTGCCACCCTCCCCTCTGTTTCCCTCAGTTTCCCCATCTGTAAAATGAGCTAGAGAAAGAAATGGCAAACCACTGCAGTATCTTTGCCAAGAAAACCCCAAATGGGCTGACAAAGTCAGACACAACCCAATGACTTGGTGACAACAAAGCCCAGGCTTGGTGGCAGGCTGTCCCCGCCCTCCAGGAGGCTCTTCTCACCTGGTCAGCCTCGGTTTGGCCTCTACCTGCTGGACCAGCGAACAATTCCAGAATCCAGCTAGCCAGTTTGGACCACGACTTCCTGTTTACTTGCAGGTTAAAGGGAGAGAGAACTGTTGTCCATGTACATAGTCCTGTATTTACCCAACAGAGCTCCATGTCACAGCCATTTCCAGGCAGGGACACAATCACCCTCAGCCCTTGGTGGCCTCTGAAGGTGATTCAGAGTATCCTTACTCAGCGGTCATTCAGTGGGCAACCTCAGGGGCCTGGGATAGGCTGGGCATTGGTTTAAAGCATTAGAATGTTACAGTGAAAATCTAGAATGTTAGAGGATTGACCACGGAACGTCGGAGACAGGAAGATCCTTGAAGCATAGAATGCCAGGGCTAGGAGGGTCCTTAGAGCACAGAATGCCAGGGCTAGGAGGGTCCTTAGAGCACAGAATGCCAGGGCTAGGAGAGACCTTAGAGCACAGAATGCCAGGGCTAGGAGGGACCTTAGAGCACAGAATGGCAGGGCTAGGAGGGACCTTAGAGCACAGAATGGCAGGGCTAGCAGAGACCTTAGGGCACAGAATGGCAGGGCTAGGAGGGTCCTTAGAGCACAGAATGGCAGGACTAGGAGGGACCTTAGAGCACAGAATGGCAGGACTAGGAGGGACCTTAGAGCACAGAATGCCAGGGCTAGGAGAGACCTTAGAGCACAGAATGGCAGGACTAGGAGGGATCTTAGAACATATTTGGAGTTGGGAGAGATCTTAGACCAGAGAAAAGAGAATATCAGAACTGGGGAGAGCCTCAGAACAGAAAATGACTGTGCTGGGAGGGACCTGAGAATGTTCCGGTCCTGATCCTACTACTAACTACTGTGTGTTTTAGGGGGGTGGGGGGAGTCCTTTCTCCTCTCTGAGCCTCAGTTTCCTCACCTGTAAAGGAGGTGGTCACTCTAGGTAGAATCTAAGCTTGAACCTTTTCTGATTCCAGGACCTCCAAGCCCGGGTTCTCAGTGTACAATACCCATTTCCTCGGGTCCTAGATTGAGCAAGGGAAGGAGCCTCAGAGGTCAGAGTGCCCACATTGTCACTGAAGCCCATTGAGTTTCCCTCAGCTCTCAGAGCCGTCACTGGCCTGCGAGCTGGGAAGCAGGATGGGAGGCGAGGCTTCCAAGCAGGCAGGAACCTTAGAAATCATCTGATCCAACCTCCTCATTTTCCAGAGGAAACAACCGAGCTCCAGAAAGCTCAAGACGCCCCTTAAATGGGCACTGAGACCCGAGAGGGGTGGCAGAGCCCACACTAGACACCAGTCCTCCAACTCTTAATCCAGGCTCATTGGTAGCCTTGATAGTCAAAAGATGGACCGAGAGAAGGAAAGGGGGGAATGGGGGAGGGGGTGAAGAAGTTGTATTTGCTATTTTTGTCCTCCCCAGAGGGCCGTGCACACTTTATAAATGAATAGGGGTGAGTCGTTGAATGAATGTTGGAGCAGGAAGGACCTTTAGTGGCCATTTTACAGAGAAGGAAACTGAGGCCCAGGGAGGGGAGTGAGCTGCAGAGGTGGCAAGTAGACAGCTGACAGATTAATTTTATTGAATTACTTCCACCTCTGCTTGTCTTAGTTACAAGGGCTGGCTCTCTGGGTAGGTGGAGGGCGAAAGGACACATCTGGGAATGAAGATGATATAAATGAAAAAAGTTATTTTAAAAAACCCAGATGTTCAAAAAGAGAAGAGAATCATGTTAGCTCTACAGGAAGACCCTTGGAGGGCATCCATCCCCTCCCTTACACTCAGCCCCCTCCCCACCTCCTCCTACAAGTTGCCCCAAGGCCCTCAGTCACCACCTCCCAAGACAGACCAGCCTCTTAGGCTTCCACTAAACTGCCCCTTCTATGACCCGGTCTAGTTGGTCCCTTTGGGGGCCATCCCACTCCCCTTTGAATATCTGAAGACGGCTCACTCACGGTCCCCTGGGGTATTCCCTTCTCCATGCTGAAGATCTAGGGAGGACAGAAGATGGCGGACAGTCACCTCCCACTGACAGAGGCAAGGATTCCAGACATGTGTAACTCTAGGCAGGTTACTTAGCCTCGTCTGCCTCAATGTCCTCATCTGTAAAGTGGGCATAATTATAGCACCCATCACCCAGGTTCATTTTGAGGATAAGATGAGATGGCATTTCTTTGTTTGGTTTTTTTGGGGGGGGGTTAGGCAATGGGGTTAAGTGACTTGCCCAGGGTCACACAGCTAGTAAGTGACAAGTGTTTGGTCTGAGGTCAGATTTGAACTCAGGTCCTCCTGACTTCAGGGTCAGTGCTCTATCCACTGCGCCACCTAGCTGCCCCCATTGAGATGGCATTTGTGAAGCTCTTTGCAATCCTTAAGGTGTCACATCAATGATTGTCATCATTATTGTTGTTATTCTAGAGGTATGTGGCACTTCCCACAATGCTTAGAGTCCAGTAACTTGGAAAAGGCCCAAGGCCTGAACCACAGAGACAAATGCCCTCCTCCAATGGACAGTCCACTTTCTTTAAAAAAAACATTCCCATAAAGAATACTTTGGTACCTAATGTTTTTAGGGGCGTGAAGTCATTGTCTCTCTGGTTCATGCTTTTTTTGCTGACGCGACTGCTCTGAGAAGGTAGCATAAAATGAGAAGTAGGATAAGAGTCATTTGCCCAACGGTCCCTGTGCCCCTTTGAGAAGCGTCTCTGTCCTCGAGGCACCCGGCCCCAGCTCAGGGACCCCGAGTGTCATGGCTGGAATCTAGACTTACAGGCAGGAAGTCCTCTCAAGCACACGCTGGCTGTGGAACCTTGGGCGGGTCACTTCTCTCAGTTTCTCTCGGTGCCTCAGTTTCCTCATCTGCAAAATGGAGAGACAAAGCTAGCACCGACCTCACTGCGTGGCGAGGATCAAATGAAACATGCAGAAAGCGCTTTGTGACCCTTAAAGCGCTGCAGGCACGTGACAAATGCTATGTGACTATGGATCACTGAGCCTTCTTTTTATGTACGCAATGAATTCAGTGTCTAACTGTCGGGGCTGCTCTGCCTGTCTCTTATTCCTTCTGGCTTTCCTTCTGTCTGTTTTCAAAAACTCCCGTCCACAGATCTCTCATTGTTGCTTTGGCTTCCCTGTGCTCAGTCTCTTTTCCCCTCCCTATTAAATGAGAGAGACAGAGAGACTGAGAGACACAGAGAATGACAGAGAGACAGAGACTGACGCAGAGAGAGAGAGATTGAGAGAATGAGAGACAGAAAGACAGATAAAGAGACAGACAAAGAGAGAGACTGAGAGACGGAAAGAGTAAGAGAGAGAGACAGACAGAGACTGAAAGAGACACACAGAGACAGAGAGACAGTGAGAGATAGAGAGACTGAGGCAGAGACTGAGACAGAGAGACCGAGAGACAGAGAGAGAATGAGAGAGACAGACAGAGACTTAGAGACATAGAGAAAGACAGAGAGACAGAGACTGACAGAGAGAGAGACCAAGAGAATGAGAGAGAGAGACAAAGACAGAGACAGACAGAGAGACAGAGACAGAGAGAGACATAGAGACAGATAGAGAGACAGACAAAGAGACTGAGAGAGAGAGAAGAAAAAGGGAGGGGAGAGGAGAGAGAAAGAAAGGGAGGGACAGAGGGAGGGAGGGAGAGAGAGACAGAGAGACAGACACACAGAAAGACAGAGAAGATAGAGAGACAAAGAGAGAGAGAGACAGAGACAGAGAGAGACAGAGAAAGGAGAAACACAGAGGAAACAGAGGAGAGAGAAGAGAGGAGAGGAGAGGACAGACAGACACAGACAGAGAGACAGAGAGAGAGGTAGCCAAAACTCTTGTAACAAGCCCAGTTGGATAATACAGATTCCCCCGCGGGGCCTGGCTACATTCTGAGGGATTTAGCTCCAGGTCTGGTCCCTGGCAAACCTGAGATTCCCTGATCTCCACCCAGCCCCAAGCACTTGGTCTAAGGCTTCCTGCCCGAGGTGAGCTGTGACTGAGGACGAGGGAGAAAGTTAAATGGGGTAAAGGGAGGGGCCCCGAGTCACCCCCACCCCAGCCCCAGGCCCAGGTGATGCTCCCCATCTGTGGCCAGGGCTACCACTCCAATTCAGGTATCAATCACTTGGGAAATAAGCAATCATTATTAAGCATGTTGCATGGACAAGAAACTGGGTATGTAAGGACCTCCTGCCCCCTAGGAGCTGGTGATGCAGACTACAATATGTAAAGAACTATTGTCAAGAGAAAGCCAAAGTGATTTGGGCAGGAGGAGGAGGAGGAGGAGGAGGAGGAGGAGGAGGAGGAGGAGGAGGAG
>NW_020949602.1:1724909-1738078 GCF_900497805.2 Vombatus ursinus
AGGAGGAGGAGGAGGAGGAGGAGGAGGAGGAGGAGGAGGAGGAGGAGCAGCTGGCTCAATCAAGGTAGACTTCCTGGAGGCGGTGGCTCCAGACCTGAGCTGGGAAGGAAATAGTTTCCTTCCACAATCATTTCATAAGAGTCTGCTCTGGACTAGGGAATGGGGGCAGAGTGATAAAACCAGCACAGCCCCACCCTCTGAGACAGTCCATTCTACTGAGAGAAGTAAATGCAAACTGTGTGTGGTGTTTCCGTGGGGAGTGAGGATGGGGAGGCCAAGATCAGGGAAGGCCTCATGGAGGAAGAGGTTCTTGGGCTCAGCCTTGAAGGGAGCGAGCAGTGAGGAGGGAGGGCATCCCAGGTGTAGGGGACAGCCTGTGCAAAGGTCCAGAGAAGGGAGATGGAATGTTATGTACTGGGATTAGAGCTAATTTGACTGGACACTGAGTATGTGAGGCAGAGTTATGGGAAATCAGTCTGACTGACTTTCTTTGTTCCAAAATCCTCCCCAGCTCTAACATGCTACATCCTGAGACTCCCCCACCCCCAACCCAGCCCTGCATTCTCTGTTCTAAGCTCCCTCACAGCTCAGACGTTCTGTTGTCTATAATGTTCTCCGAAATGCTCCGCCTTCTCCCAGGTCCAGGATCCAGACCGGTATCTTCAGAGTTAATTTCCCTTCTGGCACTCTCTCTCTGTCTCTCTGTCTCTGACTCTCTCTGTCTCTCTGTCTCTGTCTCTGTCTCTGTCTCTGTCTCTCTCTCTGTCTCTGTGTCTCTGTCTCTCTTTCTCTGTCTCTCTCTCTCTGTCTCTATGTCTGTCTCTTTCTGTCTCTGGCTCTGTCTCTCTGTCTCTCTCTTTCTGTCTCTGTCTCTCTCTGGAGCCATCTGGCCTGGACCTCTTCCCAGGTCCCTGCATACAAACCAGCAAAGTCAGTAAGGGTTTTGGGGCCAGGTTGCTTCACAGAAGGGCAGGGAGGGGCAAATGAACCTAGTGGCCAGGTCCCATTTGGGGTCTTTGGGAGGGACTCCTGGTGTTTTAGCCAGAAACCATCTTCCAAGAGAAGGAGAATTGATGGGTAAGCCTGAAAACTAAGCTGATCTGGGGCTGTCCCTCATGAGGAACCTGTGGGAAGCCCAGGGTCAGCCATGAGTTCAAATCCCTATCTCAGATACTTATAACCTGTGTGACCCTGGGCAAGTCAGTCAGTAAACATTAAGTATCTACTATGTGCCAGGAGGGACAGCTAGGTGGCACAGTGGATAGACTGCCAGGTCTGGACTCAGGAAGACTCATCTTTCCACACACACTTACTAGCTATGTGACCCTGGCCAAGTCATTCACCCTGTTTGCCTCAGTTTCCTCATCTATAAAATGAACTAGAGAAGGAAATGGCAAACCACTCCAGTATCTTTGCCAAGAAAACCCCAAATGGGGTCAGCAAGAGTCAGACACAACCAAAATCAAAACAACAACAAAGGTGCCAGGCACTGTGGTTCTCTCAAGGAGCTCGCAGTCTTATGGAGGGGACGAGTCACAACCTCTGTGGGCCTCAGTTTCTTTAGGTGTCAAATGAATTGGACCCAAGGACCTCGAAGGTCTTCTCAAACTCCAAATCTGTTTTCCTGTATCAGAGTAGCATGAGATTTTGGGCCAACAGTTCTTTTACATTCATGGACGTGGAAGACCCCATTGGCAATCTGGTCAAGCCTACGGAATTTAAATGCATTTAATGAGATCAGACAGAATTACAAAGGAAATCAATTACAGTAAAATACAACTGTCAAACTATTTCTTAAAAAAAAGGTCATGGACCCCCAGCTTAAGAAGCCATATCTAGGCCAACTCTGCCATTTTGTAGATAACAAAACTGAGGGCCCAGAGAGATCTCATTCATCCAAGGTCACAGAGTGATTCAGTGGCCCAGCAGACACTGGAATGAAAGATGCCAAATCCAGAGCTATCTTATCGAGATGTGTTCATTTTTAATTTTTTACTTTTAGGAGATTGGGGTTAAATGATTTGCCCAGGGTCATACAGCTAGTAAGTGTCAAGTGTTTGGTCTGAGGTCAGATTTGAAGTGTCAAGTGTTTGGTCTGAGGCCAGATTCAAAACTCATTTTGTAAACTGTACATTTCATTCTGTTTCCTTTAGCTTTTTGGCAGCTTCCACTATTTGCTAGGCACTGTGCTAGGTGCTAAAACCACACCTGCCCTCAAGAAGCTTACATGTTATTGGCCAAAAAAAAATATACATATATGAATAAATACAAAATAGATAGAAATTCATTTCAAGAGAAGAGAGAGCCAAATCCACTGTGAAGGACAGTTTTTTTGTGCTTTTTTTTGGCTAGGCAATGAGGTTAAGTGACTTGCCCAGGGTCACACAGCTAGTAAATGTTATGTGTCTGAGGCCAGATTTGAACTCAGATCCTCCTGACTCCAGGGCTGGTGGTCTATTCATTGCACCACTTAGCTGCCCTGAGGGGCAGTTTGTTAACCACAGAATAAGGGCTTGCAGAGGGCACAGTGGAAGGACCAGGCAGAGTGGGATGAGGCCAACATAGATGGGTGTAAAGGAGCCAGGAAGGGAGCTATGGCCTAAGCAGCCTGGGACTCCAGAAGGGCAGGGGCTCTGAGGAGAGCCCTAGGTCGTGGAATCCCACATCTTTTACAGCAGCAAAGGCAATTCAGATTTACTTAGCAATCCCTGAGAAAGTACAGTGTGCTAGGAATCTGTGCTTAGCCTTATACTATTGATCATTTATCAATGACTTGAACAAAGGAATGGATGGCAGGAAATCCAATTTGCAGATGACACGAAGCAGGGAAGGAGAGCCACCCCACCAGGGACAGTCAGGAGCCCAACGTTTCTTGATAGCCTAGACAGTATGGGGTTGAATCTTATTAAATGAAGTTCATTAGGGATAAATGTAAAGTTTTATACTTGGGTTTAACAAATCAGTTTTGTAATTACAAGGTGCAAGAGGGTGACTAGACTGTAGTTGAGCTTCCAATATGGGGGCTCTGGTGGACTGCCAACTCCATAGGAACCACCAAGCCAACACGGCTGTCAGAAAGCTAATGGAATCTTCATGGATTGCCATGGCTAAAGAATGAATCACCAGCAGACTTGTGATGAGCCTCTCGGAGCCTAGGCGGGTTGATCTCAGGAAGCAGACCCAGTTGCTTGCTAGGACCATACCTGAGGCCTTTTCAGCATAGCAGAGCCTGCCTGGGCTTGTGCTCTGGTCTGTCATAGCTTTGGAGAAGCCGGGGAGGCATCTGAACAGGGCTTTCTGGAGGACTTCTGCCATCTTGGGCTGTATCAAGGAAAGTAAAATGTCCAGACCTAGGGAGGTGCTCCTCCATCCCCACATTCTCTGTCCTGGCCAGACCCTCTGTGTAGTATGGTGCAGGGTCAAACTTTAGGAAAGATGTCACTAAGCTGGCTTGAGCCTACAGGAGGAGGAAGGGAAAGGGCTTTGAGATCCTGCCATACAAAAAATGATCAAGTTTGTTTACCATGGATCGGTAGGAAGACAGGCTAGATATCTCTAAGTAGCTTACGGGGGATTAGATTTCTTCTGCTGCTCTTTAAGCAGATGGATGACTACTTGTCAGAATTATAATAGTAATATTAATAATGATGATGATGATAATGATGATAGCTAGCATTCATATAGCACTTTGAAGTTTGCAAAGCTTGTCACAGATATCTCATTTTATCCTCAGGACAACCCTGGGAGGTAGGCAGTCTCTTCCTTATTTTACAGATGAGGAAACTGAGGCAGACAGAGTTTAACTTGCCCAGGATCACATCAAATAAGTATCTGAAGCCGGATTTGAACTTTTGTCTCCCTGACTCCAAGTTCAGCATTCTATCCACTCACCCTGGTTTTCCTGGGATGTTATAGTGAGGATTCTTTTCAGGTATGAGTCAGAGTAGGTGGCCATTAAGGTCACTTTCTCCTCCATTTCTATGATTCTGCTTGGCCCTCAAAGGAAGAACAAGGACAAAGAGGCAAATCTAGGTTCTGCATAAGGAAAAACTTCATGGCAAGCAGTGCCGCCATATAGAATGGGCTGCCTTGGGAGGGCCTGGCTTCCCCATCGTGGTAGGGCTTCAGGCAAAGGCTGGTTTTGTTATATGGGAGATTCATTTTCAGGCAGGGCTTGGACTAACAGGTCCCTAAGGTCCAACCCTGAGATTCTGGGATTCCCATTGGGTCCAGTCATTGAGCCCGGATGCACCATGCTCTAGTATATTACTCTCCATTTTGTCTTCAATGAGACCCTGAGAGACTTGGCCAAATGGTTTTGCTAAACACTAGGTATATGACATTGACCACATGCCCCTGACTAATAACCCTGTTGGAACAGGAAGCAAGGCTCTTCTGGCATGATCTGCTGCTCTTGAGGAAGCGCTGGCTGACTTTTTGTGGTCACCACTCCCTTCTCCAGTTGGTCACTAACCATCCATTTAGTAATAGGTTCTGAAGTTTTGCCAGGATTTGAAGTTGAGTTTTCTGGTCTGTGGTTTGTAGATTACACTGTCCTTTCCAATGGAAAACCAGGCTAGCATTTGACCTTCTGCGATCTGGGAACATCTCCCCCGTTCCCCATGACCTTTCAGACATCACTGAGAGTAGCTCTGAAATCACATCCATCTGTCCTTCCAGGACTCTTCACTGTCATTCCTCTGGCCTGGTGACTCTAAAGTGCAGCTAGCACTTTTATTGCAGGCTTCCCTGCTAGCCCTTTTTCTCGACCTTTTCTAATCCAAAGATGATTTTTCTTGGGAAAGAAAACAGAAAAAACTTCAACAGAGTAGCTCTGTCTTCTGTTCTGAGTTATCATTCTGTTCACCTCACCACTACATCCAAGAGCCTGTCCTGTCTTTCGTCTTTCTCTTTTCTACGATCTGACCAACAAAGACCCAAACCTTTGTCATTGTCCTTAGCATCCTCTGCCAGCCTCAGCCCATTCTCAGCTTTGACACCCAGACACTATTCTTACAGGACTGGACTGTGGATTCAGACTCTGTTGCTTGTCTTTGCTTATGTAAGTTCTGTCTTAAAAAAATGAGGATGTATTTTTAAACCCTCAGTTGGTTGGAGAGTTCTTTTTTGGATCCACACTGGTCTCTTCAGACAACTCCCTCATTCCCTCACTTTCGAGTCTATAAGTATTCCCATCCTTCTTAGACTCCTTTGCTCCATGTCTATTAACTGGGAGACCCCAAGTCTCTGTGCTGCCCCCTCTTACCTTTTCCCTCTGCCTTCAGTGGCCTCATCAGTTCCTATGCATTCAGTTATCATCTCCATGCAGATGACTCCCAGATCACCCACCCAACCCAAGACAATTCAGCCAAACCATCTAACAAGATATGTTGCATTCCACAGCCGTAGTTCCCCGCCTCTCCGGGCCACAGTTTAGATCTAGAAGAGATAGCAGAGATCACTTAGTCCAACTTCCTCATTTATTAAAAAGGGATAAAGAGAGAAGAACCAGAAGCAGGATTTGCACCAGGAAGGGATATCTGAGACCATCTGGTTACCCCGATGCCAGAGGTTGGCTGTACTTTATTCTTGTAATGGGACTGAATCTCATGTATAGTTATTCTCTCTCTGTCTTTCTCTGTATGTCTGTTTCTCTTTCTCTTCAGTCTTTCCCTATGTATTGATTTCCTTCCTTTTGTCTAGAAACATGCCTGTCCCCAGGCCATGAAAAAACCCTCCCAAGGTCCTAGCAATCCCCCTGCTTCTCTCCTCCCCTCAGCTAAACTCCCGTCCTATTTTCATATTTGAGTCTGCAGCACTTGGCACATGGTAAGCAGTTAATACTAATTCGTTCATTCTTGAAAAAGCTGTCGACACCCTGCGTTGCATTCACTTACTCTTCTAACCCCTCTGAAAAGCTCACCCACCTCATCATTTGAATGAAGCTTCCTTCTCCAGAGTCACCAGTCGTTCATTGCCCAATCCCACGGCCTTTTCCCAGGTCTCATCCTTCCTAAAGTCTCTGCAGCATCCCATCCTGCTGACCCTCTTCTCCCCTGCATCTTCTCTGTGACCTCGTGGCGTGGCTCTCTCCTGGCTCTTCATCTGGGCCATGCCCATTAACTCTGGGTGTCCCCAAAGGCTCTGCCTGGACCTTCTCAGCAATCTCATCAGCTCCCATGGCTTCAGTGACCCTTTCCGTGAAGACGTCTCTCAGATCTGTGTATATCTCCTGACTTCCAGTTCCACATCACAAAGTACTGATTGCATGTTTCATATTGGAGGTCCCATCTAAACTCAGCATGCCCCAAACCAAACTCATTATCTCTCTCCTCAAGCCCTTCCCTCTTCCTAACTTCAATCAATTAATCAATCAGTAAACATTGACCAAGCACCTGTTATGTGCCAGGCACTGTGCTAAGTGCTAGGGACACAAAAAGAGGCAAAAGACAAGTCCCTGCCCTCAAGGAGCTTACAGTCTAATGGGAAGACAACATGAAAACAGATATATACAAACCAAGCTATATACAGGATAAATAGGAAATAATTAACAGAGGGAGGGCACTGGAATTAGAAAGGGTTGGGGAAGGCTTCCAGTAAAAGAAGGGATTTAAGTTGGGATTTAAAGGGAGATATTATTGATGAGGGCACCACCATCCTCCTTGTCACCCAGGCTCCCAACCTAGGAGTCATCCTGGATTCCTCACTGTCTCACTCCCGCCCTGCCCCACCCCCCATTTCCAATCTGTCACCCAGGCCTGTTGATTCTACCTTTGTAATCTCTCTCCTCTATGCCCCCTTCTCTCCTTTGATACTGCCCCCACCCTGGTGCAGACCCCCATCCCCTCACACCTGGGCTATTATCATAGCCTCTGTTGGGTGTGCCTCCTCCAGTCTCTCCCCACTCTGGTCCATCCTCCACTCAGCTATTAAAGTTGTTCCTCAAGTGAAGGGGAGACCATGTTACCCCCTACTTAACACTCTCTAAGAGTGATCATGAATAGCTTGTACAGAGTGTTGGTGACAGACCAGGGACCAGAAGCCAGGCTGGTAAACTCCCAATCCAAACTTCTTGGCTTACTACCACACTCACTGTCTAGGTCCTTTCCAGATCTAAAAGTCTATGGCGCTGGTGAAGAGCCAAAAAGCCCTGTCCCAACCCCCTGTGTGCCCAGGCCTATATGGGCACCATGGAGCATACAGAGAAGAGCCACAGCCCCTACCAACCCGTGCCAGGCTAGTCGTAGAGATTAGACTCTCACCTAAGAAACAATTAGGGGATGACTTACGCTCACTCGGGCAAATGGGAACCCAGGTCATGGCCTTCTTTTGTTGAATAAATTGTAAAGTTCTGGTGTTTCTTGGGGCAGAGCAAGAGGAGACAGAGCGGGGAGTCTAGATAGGGAAGGGACCTCATCACACCCATCCCTTGTATTCTATAGAGGACGAAAATGAGGCTCATAAGGAAAGGGACTTCCCTAAGGTCACCCAGCTGCTTAATAGAAGAGCCTTCCTTTTCCCACTCCTCATTTTCCTAGAGTTCCTGAAGGAGGAGGGACTCCAAAGTCAGCCAAACAGAAAGAAGGGTTAGTGCTTACTACATGCCAGACACTGGGCTCAGTAGGATTAATGCAGGAGGGGAGGAAGGGCTCATTCCCCAACAACCTCTCCTAGATGGATGCAGATCCTTAAAAGAGCTTTGTTAGCCTTAGGTTACTACAGGAATATTTAGGTTAGCGAGCGGAAAGAGCACTAGACTTGGAAGACTTGAATTCGAATCTTATCTTAGATACTAACTGTGCCACTATGGGCAAATCACTCAGCCTCTCTGGGCCTCAGTTTCCCCACCTGTAAAATGAAGGTGTTGGAGTCCATGACATCTACCATCCCTTCTGGCTCAGTATTTATGATACTCTTCCCTACAAAGCTGTGCGCTGGTGGACAAGTCGTTTTTCTCTCGGAGACTTGGGCCTCGAGGACAATGATGCTTATATTACTTTGTAAAAAGGCCATAGAAATATGAGAGTATTATTACAACTCCAGCTCTGTCCCCCTCTTTTCTCCAGATTCCGCTGACACCCTATCATTTTGCTCCCCTTTCTTAGTAGCTGGTCGTCTACCTCAGTCCCCACCTATGAGATGGCAATGACGTGCAGCCCTCCTGTCCCAGAAGAGGAGGAAGAGAATGGACCACCCCCGTACAGCAGAATCAATGGCGGGAGACCAGTAGGACTGACCCGAAGCATATCTGATGGGGCGCTCCTTGTTCCTCCTCAGCCAGAGATGTGGGGAAACCAAGGCACAGCCTGGGTCAGCCCCCCACCCAGCTATGAGAGCATTGATGCCCGTGGCCTGTGACTGACAGCCCGGCCTAAACCAACATCTCTCTTTAGATGCTCCGTTGCAGTAGGCAGCCAGGTGGAGGCTGACCAGGAACCCAGATGGAGGAGTTCAAGCCCAGACTGGCTTCTGTCGCTGTCCAGAGACTTTTAGCAAAGGCTAACAGGAGTCAGGAGGACCTTATGCTTGGGCTTGGGTCCAGTAAGACTTGAGTTTGGATCCTCAATGGACCCCCTGACCGGGTGTGTGACCTTGGCCAAATGCTTTCATCTCTCTTGTTTTTTCCACATCTGAAAAACGGGACTCCTAATCCCTGTCCTATAGACCTCTAATGGATATTAGGAGTATCAAATGAGATAATGGATCTGAAAATAATGTAAACTAGAATGCAATAGAGATGAGAGGGATTGGTTTTTATTGGTGCCTGGATGCTGGGGCGGCCTTACATAGAAGCAGCTACCCTGGGGGGGGTAGATTTCAGAGTCTCTATGACCCCACTTCCCTACTATGTCTCCTCATTCTCCCCCCACCAATCCCCAGGAGACAAAACAGGTAGAAGAAGAAGACCTGCGACAGGTCACATCTCTCAGCCTCAGTTTCCTCATCTGTAAATTGAGGAGAATCATCTCAGCCCTCCCTATTTCACAAGGCTGTTGTAAAAGTCAAACCAGTGTTTGACTGTTATCAGGTACTAGAACTTTAGGGTGAATGGAAGTTGAGTTAGAAGAGGTGGGGCCTGGGCACTGTCACTGACCTGGAATGGACAGACCCAGCTAGCAAACCCCTCACCAGGGAAAGCCTGAACAGAGCAGGCTCCTTGGCCCGGGAAGGAAGGGGGAGCACAGGAAGGATGCAGGACAATGAGGTTGGCCCACAAGTCAACCCACAACAAACCATCAGATTTTATCTGAATAACTCCTTTCCCCAAGGCCTGGAATATAAGTCGTGTCTGAGGGGATGGAGAAAAACATAGTTCTCTCCATCATGGAGCTAACAGTTTGATAGAGACAGCAAAGGAGAATCAGTATGGAAATTTTTTTTCAGAATCAGTATTTTCAGACTCAGTATGGAAGGGCTTAGAATACAGAATGTAGTAGCTGAGAGGGGCCTGGGAATAGGGAATGTCAGGGCTGGGAGGGGCCTTAGAACAAGGAATATCAGGGTTGGGAGGGGCCTTAGAACAGGGGATGTCAGAGCTTAGAACAGGGAAGGTCAGAGCTGGGAGGGTTCTTAGAACATGGAATGTCAGGACTGGGAGGGGCCTTAGAACAGGGAATGTCAGGGCTGGGAGCGGCCTTAGAACAGGGAAGGTCAGGGTTTAGAACAGGGAAGGTCAGAGCTGGGAGGGTTCTTAGAACATGGAATGTCAGAGTTGGCAGAGGCCTAGAAAGGAGGCTTTACTGAGGACATTCCACTGGTGAGTAGCCCAATTCCTTTGAACCTTGCGCTCTATTGATTTTTTTTCCTTTTACTGGTGGGTCCCCTGGTCCGTATAGCAGGGACTTCCGCTGAGAGTAAAGACTGTTTTCCCCCATGGATCCCCAGCACTGAGCACATGAATAGTTGCTTAATAAATGCCTCTTGAGCTGAAATGAGGTAAGGACCACTGATTCCTCGTGCTGAACAAGAAGACACATGACCCACCACCCTGTTGGAACTTGGCACTTCCCAGATTACACCCATCTACACATGACATTGAGGAAGAACCCGGAACCATGACTCTGGAAATCTGGAACCCGACCTTACTCCTGCCACAAACTTGCTTTGTGGTTTTCAGCAAGTCACTTCCCTAACTTGGGCCTCAGTTTCCCTATTTGTAAAAGGAGGATATTTTACTAAATTATGTCAAAGGTTCTGACATTCCACGTTCTAATGTCCCTTCTAGTTCAGACGCCTTGTTGTTGTTCAGTCATTTCAGTTGCGTCCAACTCTCTGTGACCCTATTGGGTTTTTCTTGACAGAGACACTGGAGTGGTTTGCCATTTTCTTCTCCAGCTCATTTTACAGATGAGGAAACTGAGGCAAACAGAGTGAAGTGACTCGCCCAGGGTCACACAGTTGGTCAGTGTCTGAGGCTGGATTTGAACTCAGGAAGAGGAGTCTTTGTGATTCTGAGCCCGGTGCTCTGTGACATCCTACATTTGCTCAAAGACCCTGTCAGAGCTCTGACATTTTGTCTTCTCACACTGTGATTCTGTCTCTGATCTCTGCACCCTTCCCTTTCCCAAAAGGTTAACCATAAAAGTGTCTGGCTAAGTGTTTCTGGGTCCTTCCAGCTGGGGAATGTGAAGTATTTCCCTTGGGGCAGGTGGGTTAATGAGTTGCAGGTGTAGGGAAAAGCCCACTTGGGTCTGAGGTTCCCCCCAGGAAGAGTGAAGATGGCTGGTTTTGAGTGCCTCCAGATCCCCAGAGGATGGGGAGAGAAGACAACAGCACTTGGTGCTGGGCTGAGGGGAATTCACAGCTTGAGAACACACACCAGCCCTCCAAACAATGGAAAGATTAGTACTGAACCTGGATTTTAGCCCTGAGAGATGATTCAGTTCAACCCTATCCCTCCCATTTAACAGGTGAGGAAACTGAGGCCCAGATGACTTGCCTGTGGTCACACAGCAGCCGATTCACTCTCACTTCAGTTGGAGAGGAAGGGAGTCACCCCTGCCTGATGCCTGCAGGCACGGCAGGCATTGAGGATTTCAGCCCAGTGGGACAATTAGAGCTGTCCAGCAATTGTAGGTAGCAGAGTTCTCCATCTAGTGAGGTTTATAGGCTCATGAACTGTTACAGCATAAAGGGCCTCACCCATTTTATGGGTGAGGCAACAACCAGCAATTATTATACACCTTCCCTGTGCCAGGGATTGTGCTGGTCGCTAGGAAGAGCAATGGATGGCCAAGCTAAGGTCTGGCCTTGTGTTCCAGCAGGGGCTGTTGTCCCAACAGGTATGTTAAGATGGGGTTCTCATTTAGGTGTCCATCTGCCTCGTTGCTCTTTACATCGCCTTCCAGCCTCCCAGGTCCATATTCAGCTTTGCTTTCAGCAACAATAATGATAATAATAATAATAATGATCCATTTGTAAAATGCTTTGGGTTTATAAAGCACTTTCCTCATAAGTGCTAGGTGGTACAGTGGATAGAGGGCAGGTCTTAAGTTGGGAAGACTCATCTTCCTGAGTTCAAATCCAGCCTTAAACACTTACCAGCTGTTTGACCCTGGGCAAGTCACTGAACCTGTTTGCCTCCTCTGTAAAATGAGCTGGAGAAGGAAATGCAAACCACTCCAGTATCTCTGCCAAAATCCCCCCAAAACTCCAAACGGGGCCACAGAGTCAGACATGACTGAACAATGACAAGCCCCTTTGCTAACTGGGGTATTTAGGGCTCGACTATTTCCTTGCCTGTCTCTGGGCTTCTCACTTCTCCTCTGTCTTGTTTTTGACTTGGCCTCCTTCCTTTGGACCTTGAAGCGCCGGGCTTGGGAGAAGACCAGGGAACACAGCAATCTCTAGCAGTCTTCCATGAAGATTCTCCGGACACATGTTCCTTGGCCTCTGTCACGATTCCTACTGATTCTGAGTCTGAGCCCCGTGGTGGACTTCCGAAGCCTCCGCCATTTCTATGGGTCCCTAATCCCTTAATCATTGGCTACCCCAGTTTTTAATCTAATCCTGCAGGCGTCAATTACCCTGGAATCACAAAGAAGTCAAGCCCTCAGACTCTGGAATGAAAGCATGGGATAGCAGAGCATGATTTTAGAATCAGAGGAGCTGGGTTCAAGCCCAGGCTCGGTCCCTTGTTACCCACATGACTCTGACCCTTAGCCTCTTGGGGCTGCAGTTCCCTCGTCTAAAAAATGGAAGTGTTGGTCTAAATGGCCTCCAAGGTCCCTTCCACCTCCAAATCAGTGCTGCTACTCCAGGCCCGTGGGCTGATGCTGAAGATTGAAAGGCCCCAAATTCACAGTCATTAATTCTGCTTTTGGAAGTGCAGCTCTGAAATAGATGAATGGCTCATAATGGATAGAGACCATCAACAATGGGCTAGGGGTTGGGATTCCATCAACCTCTACCTGATAAAGAAACCCCATTACAAGATACCTGGCAAGTGGCCCCCATCCCTCACCTCCAGACATCCACCGCCTTCCAAGGAGGCTCATTCTAACTTTGGCTGGCTTGCATTACTCCTGGTCAGGACAATCTAAGGACAGCCTTCCAAATACCTGGTGGCAGCTCTAGTGGTTTCCATCTTCCACAACCTCCACCCTCTCCCCAGCCCTCTAAAAAATTGAATATCGAACATGGAAGAAAACTTAGAGATCGTGAAGTATGACCAATAACTCCCTTGTTTTACAGAAGGGGAAACAGAGTCCCATTGGAAAGAAGTGATTCAACCAAGGTCAAAGAGCTAGCAAGTGGCAGAGAAGGAGCTTGGACCCCGTGTTCTTCCCGTCACCCCTTTGGCAAGCATCCTATTTATCTCTTGGCTCCTAAGTTATCTGCTAGCATCTTCAAGATCAGCAGGAATGGGGCACAGAGGGGAGGTACTTGGGGTTAGGGCTGGATGAGAGTGTGAGGAGTTTGGGAGGAAGGAAAGTACCTGAGAGGTCTCAAGTCTGACCCCCTCATCTTACAAATAAGGAAACTAAGGCTCCAAGAAGTGATGTTATTTATACAAGTCTACACTGGTGGCGAATGTCAGCCAATATAAGAGACAGACACAGAATAAGTGCCCAAGGCAGGATGGGATTCGTTGGTCAGTATGAAAGGTGTGGGTGCTCAGAGGAGAGAGAGAGAGAGAGAGAGAGAGAGAGAGAGAGAGAGAGAGAGAG
>NW_020949602.1:1738088-1743357 GCF_900497805.2 Vombatus ursinus
AGAGAGAGAGAGAGAGAGAGAGAGAGAGAGAGAGAGAGAGAGAGAGATCTGGGGTGATCAGGGAGGGCTTCCTGGAGGAAGTAGTGCCTACGCTGGGCAATGAAGGATGGAAAGGACTTGGAGGTGGGAAGGGGAACAGGAAAGTTCCACCAAAAGCTCCAAGGTGAGAGATGGGCTGGGCTGTGTTAGGCACATAAGGAAACCAACTGAGTTAGAGCTCAAGTTCAGTGTTTTCTGGAGAGGGAGAGAGGGTCTGGTATGCAAAGGACTTTAATGGAGAGGTTTCTTCACCAGCTCAGGTGTGTGTGTGTGTGTGTGTGTGTGTGTGTGTGTGTGAGAGAGAGAGAGAGAGAGAGAGAGACAGACAGACAGACAGACAGATAGACAGACAGACAGACAGAGACAGAAAGACACAGAGACAGGGAGAGACACAGACAGAGGCAGACAGATAGGCAGAGACAAAGAGGTAGACAGAGAGAGACACAGAGAGACAGACAGACAGAGACAGACAGAGACAGAGACAGAGGGAGGCAGACAGACAGGCAGAGACAAAGAGGCAGACAGAGAGAAGCACAGAGAGTGAGAGAGGCAGACAGATAGACAGAAACAGAGAGACAGAGACAGATAGGCAGAGACAGAGAGAGACAAAGACAGAGACAGTCTGGCCGAGCTGCTGTCTTTGCCCATGCCCAAGACAGACCATATCTGTGTCTCCATGCTGCCCCCTGGTGGGGTCTTTCTCAATCGGCTTGAGCCTCATTCTTCCCCTCCAGCTTCTTGCAGGTGATGCTGGGGGACCCTGGGAGAAAGTGAAGGGGACAGAGGTAGATTGAGGAGGGGAAGGGAAGGGCAGCACAACTGGGATCCCTGAGAGGTTCTCACTGTGGCATTAGTGTATTTGACATAGAGAGGCACAACCTGATCTGTTCTCACCAAGACATCAAGGGATATTGTTTAATCAATCAACAAACATTCATCAGATGCCTACTGCATACAAGGCATCGTGCTGGACAACTCACTATCTGTTTGACCTTGAATAAATCACTTTTTTGAGCTTCTCTTTTCTCAGCTCTAAACGAGGAGGCTGGGCAAAATGACCTCTAAGGTCCCTTCCAATTCTAATAATCAGTCAACAAGCATTTATTAAGCAACTTCTGTATGCCAGGCATTGTGCTAGGCATTGGGGAACCAAAGACAAAATGAAAAGAGTTTCTGCCTCAAGGAGCTCACAAACCTGCTAAGAGAAAGGCCACATGGTACATACACATATCATTATATATGTGTCAATATTTTTAAACAGCATGAATGACATTACTGAACTCTAAGTCTATGATTTTGCGAAGACCAGATTTCTTTGGAGCCCTGAGTATTTTAACAGCAAGGAGCTGTTGAAAGAAACATTTAGCCTGAAGAGAAAAGGCTCAGAGGGGACAGGAAGAGGGCTCCAACTCATTCTGTTTGGCCACAGGAAGCAGAATCAGGAGGAGTGGAATAAAAAGACAAATAGAGTTTTGATATCAGAAAAAAAACTTCCTCCTAATTCGAGCTATCCCAAAGTAGAATGGGCAGCCCTGAAAGGTAGTAAGCTCCCCATCATTGGAGGTATTCCAGTAAAGACTGGATGACCACTTGTCAGAAATGTTACAGAAGAGATTCTTGCTCAGATCCAGGTTGGAATCGATGCCCCCAAGGTCCCTTCCAACTAAGAGATTCTGTGAAACTGAGAAAGGAGAAGGGTGGTAGAAGCTGCCCCCTGCCCACAGATAGGACAAGCGGTATGTCAATATCCAAGGAAGAAGAGAGGACTGTTAACTCCCAGGAGACAGTGTCTAGGAAGAGAGAGAGGCCACGATTCAGCTCAGCCTTGGGAGGAGCAAGAAACTGGGCCAACTGATGATACTAAACCAAAGAAGCAAACTAAACATCAATAATGGTCCCAGAGCCTTGGTGGGAAGTGGTTTATGCCTGGAATTTGACTCTGTAAGATTACAACTTATTAAAATGGAAAAATAAATAAAAGCAGGACTGAGAAACAATGTTTATTAAGTTTATATTCATGGGAAGAAATCCAAGAACACGAGGGGAGGAACAGGATAGAGAACATTTGGACAAAGATAAAAGAGAATAGAAAAAGAAACAATATCACCATCGGAGAGTAGTAGAGACCACCTAGACTGAAGGAGAGAGTGGGTATGCAGGCTGGGAAAGAGATCAGAACCCTTGTATAAGAACGAGCTGTCCAAACTATGGGGGCTTGGACCATGCCAGTGTCTGCCCAGAGCATGCGCAGCCAACCTATTTATGTCCTGTCTTCATCCTCCAAGATGTGGAGACTGTGAATCAGTGATATACCCATCAAATTCCAAAAGGTTACTCTATAGATCCAGGAACTGTGAATTAGTGACATGCCCATCAAATTCCAAAGGGTTATTCGATGGGAAAAATGAAAACAAACACGGAAGAGGTCATCTACCTGGAGAAATGAAAGATCAAGGATCTGTAGGGAAAGAATGAAAAGAAAGTAGGGACCTAGATCTCAAACTTGTCTACGAAGCTATTCAAAATTATTTGGTTCTGGTTAAAAAATAGAAAAATTGATTGATGAAACAGATTGAATGAGCAGCATTGAGATGTATTCAAACATATTAGTCTAGTCTTTGATAAATGCAAGGACTTTGACTACTGGAGTAGTCTCTCTTTGACAAAAACTTCTGGGAAAACTGGAAAGCTGTCTGGCAGAAATGAAGATTAGCTCACACCATATGCCAAAATAAGTTCCAAATGGATGATGACATATATGAAAGGGCGTATCATAAACAAATGAGAGGAACTACTTTTCTCATCTGATAGATAAAGAGTTATTGACCAAAGGAGAGAGAGAATCACAGGAGATAAAAATGGACAATTTTGACTACATGAAATCGAAGTTTTTGCACAAATAAACTCAAAGTATTAATATACACATATAAGAATGAGTCATTCCTCAATAGATAAGTGATCTAAGAATATGAATAGGTATATTCTCTCAAAAGAAGAAAATTAAGTAATTAATCATATGGGAAAATGCTCCAAATCTCTAACAATGAGAGAAATACTAATAAAAACTGATATTATCTCACACCCATGAGATTAACAAAGATGACAAAAAAAAGGGGAAATGGCAGTTGTTGGAGGAGCTAATGTATTCTTAGTGGAGGTAGAAAGGGGTCCAAAAATTCTGGAAAGGAATTTGGAATGGCCCAAAGTCACTGAATTGTGCATCTGCTCTCTTGACCCAGCGATGCTAGTACCAGGCCAATGAGATTGTTTTTTTTTTGTTTTGTTTTGTTTTTCAAGATGGAAAGGACCATATGAACAAAAATATTAAGAGCAGTACTTTTGTTGAAGCAAAGAACTAGAAACCAAGAGAGTGCCCACCAATTAAGGGATGGCTAAACAGATTATAGAATATGAATGTAATGGAGGATCATTGCACCATTAGAAAGAATGAAAGGGATACATTTAGAGTAGAGTGGTTGTCAGGCTGCCCCTGAAGGCTTAGGAGCTCTCTTCCTTAATAGCATCAGCTTGCATCCCCACTCCAGTGTGGTTCCAAAGCAAAGCAACAAACATTTATTAAGCACCTACTAGGTGCCAGTTACTATGCTCCGTGCTTTACAAATACTATCTCATTACGAGAAGAATACTGTGTGTTGTCTCCATCCCCCATTAGATTGTAAGCTCCCTGAGGGCAGGGTCTAGCTTCCTTTTTATTAATTGTATCCCGGCACTTAACACAATGCCTGGCACGTAGTAGACACTTAATAAATGTTGTTCGGATTGGACTGGGTTGTAGACTTCTAAGATTTGAAGGGATTAGAAGGGACCTCAGGGATCATCTAGCCCAGAGGAGTCAACCTAGCAGCCCACAGATCTCAAGTTATCAGACCCAGATTCAATCGTGTTTGGGAAATGTTTAACAAAATAAACAAAAACGCAACACAGATCATGCTAATTTGTGGTTTGGTAAATCAACATGCATCCCCCAGGAATCTGTTTACATTGGCCACTGATCTAGTCCAACTCCTTCAGTGTATATTTTTAAGTTACATCAAATGAGATAATATGTGTAAAGTGTCTGCAAACTCCTTCCTCTCTCTCTCTCTCTCTCTCTCTCTCTCTTCCTCCCTTCCTCCCTCCCTCCCCCCTCTTCTTTCCTTCTCTTCCCCTTCTCTTTTCCTCTCTCTCCCTATCTTCTCTCTCCCTCTACCTCACCCCACCCCATTTCTCTGGGACACCTACCAACAGACATGAAGTTTGAATTCCTTTCCTTAAAGTTAAAGATACATTTTCACTAACAGTTTTCCAAGTATGAGGTCATGCATGACTTTTTACATCTCTAATTGAATCAAAGGGCATCAATCAATCAATAAAAATAATTTATTGTGTTTCTACTATGTACCAGGGACCTATGATAAAAACAACAACAATGACAGCGTACAAGTAGGAGAGGAGATGCACCATGAACTCTCTTTCTGTCTCTGTCTCTCTTTATGTCTGTTTTTGTCTCCTCTGTCTCTGTCTCTGTCTCCCTCCCTCCTTCCTTCTCTGTCTCTGGCTCTCTTTATCTGTCTCTGTCTGTCTGTTTTTGTCTCCTCTGTCTCTGTCTCTGTCTCCCTCCCTCCTTCCTTCTCTGTCTCTGGCTCTATCTCAGTCTCTCTGTCTCTGTCTGTCTGTTCCTGTCTGTCTCTGTGTCACTGTCTCTCTCTGTCTCTGTCTCTGTCCGTCTGTGTCTCTCTTTATCTGTCTCTGTCTGTTTCTCTCTCTCTGTCTCTGTCTCTGTCTCTGACTCTATCTCAGTCTCTCTGTCTCTGTCTGTTTCTGTCTGTCTCTGTGTCACTGTCTCTCTGTCTCTGTTTCTGTCTGTCTCTGTCTGTCTCTGTGTCGCTGTCTCTCTGTCTGTCTCTGTCCATCTGTGTCTCTCTTTATCTGTCTCTGTCTGTTTTCATCTCTCTGTCTCTGTCTCCCTCCCTCCTTCCTTCTCTGTCTCTGGCTCTATCTCAGTCTCTCTGTCTTTGTCTGTCTGTTCCTGTCTGTCTCTGTGTCACTGTCTCTCTCTGTCTCTGTCTCTGTCCGTCTGTGTCTCTCTTTATCTGTCTCTGTCTGTTTCTATCTCTCTGTCTCTGTCTCTGTCTCTGACTCTATCTCAGTCTCTCTGTCTGTTTCTGTCTGTCTCTGTGTCACTGTCTCTCTGTCTCTGTTTCTGTCTGTCTCTGTGTCACTGTCTCTC
>NW_020949602.1:1743367-1747861 GCF_900497805.2 Vombatus ursinus
CTGTCTCTCTGTCTCTGTTTCTGTCTGTCTCTGTGTCACTGTCTCTCTGTCTCTGTCATCTGTTTCTCAGATGCTGGATGATCATTTATTAGGGGTGTCAGTTGGACTGCTTGGTCTCTGAGGTCTCCTCCAGTTCTGAGGTTCTGGGCTTTCCTGAGCGCCGGTTCCTCCCTTGACCCACTGACTGAACCAGTGTGAGCTCCGGATGGCCTCAGAGCACCAGACCCTCGATAACAAAGGAAGAAGACCATCCAGGGTAGGGAAGGACAAACTTTGCCTTCTTCCCAGTCTCGTTTGGGGCTGATCATGCCCACAATGGGCAGAGCCCAGCGGAAGCTCAGATCAATGACACTCTGCCCTACCCAAACCCTGACTCATTTGTTATTGGAGTACCATGAGTCCCTGAGTTTTAGAATCTCAGAACCGCATGGGACCTAACCAACACCCTAACAAGAATTCTCTCTATGTCCATCAAACAAGCATTTATTAAGTATCTGTTATGTTCTAGTGATTGTAATAACATTAGCCAGCGTTTATATAGTGAGTCAAGATTTGCAAGGTACTTTACCTATGGTATCTCACTTGATGCTCACAACAAGCCTGGAAGGTATTATTATCCCCATTTTACAGATGAGGAAACTGAGGCAAACAGATATTAAGTGACTTGTAAAGGTCACACAGCTGGTAAGTATTTGAGGCTGGATTTGAACTCAAGTCTTTCTGTTTCCAAACCCAGGCCTCATCCATCCTGCCAAACCACCCCTGCCCTCGTAGAGCTGACATTTGGATAAATGGTCATCCAAGATCTGCTTGAACACTTCCAGTGATGGGGAACTCATCATCTTTCAAAGCAGCCTTTGGTGCTTCTGGAGAGTTTTAAAGGTAGGCTGTCATACAGCCTCCACCTGCTTTCCTGTGGCTTCTCCTTCCCCCCCCCCCCCCCCCCCCCCCCCCCCCCCCCCTCCGGGCCAAGCAGGACAAACCTAATCCTGAGAGCCCTTTACTCTGGATCAGTTTTGGACTTTCTCAATATATTGATGACTGGTTGTGCTGACTATTTTTTCTCTCTTAAAAAACCAAGATGTAAGAAATAGAAAATGTGAAAATTTTTTTTAATATAGCCACTGGTGATGATAGAATTAGAGCTGAAAGCTTCATGCAGACTCCATGGAATCCACCCCCCCCCACACACACACCTTATTTTACAGATGAGGAAATTGAGACTCAGAGATGTTCAGTGACTTGGCCAGGGTTACACAGTAAAGGGCCAGAAGTGGGACTTGTACCCTGGGTCTCTGACTCCAAACCTCTCCCTCTACTTCTCCATACCCCTGGTCCGTTACTTGTTGTGGGACTATGAGCAGAGTGACTGAAGGTACCACAATAGCCTAGATTTAGGGCTGGAATGGACTTTAAGGCTTTTTAAATCAATCTCCCCCCATTTTACAGATTGGGAAACTGAGGCCCAGAGACTTTAAGTTAGTTGCCCAAGGTCATATAGGTAATGAGAGAAGTGGGATTTGAACCCAGGTGCTCTGACACCAAAGCCAAGACCCTCTGCACTGTTTTTTGTCCTCTTTTATAGCCTTCCTTCCTGCTAGACTGTAAGCCCCCTGAGGGCAGGGACTGTGTTTTAGAGGTTTTTGAGTCTCTCTAAGAAGTCTTAATCACTGAGTGGGTGTTGCCTCAGTCAAACTGAGACCCTTAAAGACCTTAGCTTGAAAAGGCCAAGGTCCCCCACTGCATCTGGGGCCGTCTCCAGTCCTGATCTACATCTGGCCACTGGACCCGGATGGCTCCAGAGGAGAGAGTGAGGTGACTTTGCACAGCCCTGCTTCACTTAAATCCAATTCACTTGCAAGTCATGGCATCACCTTCCCTGATGTCATGGTCCGCAATCCCCCTAATCAGTGAGTTATTAATAAATACTTGTTGAATTAAATGCTAATTAAATTAAATTAAAGGCTAGATGATGCCTCGCAAGAACGCTGGATTTGGAGTACTGGATTCGAATCCTGGCCCTGAGTGACCTTGGGTAAGTCATTTCTCCTCTGTAGGCCTCAGTTTTCCCAACTGTAACATAAAGGGGTTGCACTAGCTAACTTCTGGGGGTCCTCTCCAGGCCCATCCAGAACCGCAGTGAAAGAGAAAAAGTGGCGGACCTAGAAGCAGGAGCCCTGGGTGTGAATCCTGCCACATTTGCTAGGCCTGGGCAAGGAGCTTCCTCCTATATGAAAGGGGGGGAGGGGTGATGCCCTGCGCTCTGCCTCATTCCCAAGGCAGTTAGGGGTGATGGACACCAGAGGGCGCTGCTGTCACCCATCCCTGAGACCACGGCTTTAAGAACTGACCGCTGAAGAGAAGGCTGACCCGAGTGAGCAGCCCTCTGTCCTTCCTCCCTCTTCTGCCTGCTTCCTCTCCAGAATTCGATGGTGTATAATAGTATAGACTGGACAATACTATATGTGTAATGCACATGTGTTTGTATGTACATGTGTGCGTGCCTGGCTGTATATGTGCACATGTGTATATGAATGTAGATACAATACACACACAGATGAGCACATGTAAAATCATTTCAAGCACCGGTCACCCGCCGGCCTCAAGGCAGGCCCGCAGGGTGGAAGGCTGCATCTGCGACTGGCACCGGGGAGGCAGGGCTGAGGGGGCAGGGCACCGGCTGGGCGGGACCCTCTTCCAAAGGCTGGGGACAAAGCAAGGAGGCCCTGGGCCCGAGAGCGAGTGTGTGAGGACGTGGAAGATGAGAGACAGTCTGGAGAGAGCCAGACTTCGGTCAGAGGCTCCCAGCTCGGAGGTCCAGGCCTCAGTGACCATCCAGCGTCACCTGCTCATTTTATGGATAAGGCCTAGAGATGGGGAGCGACTTCTCAGAGAAGTAGTAAGTTTCAGAAGCAGGATTCCAGCCCAGGACATCTGACTCCCCTGTAATCCCTCTGGGCCTTCTCTCTAAGATGGGGGTGGTAGATTGGATATTTGCTAAGTGCCCTCTGGCTCTAACCCCACCACCTCTCATTTGACTGATTTTACCAGAGGGGGTGGGACTTGTCCAGGGTCACACAGGTACCAAGTAGCAGAACCAAGATTTGAACCCACATCCGAGTCCAAATCCAGAGCAGTTTCCACCCTGCTCCAGGCCTCTCACTAAGCCTGCTTGAGGGGTGGGGAGGGGGTGCGGCTCGGGGTTTGGGCCTGAATGACTTGGTAGTTTGAGTTTTCCTTTCCCAGTTGCAGGATGGGAAGGGAGGGAGCTGTCAACGTCTCCCTCATGGCCTGGGAGGCCCCCTCCTCTTTTCTTACTTTGGGGAAAAGGGGGTGGAGGGAGAGGGAGAAAGAACACAGAGACAGACAGAGATGAGAGAGACAGAGACAGAGGGTCTTGGTGGCTGCTGGATATTCTGCTTGGCCGGGAAGGCAAAATGCCTAAGTGAATCCCTTCTCCGCGGGCTGCCCCTCGTGCCTAAATTCTTTCATTGGCTTTTCATATTTTTATTCCAACTAAATTCAACAAAATACTTATTAAACATCTGTCATGAGCAGGGCCCCCACTAGTTGCTGGGGCAGGTGCAGAGATGAACAGCCCTGTGGGCCCTGCCCTCCAGGAGCTTCCGCTTTAGTAGTGGGGCCGGGTGCCCACATGCAGAGGCCGCCGGTGCCCGGCCCGGAGTCAGGAAGGCCTCAATCCAAATCTGGCCTCAGGCTCTTGCTAGCTGTGGAGACCCTCAGCAAGACCCCCACCCACATCTGGGTGCTGAATGTCTATGCCCACATCACCTCTGCTGCCACAGTTTCCTCATGAGATACTTATAAAGCACTGGGCCAAAAGTCGGGAAGATCCATCTTCCTGAGTTCAAATCCAGCCTCAGACGCTTACTAACTGCGTGACCCTGGGTAAGTCACTTAATCTGTTTGCCTCAGTTTCCTCATCTGTAAAATGAGCTGGAGAAGGAAATGGCAAACCACTCCAGTATCTGTGCCAAGGAAACCCCAACTGGGGTCATGGGGAGTCAGACAACAACCACGTGGGCCAGTTCCTAGGGACTAGATTTGTGATTTCACCGGCGCTGGAAGCCGCCTCTGCAATGCAAGACCTTTTTGGCAACTCTTAGTCTTAGAGAGTCTTAGGTTAAATGACTTATCCAGGGTCACCCGGCCAGCGTGAGTCCAAGGCAGGACTTGAACTCAGGTCTCCCTGCTTTGAGGTCACCTCTCTCTCTCCTCCACCAGGCTCCCTCTTGATGATACAGATACAAGCAAAGTGAGAAGCAGTGACTTCCATTAAGGAATTTCCATTGGGAAGAGCAGACAATTAGCGGCTGCTGATTCGAGGGACACAGCTCTCTGGGTGGGGAGCAAACAGGCTTCTGTAAGGGATGGCCCAGGAGCCAAAGCTTGAAGGAAACTCAGGATCCTAAGAGATGGGGCTGGGGGAGACAAGGAGAGACCCAGAGGTGGAACAGCCAGCGTCCTGGGGGT
>NW_020949602.1:1747871-1753577 GCF_900497805.2 Vombatus ursinus
GGAGACAAGGAGAGACCCAGAGGTGGAACAGCCAGCGTCCTGGGGGTCGACAGGTGAGGGAACGCCAGAAGTGAGAAATGGCTGGAGCCAGGCTGGGAGGGACTTTGGCCAAACTGCGGGCTTTCTATGCTATCCGATAGGGAGCCACGGAAAATGTTTGAGCTGAGGAGGGAAGAGTCAGACTTCTGCCTTAGGAAGAGGAATCAGGCAGCTTGGTGTGGGATGCGTTAGGCAGGGGACGGATGGCAGACTGCTGTCTAATGAGGAGGCTTCCTCTGCGGTCCAGGTGGGAGGGAGGAGGGCCTGACCTGGATCAGGGGAAGAGGAGAGACAGGAGATGGATGTGAGAGGTGGCGTGCGGGGCGGTAAAGAGACTTAGCTGTTGGGGGTGAGGAGGAAGAGGGGAGAGTCAAGGTCACTGACCAAGGGCTCCCAGGGGAAGGGGAGGAGGGCCACATCCCAGCTCAGCCCTTGGCTGGGGGACAGGCGTTTGGGCAGCCGGGATGAGGTCAGGCTTTTGGCACGGTCCCCAGCACCTGGGAGCCTGCCCCTTCCCTCCCTCCCTCCCTCCCTCCTGCTCCCTCCCACCTGAGTGTCCCACGCACACACAGCGGGCTCAGCCCCAGAGGGAAGGTGAGGGCGAGGCGTGAGGCAGGACGGCCGGACCTCTCCAATGGAGCGCGCAGCCTTGTTCCTCCAGGCCCATCAGGAACCAGTCAGCACAGACCCCAGCCGCCGCGGGGTGGGCCCGGCCCAGCGCCCTGCTTGGTGACTTCTCATGGGCTGGGGCTGGGGGGAAGTCCGGCCGATCGCCCCCCCCCCCCCCCCCCCCCCCCGCCGCCCGCGCCCCCCCCCCCCCGGCGCCCGCCCCCCCCCCCCCCCCCCCGGGGCGGCCCCCCGGGGGGGGGGGGGGGGGGGGGGCGGGCCCGCCCCCCCCCCCCCCCCCCACGGCCGGGTGCTGACCGTGCACCCCCCGCAAGGAAGACTTTCCGCCTCCCCGGGCCAGCCGGGGTCATGGCGGAAGACAAGACTTTCCGCTATGGGTTCATCATGTTGGGCTTGTTCCTGCTGGCCGTGGGCATGTTCCTCATGACGGTGGACCGGCCACAGGTGTACGTCACCTTCTGCGTCATCGGCGGGGTCGCTCTGATCGCGGGGGTCGTCTGGAGCATGTGCCAATGCTACCCCAAGGTAGGCAGGAGACGGCGGCGTCCTGCCCCAGGGCTGTGGGGACACGTCTGTGAGGACCGCGTTCAGCGTTTGCCTAGACGGTCGAGGTCACTGTCCATGCACGTGTCTATGCCGTGGATGCCTGCCTCCCCAGGGGGCCTCTGGACGTGCGTCTGTGTCCTTCTGCTCCTTTTTAGGGGGTAACTATGGATGGATGCGTGTGGGCTGGATTAGGAAGGGCACGGATGACAAGCTGGGTGTCTAAGGAGGAGGCTTTGCCCTTGTATATGCACGCAGTCAGTCAGCATTGTTATGTCCCTACTATGTGCCAGGCTCTGTATTAAGAACCGGGGAAAGCAGGATCAAAGAAAAGGCAAAGTCAGGCCTTTGCTCAGCGAGGGGCTCCATTCATCTGCACTAATCAAACAGTGGCAAGTCTCTTCTCTCTGAGCCTCAGTTTCCTCATTTGTAAAATGGGGGTGGGAGGGCCTCTTTTCCTGGGGTCCAAAGACCCAAGTGTTCATGGAGAGATGACAGGAGGTCTGTGTACTTTGGGGGGGAAAGTTACATCTTTGTTATATTAACTAACCTGTAACAAATTTAATGTGTCCTTCACTTAGGAAGGTGGGTCATGGCCATGACTCTGAGAAGGGGTCCATCCCTAAGGCTTCACCACAAGGAGTCCGAGATGCAAAAAAAAGATTAGGGACCCCTGGACTAAGTGCTGGGTCCCTTCCAGGCTGACATCCTATGTTCTCAGATCCTTCTCAGTTCTAACATTCTATGTTCTAAGGCCCCTCTCAGCCCTGACATCCCCTGTCCTCAGGCCCCTCCCAGCCCTGACATCCCCTGTCCTAAGGCCCCTCTTGCTCTAAGCTCCCTTCCAGCTCTGACATTCTTTGTGCTGTGTTCTAGAACTCTTGACTCTTTACACTAAGGCCCTTCCTTCACTGGCTGATTGATTCCGTCATTCTCTCTAGCCTGGTGCTTGCTGTACTGTGCCCTCCAGACCCTCAGACCCCAGTCGGGAACCCATAGAAGTGGACAGAAAGTCCCTCTGGAGTCTTAGGCAGAAGAGAGCCCTCTGCTCACCAGCCCTCGCCCCTCCCCTCCCATGCCCATGGCCCCACCAGGGAACCTGGAAAGCAAGTGTGGAGGGTCAGTCCTGGCCGGTTTAGAGTCACTTGCCTGGTTATTTACAGTCAACTCACCCCTGTCACCGGAAGCCGAGACCAGGGGTCACACACAGGGAGGAAAGGAGATCCTTGCAGAAGTCACAGCCTCCTCAGCCTGGGCAGCTGAGGGCACTCCCGGGTCCCCGTGTTCCGCCTTGCTGTCCTGTGAGCCTGGGGAGGGGAACTTCAGGGAACGGGCAAGGGAGGTCTGTCAGTCAATCAATAAGTATTTATTAAGCCCCTACTATGGGCCAAGCCCTGTGCTAAGCACCTTATAAATATTATCTGACTTGATCTTATAACAACCCCCTCGAGATAAATGCTGATATTATCCCTAGATTTACAGTTGAGGAAACTGAGGCAAACAATGGTTAAGTGACTTGCCCGTGGTCACATGGTGCCTGAGGCTGGATTTGAACTCAAGTCTTCCTGATTTCAGGCCCAGCACTATGATCAGCGGAGAGAATTGGGAGCCTCAAGCAGATTCCTGACTCTTAGGCAAGAGGCACCTGTAAGGTTCAGAGCCAGTTCTCTAAAAAGAGTTTCTCACACTTCTGAGGGCCTTCATCAGCCTCAGATGCTCACTATCTGGGTGACCCTCGGCAAGTCACTTAACCCAGCTTGCCTCAGTTTCCTGATCTGTAAAATGAACTGGAGAAGGAAATGGCAAACCCCTCCAGTATCTTTGCTAAGTAAACCCCAAATGGGGTCACAAATGATGAAATATGTATATATATATATATATGTATATATACACACACACACAATTATATTTACAATTCTTTATAAATGCAATTATATATACACATTATATATGTACATATAAAAATACACAGATACATATGTGCATGGACTGAAGGACAAAGATGACCAGAGTGGAGGGAGATCAGGGAAAAGAGGCATCCCTGGGGCTGGGGGTCATTTGGGAGGGCTCTAGGGAGGAAATGAGGCTAGGCCTGAAGGAAAGGCTCAGGGGAGGGAAGGGCCTCCACAGCGGCCCCAGCTTAGGGCTCACCTCACTCTGCCCAGTGAACATGGGGGCGCTTTCCTCTCCATGGAGTGCCCTGAAGCAAGAACTCTGAGCCCTTACCCCTGGAGAGCCAGGGAAGGGGCTGGCCTGAGATATATTGAGCAGAGGGTCTGGGAGAGTGTGTTTCTGGTAGGTGGAATGTGAGGGGCAAAAATTCATCCCCCAGGCAGTGCCAAGACAGCGGAGTAAAAGCAGGGACTTGCTTGAGTTCTCCCCCAAACCCCTCCAAATACCTGTAAAAATGGCTCTAAAAAAAATTCATCCCCCAAAACAAACACTTGTTGACTGATGGATTCCAAGACATCTCTTGCCACCCACCCCGGTTCCCTCCTCTAGGCCCCACATTTTAGGAGGAGCACAGTTGAATGGGAAGGCATAAATGGCCATGGCACCCCACCATGTAGGGAGTAATTGAAGGAATCAGGGATTTCAGGGCAGAGGAGCAAAGCCTTGGGTGACATACCCTGGAAGCAGTCTGTCCAAGGTAGACCCACCACAATTCTCTAGTTCACTGGACCTAGACATGGGAGGGATCACAAGACTGTCGAGCCCAGCCCCCTCCCCTTCCAGATGAGGCACTCCCTCCTTTTACAGCTGTACTTAGATTGTAAACAATATTCTCTCACTAAGAAATAAAAGTTTAAAGACTGATACCCCAAACGATTTGACCACAGCTTGGTAGCTCAATGCTCTAAGATGGGCCCTGGGCCTTTAGCTGGGAGATCTGGCCTTCAACCTTGTGTTTGCCACCTACCAGCAACCTCTCTGAGCTTCAACGTCTTCAACTATAGACCTGACCTAATATTTCCTCTTCATATATACCTCACAGAGTGGTTTGAGGCATCAAAAGAGATCCCAGTCACCACCTGGTCCAGCCCACACCTGGAGCAGAATCCATCCCCTCTAGAACATCCCCAACAAATCCTCATCCAGGCTTTGCTTTATTCACTCATACCACCCATGATGGGGAACTCACTACCTCCCCAGGCAACCCATTCTATTTTTGACAGCTTTGAGGGTCAGGGGATTCTTCTGGCTATCTACCCCAAACCTGCTTTTCTGTCACTTTCCCCTAATTGCTTCCCGTTCTGCCTCTGGGGCCAAATGGAACAAGTCTAAACACTGGTCCACAGGACAAGAGCAGCTATGGCGGTCCCTCAGTCTTCTCTCCTCCAGCTCCTCCATCCAGTCCTCATGGGACATGCACTCAACGCCCTTCCCCATCCTGGCCACCCTTCCCTGGACACTCTCTGGCTGATGCATCTCCTTCCTAAACTTAGGGCCAGACCTGAACATGCTGCCCAGGGATGGCCTGGCCAAGGCAGAGAATAGAGGGATGGGCATTTCTCTACTCTTGGGCACTCCCAGTTCAGCTGAGGTCCCGGGAGCTTCCTGATTGGTCTGATCATAATGGGACTCAGATTGAGTTTGCAGTCCACTAAGACCCCCTGAACTTTTTCAGAATAGCTGTTGTCCAACCCAAACCTCCTCCTCCTGCATCATGAACTTGTGAAGTTGACTTTTTGAGCTCACGTGGAAGATTTTACATTTTTCCCTGCTAGGTTTCATCGTATTAGTCAAAATTCAGTGGTCTAGCCTCGCATGACTGATTTTGGACCCTGCGCTCCATCATGTCAGTCGGCACAAGTAAACGTTACAGAAATGAAAGGGATTGTTGTCTCTCTGAGTTAATGAGGAAGTTGAGGCCAGTTAACTTGAAATGCAACATGATCTTGGAGAAAGAGCATTGAACCTGGAGTCTGCAAATGCCCAGATTCCAATCCTGAGTCACTGGCTGTTGACCCCGGACAAGCGGCCTAACATTTCCGAGCCTCAGTTTACTCAGTTGCAAGAGAGAGATCTTGGCACCTCCCTCACAGGGTTGCTGTGAATCTCAGAGGAGATTAAGTATGTCAACCACCTTGTAAACCTTAAAGCACCCCAGAAACGCCAGCCAATTGTGATGGCCCAAGGTCACGCCCAGGCAACAAGTGCTGAGGTCTACCTGCCTGCGCTGGCCTTTCCCTCTGAGGTCCTAGGGCTGAGCCTAGGGCCTGGAACACAGGAACTGCCCCTATGGTCGGGTCATTGAGCTGGTCCCCTTCTCTGAGCGGGTGCTGAGGCTGTAAAGACAAGAAAGCCCCTCCTCCCCTCAAGGCTCTGACATTCCACCGGGTTGGAAAGAACAGATAAGTCAATGCAAAGGAACAAGGTGGTGTGTATAGATCAGGGAAGGTTTTGTGGAGGGGGTGGCACTTGGGCTGATATTTGAAGCAAACTATAAGGAGGGAATGTGGGGATGGGGGGGAGTGTGGGGAGGACAGGAGGAGA
>NW_020949602.1:1753977-1780063 GCF_900497805.2 Vombatus ursinus
TAGAGGATGAGGGGTGGGCGATGAGGAGGGTGTGCATTCCAGGCACAAGGATTAGCCAATGCAAAGATTCCCGATGGACAAATACAGCTCTTCCACACTACAGAGCCTCCTCAGGGAAACCCCACAATTGTGGAATCGTAACGAGCTCCTTTGTGCCCAATTTAACAGTTGGGGAGTCTCACCTGCCCATCAAGCACGCGCGCGCACACACACACACACACACACACACACACACACAGACACACACATGCACACACACAGATACACACAGACACACAGATACACACAGTCCGTGGCACCCTGGTGGCCTGGGAGCCTGGAGCCCTGTGGTCTCCGCTGGTCCCCAGCTAGCCAAGGAGCTCTGATCACTCCCATACCAAGCACTCCCACTTGCACGGAGTTTGGAAAGGCTTCCACAACCCTTTCTGCCCGAGGTTACAGGAACAAGGCAATGTAGGATTTGCGAGAGGGGAAAGCTGAAGCTCAGTGGGGTCTCCATCGGGGCATCGCCAAGGCAGGGCCCCCAGGTGCCTCCCTCAGAGCCGGGGCCCTCTGAGGCGCTGGGCTGGGCTGGGGGCGAGCCTCTGCTTGTCCAGCTTCAGACCGCCCCCTTTGCTCCACAGATCGCCTTCGTCCCGGCTGACGCGGACTTTGAGAGCTTCCTGTCCCCGAAGGCTCTGGGCACCGCCGAGAACAGCATTCCTGAAAAGAAGGGGTAGGTACCAGGGCCAGGGCCTCCCTCTCAACAACTCCCAATCTGTTTTTAATGAGCCCTGGGCTGTACTCAGCCCTGCCCCCGAGTCAAGGTCAAGGGGAGAAACCCTTGGCAATAGCTGAATGATAAAAATCTCACTACAAAGACCAAAAAAAAAAATTTAAAAAGTAGGATGTGTGTTTGAATCCTAGGATCAGAAATAGAAGGGACCTTCGAGGTCAGCTAGGCCAAAGGACTCATTTTCAAGAGGAGGAAGCCAGGAGATAAGAAGTGATTTATTTGCCCAAGGACACAGGTAGTGAGTGGCAAAGTCAGAATTTGAACCCAGAACTGCTGGCTCCAGGCTAACATTCCTTCTACAGCAACAATGAAGGAAGACAGTGTTTTCAACCCTTCCTGGGGAAGTCTTCAAATCAACAAGCATTTATTAAGCTCCTTCTGTATGCCAAGCACCGGGCTAAGCGCTGAGAATGCAAAGAAAGGCACAAGACAGTCCCTGCCCTCAGGGAGCTCCCAGTCTAAGGGGAGAGACACCAGACAGACAAGCCATAGACAGGACAACTTGGAGATAATCAAGAAACAGAAGACACTAGCATTAGGGGGACGGGGGAGGCCTCCTGTGGAAGGGGGGATTTTAGCTGAGACTTATAGGGAAGCCGGAGGGCAGAGACAAGAAGGGAGAGCATTCCAGGCAGGGGAGACAGCCAGGGGAAACGCCAGGAGTCTGGAGATGGGGTGTCCTGTTTGAGGGACAGCCAGGAGGCCAGACAGGCAGGACACACACCTGGACACCACAGCCGCCTCAGCATTTGTCCCAAGAGAACGCCTCCTGGCCCCATGGGCAGCCACTTCCTGTAAAGCCACACAGAGACCCAAAAACCGGACAAATACTCACACAGATTCATAGACCATTGGAGAAAAGAAGTACTAGGATAGTGGAAAGACAGGAGACCCCACTCACAGTGGGGCAGATGGGTCAGCACAGGAGAGAGGGGACGGGGAGACCTGGAGACCAGTCCCAAGCCACCCCACTCACCAACAGGGGGATCTCCCCTCTGGGGCCACCTCTCTCCATAGGACTCAGTGTGAAAATGGGGAAAACCCCAAAACCCTGGACTTTGCTCTGATTCTTACTAGCTGTGTGAATTGAAATCACTTCAAACACTTGATCGACGAGCATTTATTAAGTGCCTACTGTGTGCCCAGGACTGGGCACACAAATACAACAACCCTCCGGGCCTCAGTTTCCTTAGTTGTCATAATCCCTGCCTAGTCACAGGGCTCTTTGAGGACTATGGGAGTGGTCCACTCTTCTTCCCATGCCCCTGTCCTCCCTTCCCCAGCTCAGCCTTTCCTCCTCTCTCCTCCAGTTCCCAACCTCCTTACTCTAGATTGGAAGAAGATGAGGCCTCAGGGCAGAGCCCGGCTGACTATCGCCACATCCAGATGAAGGTCTTTGGCCCCGGGGAGGACCAGGGCGTTCTGTCAGCCCAGAGCCTGCCCCAGTCCGAGCTCCACGCTGGAGGAGAAGGAAGGGGCCCCCGCTCGGAGCCTTCCACGGAGACGACCGTCGTGGTCCACTGGAGCCCGGATATCGGGGAGGCTGAGAGCCACCAAGGTCGGCCTGAGGCCAGGTGAGCATCCTAGGCTCCCATGGGGCACTGGGGTGGGAAGAGGCACGAGATGGGAGGACACCTGTGAAAGACCCTCTGACCCAGGTCAGTCAGAACAGCTGAAGGAGCTGGGGGGTGTTTATCCCGGAAAAGAGACGGCCCAGGGAGGATATGAGAGCTGGCTTCCGGGAAGCGAATGGCTGTCCTGTGGGGACGGGATCAGGTTTATTCTGCATGGCCCCAAAAGGCAGAACCAGGAGCAATTGGGGGTGGGAGGAAACAGTTGTAAATATACAAATTTAGGCTTGATGCAAGGAAAAACTTTCTAGCAGTTAGGGCCATGCCCAAGTTGAATAGGCTGGTCTTGGAGGCAGTGAACTCCCCCAGCTGGAGGTCTTCCAGAAAGGCTGGGGACCACTTGGTGAGGATGTTGTGCAGTGGGGGCCTTTGGGGGATAGATTGGGCTAGATGACCGCTGAGCCGCCCAGCTCTGAGATTCCACATATGATGCAGATACCAAATAGGGCAGAAATCAGCTAGTCAGCCCCCAGCCTAGTGATGGAAGGCCAGTGACTAACTCTGGGGCCGGCTCTGGGCCTGCCCTGTGGAAGAGATGAGATGGAAGGATGCAGTATTTGCCCTCAAAGAGCTGACAGTTTAGTTGGGGAGATAGCAATAGCAGACTCCAAGAATGCTGGAGATGGATGAGACCCTTAGAGCTTCTGGTGGGAAATGACTACTATTTGTGAGGCTTCTGGCAGAAAACGAGGCACTAAGGCAGAGGGGCATTGCAGGACTTCTAAAGTTCTGTGAGAACAGCCAACAAGAATCACAGGGGATCGAGGACCTCCCCTCCGACAAGGACGGATGGTTTCTCAGCACCTTGCGTCGTCTCTCCGCTGGGTGGCAGGTGGGCGCAGCACTTAGACTTTTCTGCTGTAGGCCACCTTGAATGGGCTGGAGGAGCATCAGTGTGGCCTCCACCGGTGCCACCAGGAGAATACAGTGAGGGAGGGGCTTTGAGGTTAACAATGAAGAAGGAGGAGGATGCGTCAGAGGTTGGGGGGGCATGTGATGGAGGAAAGTACCCATGGGACCTCACCAGGCACGAGGTTCTGCTCCCAGAGCGGGCAGCTGGACCCTCCTGGTAGGATTACCTTCTGACGCACCCAGAAATGATGTTCTGGGTCCGGGCAGGACAGACAAAGGCAAAAATAAAAAGGCTGCTTACATTCTATCAGGAGAGAACACTCACACTCACACTCACACTCACTCACACACACTCACACACACACATCCGTTCCAAACACAGGCCAAGTTAAACATTACCTACACAAACAAGGTCATTTTAGGGGGAAGGGGCACTAGCTCATGTGGGCAGTGGCACGGAGCTGAGCTTTGAAGGAAGAGTCTGAGAGGAGGAGGTGAGAAGGGACGGCACACAGGGCCCAGGCATAGGTGTGGAGGCTGGGGAGGAGAGTGTACAGGGGCAGTTTGGCTGGAGGGTTTGAGGGGGAGTGACGTGCCTGAGTCTGGAAAGGCAGTGGAGGGTCAGATTGGGCAAGGCCCTGAATGCCTCTCTACAGAGGTCTCTAGTTGTTCTGGAGGCCAGGGGGAGCCAGTGGAGACCTGGGAGCTAGGAGTGGCATGGTCAGATCTGTGCGCAGCTGTGTGGACGATGGGCTGGAGAGCAGAGTCTGGAAGTCGGGAAACTGGTTAGGAGGTCATTGCAGTGGTCCAGGCCAGGGGTAATGAGGGCGTGATTACAGTGAAGGTCCTTGAGGTCGGGGACCCTTTTCAGTTTTCTGTACCCTCAGTGGCTCACACAGTGCACGGCACATAGAAAACACTTAAAAGTTTGTTGATAGATTGATCACAACCCCCTCCATTCCTATGGGGGTGATGGGGGTGGGGAGAGAGGAGAATAAACATCTATGAAGCACCTACTATGCACCAGGCACTGTACTAAGGTTTTACAGATATTATTTCATTTGATTCTCACAACCCTGCAAGGTAGCTGCTGTTATTACCTCCATTTCACAGTTGAGGAAACTGAGGCAAACAGCATTGAAGTGACTTGCCCAGGGTCAGATGGCTAGTAAGTGTCTGAGGCCATATTTGAGCTCAGGTCTTCCTGACTCCAAGGCCAGCTTTCTGGTCTACTGCTGGTGCACTAGGATGGGATGAGGATCAAATAAGATAGAAAATATAAAACGATTTGCAAACCTTCAAGTCTTATACAAATGCTAATTGATATTATTATTAGACTTTTGATGGATTTCTTTTTTTGTCCAACTTGATATTTTGTTTTTCCCAATTAGACATAAAAACGACTTTTAACACTCATTTTTTGAAATTTTGAGCTCCAAATTCTCTCCTTCCCTCTTCTGCTCCTTCAGTAAGAAGGTGAATGATTTGATATTAGTCACACACGTGCAGTCATGCGAAACGTAGCTCCTCATCAGCTGTGTGGTGAAAGAAAACACAGACCAAAAAAAAAGAAAGAAAGTGAAAAGAGTGTGCCTCGATCTGCTGTTGGACGCCATCAGTACCCTCTCTGGAGGTGGAGGGCATTCTCCATTATAGGTCCTTAGGAACTGTCTTGGGTCATTGTATTGCTGAGAAGAGCTACATCATGTTTAATGGATTTCTATGATTAAAAACACAACACACACATACTCACATACACATACACACACACTCTCACACACATATACACACAAACTCACACTTACACACACTCACACACATCCATACACTCACACCTTCACGCACTCTCATACACACATGTACACACAAACTCTCTCTCTCTCTCACACACAGACACATAGACACACACACACACATACACACGGTCCCCCTATTGGCTCACCTTCTGAGGCTGAGTCTTCCCTTAGCTGGGCTTGGCCTCAGACAGCACCCCAGTCCACTGAGGGATGCTCCTTTCCTCGAAGTTTTTCTCTGGGAGCTTGGGCTCCACTGGGAGAGCTTGGGTCCTTCCCCATGTCCCAAGGAGGTATCAAGCAGGCCATTGATGCAGGATTCTCTGAGCCAATGGTGGTGGTGGTGGAACGTTTGGGGTTTATACTAACATTGGTGTGGGCCGTTGCTCCGGGATTCTGCCGCTGTCCTCCGCCGGTCTCCCCTAACCTCTCCTGCTCTGTGGCTTTGCTCTCCACAGCCAGATGACTGGTCCCCAGATCACTGCTGCCCCCCTGGCCTCCTTTAAAGATGAGCTGGACTCCAATGGCAGTGGCAGCAGCAGGAACCCATCCCCTCCGGAGGGTGAAGAGCCCTGGTCCGAGAAGGCAGACTCTCAGCCCGATCGCTACCCTGACTTTGTTCTGATCGATGCCACCGGGGGCGATGAGGACTCCCCAGGTCCCAGCCAGGGTATTTCTCCAAACTTCTGGCCTGGGCCCAGGCCGGGGCCAGCGGATCCCAAGGAGGCAGCTTCTGAAGGAGGCCTTCCTGACCCGGTGGAGGAGTCTGAAGTAGCCCCGGAGGAACCTGAGGAAGATGAGGAGGATCTGTACTACGGACTGAAGGATGGGCCAGGTGGGACCCTCGAAGTTGAGGAGCTGTTTGACTTTGAGCCAGACTCCTAGGGCCAGAGAAGGGTTTTGGGGTCAGCGGTCCTCACTGGGTTCCAGATCTAGCCTGGCCTCCAACTCACTGTGTGACCTTAGCTGAGTCACTTTCCCTCACCTCAGTGTTCCCCATCTATGAAATGGAGACATTCATAAATCACAGGGTTTCTGTAAGAATCTCCTGAAACTGTGGATCAGAGAGTTCTTTGAAAAGTATTGAGGGGTTATTTACATATAATACATATGCAGTGAATGTGAGGGATTATTATGACTCTCAATATGCTTCTATTGATACATGAACTCATCCATGTGAGCAGTCCGTCCACTAATGCTGATTGAAACTCATCCATGCCTTCTCATCACGCGTAGTTCTTGTCTGTCCCTTGGCATATACACTCTACCGGCAGGTCAGTTTTGAACTGGAAGGGACTAGTTACGTGACTGACCCAGGGTCACAGAGCTAAGAGAAGATTCAAACCAGGCCTTCCTGATTCCAAGTCCAGTAACTAGGGAGGAGGGGGCCTTTCTCTTGTGCTAATATTTCAGGACTCAAGCTGTCTACTCAGAGGTATAACTAACCTGGAACGGCTCTGGCTGTGCCCAGGTACCACTGGGAGAGGGTGTGTCTTCCCTGAAGCCTGCGTAAAGGCCGGCAGAGGGCCAGTGGGGGCTGCTAGGCTCAGAGGAGGAGAATGGGGGGAAGCGTGCTCCCCTCAACCATATTGGCCCCCGTATCAATGCAGTTTTATTTATAGCATTTACATAGTGCTTTATTTAACACACACAGCATTTATACTGTACTTTAAAAATTCACAAGGCATTTTACAAATATTATCTCATTTGATCCTCACAACCACCTTGTGAGGTAGGTGCTATTATTCTATTTTGTTGATGAGGAAACTGAGGCTAAGAGGAACCAAGTGACTTTCTGAGGGTCACACAGACAGTAAGGCTGAGGCAGGATTCAAACTCAGGTCCCACTTTGATGCCTAGCTGCCTCCTTCTAAGGGTCCTTTCCTGTTCCTCCACTTCCCAGGACCCGTCTTTGGCACAACTGCACCAGAACGGGGCAAACTACCCTTGACCCCCATGACATAAGATGCCCAGGGTCCAGGTGATGGTGGTGCCTAGCAGTCTCAGAGCATCCTGAGGCTCTCTCCCTTCCTTCACCCACCCCTCACCTCCAGATTGGTCCCAGGTGCTGGACAGGCTCCCTCAGTGGGGCTCTGGGTCCTCCCCTCCTCCCTTTCGCTTTTGACCAGCCACACTCCTTTTTTCATCATCCTTGACCTCAATGACATCATTCATTTACTGTTAATACTATCAACCAGCTGTTACGGTTTTTTGAGTGTGTATAGAAGTCATTTGAAGGCGCAGTATAATCAGATTGGCTGAACCAATTAGCAGTCAGGAGACCCCATCCCAGCCTTGACTCTACCAGTATCTAACTGTGTGGTGTTGGCCAATTCACTTCTCTATGGGACTCAATTTCATAACTTCACCATCTGTAAAGGATGGATTGATGGGGGTGGGGTGGTGATGCGAGAAGGCGGAAGACAGACCTTAGAGTGAGGAAGACACAGCTCCGTTATCATATACAAATAAAATGGGATATGATTATGCCTTAAGGAATGAGGAAGGGGACGGCTTCAGAGACACCTGGGAAGACTCATCTGAACTGATGCAAAGGGAAGTGAGCAGAACCAGAGAACAATTTACACAATACTACAATGAAAACCTCGCAAGTAAAGACGTGGGTTCAAACCCTGCCTCCATGTGGTGCGAAGGGCCAGGAGGGGACTTTGGGGAGCACTCCCTCCTCCATCGGTATGACTCACAGCATCTCTTGCAGCCCCTCAGGGAAACGCGTCAGGAATAGATCCAAGAGCAGCTTTCACCAAATTTCACTAAAGAAGCACCCCTAAGCGACCACCTGTCGATCTGGAATCATGCATTAAATTAGGCTTCCTTACCTTATGAAGCTTGGACTTCAGCTTTCTTTCAGGGGGTGGGCAGATTAGAAGAAGGGGTGGGGAGGGGCTGGAAGGTGACCGGTTGAGAAGCAAACATATTCCAGGAGGAGAGTCCCTGCTGATAGTGCCAGCCAGGGGACATTCAGTGTTGGGGCAAATGGTCTCTCATACCCCAGTAACCCCAGAGAGTACCATGGAGTCATAGCACAGCCCAGGAGACCTCATTCAACAAACCCTTCAGGAACACCCCAGGTACATGGAGTGAAAGCTCCCTGCAGGTTGATTTCAGCTCAGTATAAGGGAAAACTTCCTAACCAATCTGCCCTTGAGCAGAATGGGGCCTCCGAATCCTGAAGTGGTTTCCCCCGTCCTGGAAACTAAGGTAGAGACCACTTCTTGGAAATGTTGTAGAGGGAGCTCTGGGTAAAGGAGAAGGGAATAAGCGTTTATTAAGCACCTACTATGTGCTAGGCATTGGGCTAAGTGCTTTACAAATATCTCATTTGATCCTCACAACAATCCTGGGAGGCAGGAACTGTTTTTATCCCCATTTTATAGCTAAGGAAAGTGAGGCAGGCAGAGGTTGTCGTGTGTCCGGAGCCACAAAGCTGGATTTGAGCTCTTGCCTTCCTGACTCTGAGCTAAGTGTTCTTTCCACCGTGCCACCTAGCTGCCTATGAAACATGAGGGTCTTTCTGGGTCTAAGATTTTATTGTGTGTATTTTTTTTTTAATTTTGGGGATGTTCCAGTATCCTCAGCACTGGATCATCAACTATGTCCCATCTCAGGTCTCTTGTTGGCAGGTAACACTCTTTGGTTCACACATCCTGGTTATGTGTCATCTTCATTTTACAAATGAGGAAACTGAGGCATAGAGAAGTCGTGGGGAAGGTGGAACCAGGATGCCATATATAGCCATGGAGTCACTGCTCGGGGTCCATCCCAAGAGAAAGGGGGCACCCCACACTTCCATAGAGAGTAGCAAGGCTACTCAGTCTCCTTAGACCAGTCTTCTCATCTATAAAATGAGGGGGGAGGGTCAGACTGCTCTCTCAGGTCTAAGGCCCTATGCAGCCTTCTGGGGAGGGAGGAAAGGCCCTGTCTAGAGAACACTCTTCCTGGTTTGCATCCTTCTCTCTCCTGAAGTATTTCTACCTCTGGGAACCGAATCTCTGGTGAGGAAGTGCAGTGTTGCCTGTTATATATCTTAATAAATGTTTGTCGATTGATTGATTGTTAATGAAGGCATTACATTCCAAACCTAGGTGTTCACAATAGTGACCCTGAGTTATCACTGTGGTACTGAGAGAAAAGACCAGAAATGGAAGAAGAGGGACTAGATTTGAGTCCTGATTCTGATCTTAGCTGCGTGGCCTAGGGCAAGTCATTTTATCTCTCTGGGCCTCTTTGTGATTTTATCATTTATAATTTTATCAATTTTATCCTTTAGTCATTTTCTCTGTCTTTCCTCTTTGTAAAAGAGAGGGTGGAATTAGGTGACCTTGGCAGTCCCCTCCAGCTTCAACATTCTGTGAGCCATAATTCGATACAAGTACATTTTTCTTCCAGTATAATTCATGGAAGTGTTGAATCCCTCCAACAGGGCAGATAGCCGCCCATCCCATACCTTCTCACCTTGTGTGACTTCTGTTTGTGCCCTCCTGGTTCCACTCAGTGGGCTGGGGTCCTTCCTCTATATCTTTGTATCTTGTCTACATGCCAATGGAGGCCATGGGTTAGACACCAGTCCTTCCTGGTTCTCAACGTGGAACCGGTCCACCGCCCTTTCCATTCATAAATCTTTTCAGGCATCTTTTATACCACTTCTGCGCAATCAAAGAATCCCAAATCTGACCTTAAGGACTGTCTAGATCTAGCACAACTCCCTCGTTTTACTGATGAGGAAACTGAGGCTCAGAGGGGTGATGATTTGCCTGACCCTTGATTCTCATGCTTTATGGCCAAAGGCCATCAGAGGAAGAAAACTACTGCCAAAAACAAACGAATAAACACATTGCTTAAGAAGACAGGAGAATATCTCAGGATCCTACCCAAAGCCTTTCCTGACTGCCCTTCTCAGATCACCTTGTATTTACTCACCTGTATACATGTTGTATTCTCCTTCTAGAATGGAAGCCCCTTGAGGGCAGGGACAGATTCTTTTTTTTTTTTCTTTTAATGTGGAAACTTCACTCATGGGGGATCCCACTTATTTCCACTGACATTGTGTTGAGTTATACAAGCTACTAAGGATAAATGGAGAAGCAATAAATAAGAGACAAGGGAATGAGGTTTGGGACAGGCATGAAGAGGGCGTCGTTTGGTGCTCAGGGCTGACACCAATGGTCCTCTGCCACACTTCTCTTACTGAGATGCATATCAGTTACTTGGGTACATGTCACATGCACTAGAGTGTAAGCTCACTGAGGGCAGGAACTCTGTTGTTTTTCATCTTTGTATCTCCAGGAAGGGCCCCACACCTAGTAAGCTATAATAAAATTTTTGTTGAACTGAACTCACTACTTGACCCTGCTCAAATTTCTTCTCTGCTCTGAGCTTCAGTTTCCTCATCTGTAGAATGGGGATAACAAAGCCTGTCCTACCAAACTCATAGGGCTATTCCAAGGGATGTAAATGATAAAGTGCCACACAAATCACGCCACTTCCATCCTCTGAGACCAAGCAGAGTATATCTAAACTTTATTTCTAGTGGCTGCTCTTCACACACTGGGTATCTCCAAATTCACAGTTCAGTTTTAAACTTCTAAAACCAGACAACTGCCCTAAGACTTTTGGGACACCCTGAATTGGAGGGCAGCTGTCATGGTCCACTCCAAGGATTCTCTTCTTTCAGCTATGAGCCTTGCATGGCGGGGTCTTTGGTCTTCTCCCCATCCTGGTCACTCTTTTCTGGATGCTCTCCAGGTAATCGGGGTCCTTCCCAAAACGGGGTGCTCACAATTGAAAACAATACACACCAGTCATCACTTTGCTGGGTGGGTCATCCCTGCTCACCCCTGAGAAAAAAGCTTGTAGAATGACAGAGACAGAAGCCACGTGGGGTGTCATCTGATGGAGCAGTGTATCTGACCGGGAAACTGTGCTATCGCATCCTTGACGAAAGATCGAGTCATCCAACCCCCAAGGAAGACTTCCACCGAGGGAAAATGAACCTCATCAGAGATTCCTTTCGACTGTGTCTAGGAAGGCTGGGAAATCTCCACTTTGAAGCTTGGGCTTTCTATGGTTTGGAAAGGCCTGTGACTCACTTGTACTGGCAACTGGGGAGTTGAGCACTGAGTTTGGAAGTCATGGGGGCTATCACAGCCCAGATTGCACCGAAAGGCGGGGGTCTCAGTGGTCTAGTGAATCCTATTGAATCCTTGATGTAGAGCAGAGAGCCCTAGGCTCAGGGCCAAGAGACTTGAATCCCAGTTCTGGATCTGCCCCTAAATTACCAGGTGGTGCTAGGTCAGCTGGGTGGGGCAGTGGATAGAGTGCCAAGCCTGAAGTCAGGAAGACTCATCTCCATGCGTTCAAATCCAGCCTCAGACTCTTACTAGCTGTGTGACCCTGGGCAAGTCACTTAACCCCGTGTGCCTCAGTTTCCTCATCTAGAAAATGAGCTGGAGAAGGCAATGGCAAACCTCTCCAGTGTCTCTGCCAAGAAAACTCCAAATGGGGTCACGGAGAGTCAGACACGACTGAAAAACAACTGAACAGCCACAAAACTGGGGCAGCCACTTTCCTTCTCTAAGTCAGATTACTCCCCTTTGTAAAATAAAGGAGCTGCAGTAAATGGTTTCTAGGGTTCATTCCAGCTCTGACATTCTAAGACACTCTCCCGTTCTAATGTCTCTCCCAGCTCTGATGTTCTCTACTCTGAGGACCCGCCCAGCTCTAACATTTTGTGTTCCGACATTCTAGGTTCTAACTAAGTGCCATGTAAGGACCCAGTACCAGGTACTGGGGGGTGGGGGGGGGTTTACAAAGACACAGAAGAAAAAGTCCCTTCCCTCGAAGAGCTTGCAGTCTGAAAGAGTGGAGAAGACAGGTACACATAAATACAGGTAAATAATAATAAATAAGAAAATTTCAATTAAAAATAAAGGTAAATAAAAATGCGGATAAACAACAATACAAGAGATGTGTCAAGGCTGCCTATGATTTATTTCCAAGTGAGTGGTACAGGCAAGGAGGTCCCTGTGGGCTGGGGTGATCAGGGCAGGCTTCCTAGAAGGGGAGGCAAAAAGTTGATGAAGCTTACAGACAGCTCCTGCTGTTTTTCTCTGCCAACCTGAGCTGAACTTTCTTTCCTTCTTCACACCTGCCTTTTCCCCAAGGGTCACTTTCAGAGACGTCATCCAGGGTTTGTGTTGAGGAGAGATGTCAACATTGCCCAGATGGAGGCCTGTGTTTACAGCCAATACAGATGGTGGCTCCTTCCTTGACTCTTTGGGACTCAACACTCTAAACAGAAGGTTCAGGAGCCTGGTTCTCCCAGGAGGCTCCAGGGCAACCCACAAGGCTCAGATCTACTCCAGCCTGGGGCTCTGCTCCAACAGTCTTTCCTTCATTTATTTGTTTCTAAAATGAGGCAGTTTATCTTGGGGAGGGAAGAGAGGAGTGAGGGGAAGAAAATTTAAAACTCAAAAGCTTATGGAAGTGAATGTTGAAAACTAAAACTACATAAATTTAAAAAAATAAAATAAAACGAGGCGGTTGTACTCCATGACCTTAGAGGTCCTGATGAGTCCCAGATGAGATTCAGTGAAGTGGGTGGTGGCCAAGGAGCCCTTCTGGCTTGAGAAGAGGTCCACCAGAGGGTTTCTGGGCAGCTGCTTAAACAGATGTGCCCTCAAGCCTACTACAGCAAATCCCACAAAGCCTAGAATAAAGGGAGCCCAGGAAACTCAAGAGATTCAGTCTAAAGAGTGGAAGCTCCCCACTTGCCCCTCCCTACTGCCCCTTACCCTAAGTAGGGAATAAACAGCAAGGGACAGCTGCCCCCTCGAGGCCACCATCTGGGGAAGAAACTTCTGCAGAGGAGAGACCAGCCATCCCTACCAGCTGCTGACCGACTGCCCACAGACGGGGCAAGAAACCAAGCTAGCAGCAGGGCACCCCACGGGAGAAGTGGGAGGCAGCAGGACGGTGCTCCAGCGGGGTGCTGCCCCTGCCAGGGGTCCTGGGCCTAAGTGCCTGGTGGTGACAGCTGGTCATTGCTGGTAGTGATAAGCAAGGCGGGCCCCTTCTCCACAATGATCTCTCCCCTCAGGGATGGCTGTGGGGGCTGGGATGAAAGCAGAGCTAGTGATCTGGAGGGCATTGCTATTCCGAAGGCTTTTGGGTTCAGTGTCCTGGGCTGTTCCCATCAGGCTCTGAGGGGAGACAGTGGTCAAGATGGTGGTTTGACCTGCTTGGCCCATACCGCCTTCTGTCTTCCTCTCAAGGTGACTTGACGTCTCACCTCAGTTGGCCTGCCTTCCACAGGCAACAAAGGGCCAGGATTCACCAATGCTGGTGCCTTAGGAAGGACAAAGACAAGGTGGCCACATTCCATGTTGCTCCCAGTGAGTCCGCTGGTCCATTGTCTCCTGCTGGATTTATGATGGATGTCAAAGAGCCCTATGATTCACCCAAGAGACCCCACTCTCAATAGAATGAGAATAGAGACTGTTTTTGTTGTTGGTACTAGGGGTGGTGGTGGTGGTGGTGGTGGTGTGTGTGTGTGTGTGTGTGTGTGTGTGTGCGTGCGTGTGTGTGTCCCCAACACCCAGCAAGGTACTTTGCACATAGAAGACTATTAACACCCATAGGATTAAATCGAATTTTCTATTCCCTAAGCTTAACAGCAGGTCAGAAGCATTGTTTTGACATAGAAAGGCCGGATACTCAGTCAGGAGATTGACGCAGTAATATCTGATAGTTCACTCTGGGCCCCAGAGAGCCCATTGGTCTGAGCTGATCTAAGGACACAGGTCTCTGGATGTATGGTGGCTCTCCAGCTGCCATCATAACACTGAACTGAATTACTGAACGTAAGAGCTGGAAGAGAATTCTCTTCATTCAGTTCCTTCTCCATTTCATAGATGAGGAAACTGAGACCCAGAGAAAATTAAGTGCCTTGCTCTGACCTCAGTTCTAGTTCTTCCCATCTCAATGTAGCTGCCTGGCAGTTCTGAGTTTTCTTTGTTATATTTATGTGTTTTTAGTTTGTTATTTGACCTTGGCACTCTTGGGCCAGTCACTTGTCCTTCTAGTCAGCCATCTGTGAAATGGGCATCCCAAGGCAGTGAGCCCTATAGGCCCCAGGCTAAGGTCCTCAGGGATGAAAGGCAGTGCAGGAAGCAGAGCTGGTACCTGGGTCTATGCCTAGCTGCTGCTGTTGTGGCCTGTGATTAGTGATGGGGAACCCAGTTCACTTACCTGGCCAGGCCTTCATCCCCTTTCCTAAAATCAACCCAATCCACTGTTTTTTTAAGCTAAGCACAATAGACAACCAAGCCCAATGGAAAAAATGGAAAAAACCCCTGCCTGACAGGTGATCATAAAAAGTGAAATAATGATTATACAAAATTAAGTAGCTTTTACACGAACAAACTCAAAGCAACTAGGAGAGAGGCTGTTGATTGGGGGAAAAAACCCTTTGCATCAAATTATCTCTGATGAAGATCTAACATCCAAGACATACAGGAAATTAATACAAATATATGAGATCATGAGCCATTCCCAATAGATGGGTAGTCAAAGGTTATGGACACGCCATTTTTAAAAAGAAAATACAAACTACCAGCAAGCGTGTGAAAGCATCTTCCAAACGACCGCAAATAAAAGAAACACAAGTTAAATCACCTCTCATTCTTTACTGAAAATCCATCAGGCCGGCAAAGGTAACAAACCCCAAAATGATGAGTGCTGGAGCGTCTGTGGCAAGACAGCCGCACTATCGCATTCATGGTGGTCAGTGAATTGGTCCAAGTTCTCTGAGAAACAATCGGAAATCAGGCCAGAGGAGTCACACAACCCAGTGATATCACTCGTGGGGATATATTCCAAGAAGGTCAAAGACAGGGAAAGGTCACATACTCACAGACTGATAGCCGCTCTTTTTGCAGTTGTGAAAAAAACAAACTCTAGAAACCCAGTAGGTGTCCAGCGGGGAATGGCTAAACACACTGTGGTAGATTATGATGGTATGTGATTGTGCTGGAGGAAAAAACAAATGTCAAGCATTCCACGAAAACTGGGGAGGCTTCTATGAGCTGAGGATATAGAACAAAGCATGCAGGGTGTCCCAAAAGCCTCAGTGCAGTTTTTAGCTTTAATAGATAACAAGAATATGCAGGGCATCCCAAGGCCTTGAGCCCTATAGGTAAAGGTACATTGCTATACTTTAGCTAAAGACAAAAACTAAATTTTAGCTTTAATGGCTAAAAACTGCACTAAGACATTTTGGGGGACACCCTACGTATGACGAGCACAATTTCCTTTAAAAGTAAAGAAACACAACACTGAAATTCATCAGAACTTTTATCAATGCAATGACCAGTCACAGATCCAAAGGCCTGCTGCTGAAACACCCCTCCCTCCTCTGGGCAGGGAGGGGTGGCCTAGAGGGGAGGGCTACTGGCCTACCTTGTCTTCCTCACAAAGGAGATAGGGGAGGAGTGGCCTTGAGATGGAACCTCAAAAAAATAGATAGAGCATCTTCTAAAGCTAAGCACAGCAGAGAAATTCAAGAGATTACACTAGGAATATTATTTTAACCCTAAGAGATAACCTGCAGAAGCTGGGTTGGCCATGACGCTGTACTGTGCCAGTCCTGGTTATTGTTGCTAATGGCAGGAGGTTATCAAGGATTAGCCACGTGTGGGCCTAGGCTGAGACTTTTGTATCAATTCAGTAGTTGCCCTCACTACAGAAGCTTCTGCTCCAGCCAGGTTTATCTCCCCTTATCCCCCACACACTTGGAGAGAAGGAAAAGGAAAGAGGGAGGGAGGGAGGAGAGGAGAAAAGGAGGAAGAGGGGAAGGGGAAAGGAGGGAAGGAAGGGAGAGACAGTGCATAAGATGACACCTTAGCTTCATTGCAGCTGAGAGAGCCCAGGAGTGCTGAAACTGCAGAGCAGGTGATGATGGCCAGGCCCAAGGGTCCTTGGGATGCATCCAGAGGGCAGAGTGTGCCTTGGAACTGGAGGGCACAGAAGGAAAGGCCCACGGGCCCTAAGGGCACAGGGGCAGGGAAGGTGTGAAGGCCCTGGCTCCTTCATTTGCTTTGCTCTTCCTGGCTGCCAGCCTGCAAGGGCTTTGCATATCCCAGGGATTAGGGTAGAAGATGATGAGAAGGCCAGGGATGGGGAGGGATCCCCTGGTGGCTGGTCTTCCTGACGCCCCCCCAGCTGGGGTTGTTTATTGTTAGACTAATTAAAGACTAATTAAGAAAATATCAAATATACTATTAGAACAGAGAATGTGAGAACTAGGAGGGAACTTAGAACATGGAAAGCAACAATAGATGGTCAGAGCTAGAAGGAATCTTAGAACAGGGAATGTTAGAACTAGGAAGGCCTTAGAACAGGGATTGTCAGGGTTGGGAGGGGCCTTAGAACAGGGGATATCAGAGCTGGGAGGCAGCTTAGAACAGGGAAAGTCAGGGCTGAGAGGGGTCTTAGAACATATCTAACAGGAGCTATAGAACATGCACAAAGCTGCCCTGACCACTTCCTGTCATCACTAGAGTACTTGGGCATCCCCGTATCAGCCAACTGTTTAAATGAGTGACTCACTTTCCCTGGATCTCTTCTATTCCTGTCTGCAGATCATGTCAGAGTCTAAATCTTTTCTCGTAAAGGGTGATATAGAGACAGCTCATCCTTTTTCTCCAGCTCTGGCCAAATGGCTGCTATGCCCACATGGCATCTAGAACCAGGTGGCTCTAGCTTGAGCCTGGGCCTCTGGCTGCCTTTTCTGCTTTGTGTATCTTTGCCTGCTCATGGGTGACCAAATGGTGGTCCTGAGATGGACACGTCCAACTTTGGAAGTAGTCTTGTGAATTTCAGAGACCCAGACACCCAGGTGCCTTCTTTGGAACTGACTGGTAGCAGGGGGGGTGGTTTCTGGACCAGAGAAAACAACCGAAAACAAGAGAATGAGCCTGAGCCCTGGCTTGTCTAGACCAGAGGCATGGACTTGGAAGGAAGGTGTAGACTGTGAAGAGAGCCAGGGTGAAATGCAACACACCATTGGGTGTCCTGCAAAATGTTGCTGTATTGATAGCTTTAATTCTTTAGCTCCCAGAAGAGCGTCCCGGGGCAGTTATAAGTGCCTGTCCCCTGTTTTACATCCTCTTATCTATCTGTTGAGTACTGCTCACCTCATGACGGACGTGGGTGATGGACTGAGGGTACAGAAGGAGACATACACGTTATAGACATGGCCAATAAGGGCACGACTACGCACATTTGTTACAAGGGCTTTCTTTTTCTTTTTCCAACGAGGGTAGTGTTTTCATTTATTGTTTCAAGTCGATCATTGGAAAAAAATAATAAATTTAGAAAAAGAAAAAAGTTGTGCTTCTGAGCCTTGTATGCTAAGCATTTCTTTTAGGAAGAAGAAATAGGTAACTGTCCCATAACTGATTAATATTAGTACATTGAATGTATTTCTACATTCCCCACCCGCCCACCCACTTTGGGAGATCTTAGACATGAGTAAACCTAAGTTCTAAGTAATTTTTCCCTGAGGCACCAAGATGGGAGAATAATGAGCCACAGAATTTGAGAATAGGGTTCTGATCCTTCTTTTAGGCAGACAGAATCCCTGCCAGACTGAACTCAGTCACCACGTACATAGCGCAGAGGCCTCCAGAGCAGACAGGACCATTAGTACAGAGGGAGGTGAAGCAACTTCGCAGCTCCTGGGACCCGGCAGTGGTTAGAAATTGTTAGACATAGAATCTCAGATCTGGAAAGGAACTCAAAGTTCGTCTTGTTCAACCTTTTCATTTTACACGAGAAGAAACTAAAATTCAGAGAAAGGAAGTGATGTTGTACCATAAATTCATTGTCTAACCCAAGACAGGAACCCAGGTCCTCGGGTTTCTAACCCAGTGTCCTTTGCACCACACCATGGCTGGCTCTGCAGACTACCCAGCACCCTTAAGCTTTGTTTGCTACCCTGACAGTCTCATGACCTTGGGCTGATAACTTGCCCTTCTTCAGCGCCATTTGCAAAAACAAGTATCCCAAAGCATTGAGCCCTGCAAGCCCCAGGCTGCAGTCCTGAGTGATGACAGGCCAGTTGCTGCACCAATGCCCTGTGGTTAGTGATGGGGAACCCAGCTGGGAAGCCTTCACCCCCTGGCCTGGAAACATTATAATAGCTCCCTGCTCCCAACAGGTTGGGAAAAACCCCAATGAAAGGAATTCTGCAGCAGCCTCCTGGCTGGTGTTTCTCCTGCCATACCTACTGCTATCTGTCTCACGAACTGTGTCTATCAAAACAACAACAACATACATTTGTAAAGTTGGAAGGGGCCTCACAGGCCTTCTGCTCCAACCTATATGTGAGCAGGAATCCCCTCAATAGATTTAGCAATAAATTCTCCCATAATCCTAGCTTGAACACCTCCAAAGACCAGAAACTCATTACTCCAGATTGTTCCATTTCGGGACAATTCTGAATCTGTTCAGGAGCAATTAATTCAATTAGCATTTACTAAGTGTGCCAGACACTGAGCTACGTACTGGGGATATGAAGAAAAGAATGAACTTTTCTCTACCTTTGAGAAGCTCATATTGTCCTGGGAGAAAATTCTTAGGATCATAGTTCTAGGAAAGATCTCAGGAGACATCAAACTCAACACCTTCATTTTATAAATGGGAAAACTGAGGTCCAGAGAAGTTAAATAACTTACCCAACTTACTGGGATTTGAATGCAGATCCTGGGACTGTAAGTGGGCAGATAGTGGCACTCATGTTCCTGAGTTCAAATCCAGCCTCAGACACTTACTAGCTATGTGACCTTGGGCAAGTCACTTCACCCTGTTGGCCTCAGTTTTCTCATCTGTAAAATGAGTTGGAGAAGGAAATGGCAAACCACTCCAGTATCTCTGCCAAGAAAGCCCCAAATCGGGTCACAAAGTGAAAACTGAAATGACTGAACACAACAACAATCTGGGACTGCCAATCCAGCATGTTGTCCACTGACCACGGGGTCTTTTCCTTATATTGAGCTCAAGTATGTGCTTATGTAAGGGTGGGACTCAACTGAGTAAATAAATCAAGTTGTCTTAGCCCATTAAAAATAAGTGAGAAAAGGCTACTTTCTGGTACCTTAATCAGGGAAATCACCCCATTTGCCACTTGAATCTACTTTCCCTTGGACTTTGTCATCACTGACTTTGGTAGGGGAGGCCATTTGTATCAACTATCTTTACTATACCACTTTAGTCAATTTCCCTTTCTAAAAAGGAATTCTAGTTGATTTATTGATAGAGAACCAATAATTGTGATGGGAAGCACACCAGAGGGGGCTCATGAGCTATAAAGCATTAGAGAGGCACTTCCCCAGCTCCTCAATAGCTAATCCTAGAGGCATGAAAGGTGATGATATGGCAGCTGAGCCTTGGGAACCTGACTTCTAGGTCTAAAAAGTTGCTATAGAGTGTTTGCTAATCTTAGACTGCTTGGTACCCTTACAGTTACATCTAGTTTTGCCCTTTTGGCCCAAACAGAAGACTGATCTCCTCTTCCACCAAAGAATCCTTGCACTGCTGACCCTACAGAATCATTGTGAAGTTAAGTGAAATGGTGTGGATAAAAGCCCTTTGTCATCAATGAATGCTATGAGTGATATTATTTATTATGTTATTATATTTGTGAAGGAGACATTAGCCCCTGTTTTATAGATGAGGAAACAGAGGTCCAGGGAAGGAATAGTTAAAACCAGCAATAATCTGAGAGTTAAGAGATGGGTTTGAGACCTTGTTCTACCAACAAACAATGAAGATACAAAGGATCCTCTCTCTGGGCCTCAGTTTCCCCATCTGAAAAATGAAGAGTTGAACTAAGTCCATTCCAGATGTCACATTAGGTGATTTTATGACCTGCCCAAAATCTCACACTCCATACATCTCAGCACTTATGAAGTGCCTACTAGAGGCTTGGGACTGGGCTGTGTTTGGGGTATATAAAGATCAAAGCAAAGCACATTGAGTGACTTTGTGGGAGAGTCCAACTTGTAGGTCAGCGTCCTGACTTCCCATGCCATGCTCTCTCCAGCTCACCCCCAAGAACCCGGGTGCCCATAGGGAGCCAGTGTCCATGGGAGGGGTCATATTGGAGCCAGGTAGACTGTCCTGGAAGGTGAACCTGGGAAATGGGTTGGAGTGAGCCAGATAAGGACACCCAATAGTCAAAGGGGATAAATTATAGAATCATGGGATTCTATAGAATAGAGAATTATAGAATAAGGTTTTGGAATTTAGGACAAAGAATGTCACAGCTAGAAGGGACTTTGAATGTTATAGAACAGAAAATGTGGAGCCAGAAGGGTTCTTAGAACATAGAATATCAGAGTATAGAACCTAGAACTTCTGAGTTGAAGGGTCCTCAGAAGGGAGAATTTTAGACAAAACAAAGATAATAGCTTGACTAGATGCCCGCCTTCGTCATCTTCCCAATTTTACAAAGGGCCAGCCCAGTTGGTTTGTTTGCTCTGATGAATGTTGATCTTTTAAACCCTATTCAGAACTCTCCAGAATTAGGTTTGTGGGTGTGGGTGTTGGTAGGAGTGTGCTGTGGTCTCAGTGATTCTCCTGGATCCCAAAGCCCCTGCAGCTTGGGCTGGGTCAGGCCAGGGCTGAATACCATGCACTGGGGTGAAGGTCAGAGAAATGTTTCCCAAACATCACAGCCAAGGGTGGGACTGGCTAGGGGAAATATTTCTAGTAAAGCCTGCTGGGGATTGTCTAAGTGCTGGTCTTCCAGTCAAGAAGACCTGAGTTCAAATCCTTTCTCAGACATTTATTAGTTGTACAGTCCTGGGCAAATAACTTAACCTTTCAGCCTTTCCCTTACCCAAGCCAGTAGTACTCTGTTCAAGTCACCAAAGAAATCACTCAGCTTGGGCTTAAGCTATAATCTCAAAAACTATGTACACTAAATAAAATAAAAATTAAAAGGGAGAGGGGGGAGAAAATTGTTCTAATTCTGGAACTAGGCACAGTTTAAATAATGACAATATCAGGCACCATAAGGGAAGAATACTGATATTTCTCTCTCCTTTTTTTGGTGTATTGTTTTTTTCCTATTTTTTAAACATTTTTACTTAAAATTTTGAATTCCAAATTCTATCTTTCCCTCCTCTTCTCCCTCCCTGAGATGGTAAGCAATCAGATATAGATTATATATGTGCAATTTCATAAAACATTTCCATATTAGTCATTTTATACAAGAAGACTCGAATAAAAGAAAAAATGAAAGAAAGTGAAAAATAGCATGCTTCAGTCTGTATTCAATCAATACCAGTTCTTTCTCTGGAGGCAGATGATGTATATGCTTCATCATTAGTCCTTTGGGATTGTCTTGGGTCATTGTATTGCTGAGAATAGCTAAGTCATTCACAGTTCTTCATGAACAATATTGCTGTTACTGTGTATAATGTTCTCCTGATTCTGTTCACTTCACTATGCATCAATTCATGTAAGTCTTTCCAGGTTTTTCTGAAATCATCCTGCTTGTCATTTCTTACAGCACAATAATATTCCATTACAATCACATACTACAGCTTGTTTAGCCATTTCCTGATTGATAAGCATCCCTTTGATTTGCAATTCTTAGCCACCATAAAAAAGAACTGCTATAAATATTTTGGTTTGTCTTTGGGATATAGACCTCGAAGTGCTATTGCTGGATCAAAGGGTAAGCACAGTTTTATAGTCCTTTAGGCATAGTTCCAAATTGCTCTCCAGAATGGTTAGATCAGTTCACAACTCCACCAACAATGCATTAGTGTCCCAATTTTCCCACATCTTTTCCAACATTTATCATTTTCCTTTTCTGTCATATTAGCCACTCTGATAGGTATAAGGTGGTACCTCAGAGTTATTTTAATCTGCATTTCTCTGATCAATAGTGTTTTAGAGCATTTTTTCATATGACTATAGATAGCTTTGATTTCTTCATCCAAAAATTGCCTATTAATTTCCTTTGACCATTTATCCATTGTGGAATGACTTGTATTTTCATAAATTTGACTCAGGTCTCTATATATTTGAGAAATGAGGCCTTTATCAGAGATACTTGCTTCAAAAATCTTTTCCCAGTTTTCTGCTCTCCCTATAATTTTGGTTGCATTGGTTTTGTTTGTGTTAAAAAATTTTTAATTTTATATAATCAGAATTAGCTATTTTATATTTTTGAATGCTCTCTATATCATCTTTGGTCTTAAATTCTTCCCTTATCCATAAATCTGACAGATAAACTATTCCATGCTCTCTTAATTTGCTTATGGTTTCACCTTTTATGTGTAAATCACATACCCATTTTGACCTTATCTTGGTATATGGTGAAAAATGTTGATCTATACTGTTTTCCAGTTTTCCCAGCACTTTTTGTGAAATAATGAGTTTTTGTTCCAAAAGCCTGGATCTTTGTGTTTATCATACACTAGATTGTAATTTGTACCTAATGTATTCCACTGATCCACCCCTCCATTTTTTAGCCTGTACCAGGTTGTTTTGATAATTACCGAGATCTGGTATAGCTAGACCACCTCCTTTCACATTTTTTTCCATTGATTCCGTTGATAGCCTTGAGCTTTTGCACCTCCAGATGAATTTTGTTCCTATTTTTTCTAGCTCTAGGAAGAGAACTGGAGTCCCTACAGGCCAACCCGGCTTTTTTCTGCCTGGCCTCCTTCCTGGGCTAGGCTCTTCATCCCCAGCTTGCATCAGGTTTGGCCTTCTTGTGGCCTAATGACCTTGTCCTGAGGTGAGCAGAAGCTGCAGGGAAGCCAGGCTTTGCCAACTCCTGCTGCTGTCTGGGAGGCCCGTGGCTCCCTTCATGGTCCTTTCCCAAGCTGTCCATCACTACCTCCAGACTTCCCTCTGCAGAAAGCACAGCTGGGCTTGCCTGGGGGTGCCCGGAGCTTCCAAATTCCAGCTCCGGGCCCAGGGCAGGTTTAAACATTGCTAGTTACTGAGAGCCACATTCCTGCATGGTTTTACGAGCTCCCTAGGACCCCAAGGCACATCCCAGCATCCGCTGTGGCCTTGGACGGGGCCAAGAGCAGCTGAAACTCACCTTGAATAGGTGGGGAGGGAGGGTTCCCTGCGGGCAGAGGAAAATTACCCATTCACTCGGGAAAAGAGAGAACTGACTTTTTCCAGAGAGGAAGGTCACGATATCCTACCCATAAAGGCTAGAGGAGGCTTCAGAGCACCAATGTCCTCATTTCTCAGCTGGGGATATGGAAACCCAGAGAGACTTGTCCAAGGTCCCTCAGGGAGTAAGGGTCAGAGGGGAGCTTTGGACCCAGTTTCTCTGAGCCCTTCCCCCTCCTTCCCCAACCTTCAGATTCCTCCTCTGTAAAATGAAGGGGTTGGAACAGATAATACTAATAACAATAGGCAGCATTTCTGTAGCACTTGAAGGTTGGCAAAGGTCCTGAGGAAGGTGATTGATTGAAGACTCCCTACTCTATTCCAATCAGTATCAATCAATTTGATACGATTGGAAGTTCTGCATATTTGGCCCCAGAGCTGGGAGCTGTGGACGGTAAGATCCCTTGCGTAATCTTGGGAAGCTGGATGCAGACCCTCCACCCTTGTTTTTCCTTGTGGGGGTGAGGGAGGTGACTCGACTGCCTGGAAAGTCCCCCCACATTCTTTTTGTTCCTCCGGACCAGTCTGTCTTGTCCAACACGAGCAGGTGCCCCTCGTGTGACCATCTTGTCAGTGGAGATAGTCCTCGATTTGCCCAACGCGTGACTCTGTCGATAGAGTGTTTTGCTTGTTTTAGCCTCTGCGTCATGTGTCGACCAAGGGAATTGTTCCATTCCTGGATGTTTACACATCGACCCCTAAACAGGGCCCTGGAAGGAGGGGGCACCTCAGATCGTCAGGAAGATCTGAGGTCCACTTCACTGGAGGGGACCATGGGCCCTTTAAGAAAGTACTGTTGGTGCAGAGCTCTGCCTCAGTTTCTCTTATTGTAGGTTGGATAATTTTACCCCCATTTTACCCCTACAGTTCAACTCACTGTGTCACGTTAGACAAGTCACTTTCTTCTCTGGGGCTTAATATAATAGAGTCGATGGGTGCCTATAAACTCCAGTGGGTCTGGAATCAGGCAGACCTGAGTTCAAATCCAACCTCAGCTACTTACTGGTTGTGTAACCCTAGGCAAGTCACTTTACCTGCCTGCCTTAATTTCCTCCTCTGTAAAATGGGCATCATAATAGCATCTAACCTCACAGGCTTGTTGGGAATATAAATGCTTACTATAACTATATTCCCAATGGAACAGACTATTCCTAGTCCTTCTACAAAACCAGAGGGCTGGACAAGAGCTCCCCCTCAGCACTTAGAGATCTCCTGGGGCAGAGGCTGGTCTCCCATAACAGAAGCTGGAATCTATATGGTATGAGTGCTTTACAAATATGATCTCATTTGGTCCTCACAACACTCCTGCAAGGTGGGAGCTGCTGCTATCCCCATTTTACAGTTGAGGAAACTGAGGCAGAAGACGTTAAGTGACTAGCCCAGGGTCACCCAGTTGATGAGTGTCAGAAGTTGGATTTGACCTTGGGTTTTCCTGACTCCAGGCCCAGTGCTCTATCCACTGAGCCACCTGGTTCTCATTTATATGGTACTCCAAGGTTGCAAAGTACTTTACAAATCCCTCTTGATCTTCACAACCACCCTGGGTGGTAGATGCTATTATTATCCTCATTTTACAGATGGAGAAACTGAGGCAGGTAGTGGTCAAGGTCACACAGCTATTAAGTCTAAGGCAGGATCCTAACCAGGTCTCCTTGACTCCAAAGCTAACCTTCTAACCACTGCTTCTCTTGTCTAGTAGGTTTTAGCGGGGATTCCTGCTGGATAGGGGTTGGCCTTAGTGATGGTTGAGGATCCTTTCACCTGCATTCTGTGACTCTGGAAGCTCTAAGATCCCACAATCCATGCAGGCCACCAGGTGGCAAAGACCCGAATTTGAATCCTGCCTCAACATCAACTAGCCATGTGACCTCTCCAAGCCTCGGTTTCCCTCTCAATTAAGTGGGAATAATAATAGCACCCATGTCACAGGGTTATTGTGAAAATCCCATGACAAGACTTATGAAAAGTCCTTTGCAAACCTTAATTAATAGCAGTATTTTGGAAACTCTGGGCATTATTACCATGATCTCAGCACCCCGCTTTTGCAGGTGGTTGAGAGCCATTAGGGGACCCCCTGGCCCAGCAGTGGAGAACATGGGGCCTTGTGTGACAGGACGGCTATTCTGAACACTCCCTCAACAAACACCATCAGAACGTTTGGGATTGTTGGGTGCCCCACTGGCTTGTCGCTGGTTGGGTTTCCTCACAAGGGCTCCAGTACTGTCATTCAAAACTCCCCCCAGCGGCCATGCTGCTGGTGTAGACACACCAGGCTGGATCCCTGACTGTCAGAGCAGGAAGAAACTGCAGGTCCCCCCCTTCTGAAGATGAGTCACCAGACACAGGGCAGGTTTGGCTCCATCATCGAGTCTTCTACCTTCCTAGTAGGAGTGGGGAAACCAAGGCCCAAGGAACGAATTACCTAGCAAGTTAATGGCCAGGCCAGGACTTGACCCCAAGATTCCTGACTGTCCGTTCTTGGAAAGGGAACTTAGAGCCAAGAACAGAGACTGTTGGAACAAAGAATGTTAGAAGATGAGGGAACCTTGGGACATTTAATGGCAGAACTGGAAGGATGCTTTGAATATAGAATGTCCAGCTGGAAGGGTCCTTAAAACAGAATTTCAGAGGTAGGAGGACCTTAGAACACAGAACCATCAGAGTTGGGAGGGACCTTAGAACATAGAATGCCTGAGGTAGGAGGGTCCCTAGAACATAGAATGGTCAGAATTGGGAGGATCCTTAGAACAGGGAATGTCGGAACTCAGTGGGACCTCAGAACACAGAATGTCAGAGCTGGGAGGAAC
>NW_020949602.1:1780073-1800126 GCF_900497805.2 Vombatus ursinus
AGAACACAGAACATCAGAGCTAGAAGGGGCCTTAGAACATATAGTGTCAGGGTTGGGAGGGACAGTAGAACATAGAATGTCAGAGGTCAGTGGGACCTGTGGACACTGAATGTCAGGGCTGGAAGGGCTTGCCCAGGGCCATAGTGCTACAAGCTGGCAGGGAAGCCCCAGTCCCTTGACTCTCAGCCTGGCTCTCGGTGCAGCTGAAGGGTGCCGTCGGCGTCAGCGCAGCCACTGGGAGCCAGCTCACCTTGGCAGTCTGGGAGCCTGGCCAGCCTTGTTTCCCCTGCTGGGAGGCAGGCTATGCCCAGCAGCCTCCTTTCCTGTAGCTGACTCTGGGGTGACCTCTCCTGGCAGAGCTGGACATCACAGCTGCTCAGGGCGAGGGCAGGCTGTGAGGAGGGTGAGTAGGTGGGAGAGGGATGAGCAAAGAACCCCCCTTGGCACACTCAGGTATTTTAAACAGAGGTTAAGGGTCCAAAGAGTTATGTTGGCTCTGGAAAAATACCCAGGCCCAGACTCAGAGCTTCATCCCGTATGTTCTAGTGAGAGCGTGGATCCTGGCTCTGTCACCTCCTAGCTCACTGAGCCTCAGTTTCTTCCTCTGGGAAATGAGGGCAGTTATACTTGCTCTGCCCCTCCCTCCAGGAGAATGGCCAGCATGCTGCTCATTGAGCCAGGAAGATCCGAGTTCAAATCCCACAAGCCATTAACCCCATTAGCCTCAGCTCTCTCATCTGTAATACAGGGAAAATAACACCCTGAGTTATCATTGTGTAGTAACCAGGGTGCTACGTCTTCAGCCAAGGAGATGTGGGTTCAGATCCCTCAGTTTCTATGTAAACAGCTGTAAAATGTGGATTATTGTGTACTTGTGTTGCAAGGCTCCTGTAATAATCCACTGAGAAAGTATATGTATGTATGCACACTTACACATATAAAACACATATTTACATATTTATGTATACACATGTACACGCATATAAAATACATATTTATGCATGTACACACACATGTAAAATATATGTCTATATGTTTTATATATTGTATAAAGGTATATATACATATATGGAAATATAAGCTGTTATTATTATTACCTATAGTCTGGAAAGTCCTTTGGAAGTGGGAGTAATGACATAAAGGCCAGAGTTCTTCACCTTTTTTGTGTCCTGGATACCCTACCCCTACCCCGCCTCTGACCCTGGGCAGTCAGACCATCCATGGACCCCTTCTAAGAACCATGTTCATGAATGCATAAAATAAAACACACAGGATTACAAAAGGAACCAATTATATTGAAACAGGTATCCAAGTATTTTTAACAGCCAAACACATAGACCCCAGGTTAACAGTTCCAGACCCAAGGAGCTCCATGTGTCCTACAGATTTCAGTGCTCAGGGAAGACACACCGGGGGTCCTGTCCTGTAGGGTTCTAGCTCTGGAGCTAACAACGGTAGGTCGGTAGATAGGAGGGGAATATGGAGGGCCTCGAAGGCCAGACTGACTTTTTGGTCTAGGCCAGAGGAAGCCAGTAAAGACCGTGGAGCAGGGAAGGGGCCGTGCTCGGACCAGGGCGCCGGGAAGCGCCAGCTGTCAGCTTGTGCTGGACGAGTTACAGAAATAGGAGAAAGCAGTGAAGAAGCTGTTGCAATCCCTGCGGTGAGAATATCTGGGAAAGTAGGAATATCACATAGAGGAAAACAAAACCGGGAAAGCCACAGACCTGGCACTTAACTCCTCTTGTGAAATGGCCCAGGGAGATCCAGCGTTCCTGGAAAAAGCCCTTCTGTTCTTGTAATACACACACCTTCCATTTCGGTAGCATGTTAGAGCCAGCGACGACGATCTTTTTCTCTCATTGTCTCACTGGCTCCTTAGAGTCCAAGCATTTGTGAAGCCTACACTACGAACCAGGAGCTGGGCTGACACAGGGAGCTGGGAACGACTTTCAAGGTCATCCATTCCAACCCACTCGATTTACAGATGAGGAAACCGAGGCCCAGAGAGGGGAGAGGCTTGCCCAAGGGTACACAGAAAATGAGTGGTGGCCTGATTCTCCCTAGTTTAAAAATGAGGACGGCCAGGTGAAGTAACCCTGCCACGGTGGCTGAGAGAGTTAGCGGAAGAGCCACGACTGGAACGCAGTCTTGTGGAGTTTTGAGAGCGCAGGTCTAGAATTAGAAAGAACCTCAGAGACCATTCAGTCCAACTCCCCTCCCCCTCCATTTTACAGATGAGGAAACTGAGGCCCAGACAGGTAGTAACAGTGAGGGAGATTTGAACACTGGTCCCCTGACTTCAGTTCCCCAGACCTCCTGCCCGCCAGCCCGGCATTCTTTCTATCACTCCCACACGGCCAGGAGGGCCTTAGCTGTGGTTCAGAGCAGGCTTGGGGTTCTGACATAATTCTGGGCCCGGTATTTTGGGTTCCCGTCTTTTGAAGAACAACAGAGTGGAGACAAAATAGAAAGAGGAGGGAAGGAGGAAGAGATGGAGGGAAGGAGGGACATGCCTCCAAACTTGGTAGAGGAAGAAAGAGCTCATGGATAGGTGATGAAGTCATGGAAAGGAGCCTGGGAAAGGAAAGCCAGCAGATACCCCAATTCTGAAAGGAATAAATGGAGTAAGAAAGCAACTAATAGGGGCAGTGAGGTGGCACAGTGGATAGAGCACAGGCCCTGGAGTCAGGAGGACCTGAGTTCAAATGCGGTCTCAGACCAGACACTTGATACTTATTAGCTGTGTGACCCTGGGCAAGTCACTTAACCCCAATTGCCCCATATGAAAAAGAAAGAAAGCAACTAATGGACACAAGAGGGGGAGGGGCAGCTCAAGCTGACCACAGCCTCAGGGGAGGGGAGGGGGTCAGGAAATATGGGGTTTGCTTCAAGGTCAAGTTGATCTGAACCATTCCCTTGGCCTGGAGGAAGGCCCTCTCTGGCCTCCATGGACAGACTGAAGTTGATGAGAACAGTAAAGCTCCTCTTTTAGAATTTTCCCATGCTGAAAGGGGGGGAAGGGTTCTTCTCTCCGGGTGGCCAGGGTTGGAAAGAGCTCTGCTGCCCATCTTGGGGAGGGGAGGGATTGGGAGAGAGGAGGGAAGAAGAGGAACTCAAAGCCTAGGGTAGTGAGGTCAGAAAGAAGTGGGTTCAAATCCAACCTCAGACACTTATTAGTTACATGACCCTGGGTAAGTCACTTAAGTTCTCTGTGGCTGTTTCTTCATTCGTAAATGAAACTAGATAGTCTCTGTGCTCCTTTGCTACTCTAAATCCTACAATCAGACACTAGATCCACATGTCACAGCCCCTGTCCTGAACTGAGTCAAATCCCAGTGGAATTCAGGAAGAAAACAGCTTTGGACTGTGGGAGGGGATGGGGGAAGGAAAACAAAGTTCAAGACAAATTCTTGAAAGAGGCTCCTGTAAAAAACGACTTTGATATCTGGCAGAGCCAAGATGGCGGATCAGAGGCAATCCAGCTCAACAGCTTTAAAATAATGCCTCAAGTAAATTTCGGAGTAGTAGAGCCAGCAAAAGGTCAGGGTGACACATTTTTCCAGCCTAACACAATTTATGAGGTTGGTGGGAGAAGTTTGGGCCACCAGGGTGGAAGCCTGTCCGGAGCCCACACACAAAGCAGCGGCGGTGGCAGCCGCAGCACTGGCTTCAGCAGCTGCAGCAGCGGCATCAGGAGTGCTCAGCCCAGAGGTGGGAAGGGGGTCAGAGAACTGGTCAGAAAGAGGTTACAGGGAGCCCTTTGCTGGCATTGGGTATGGCTGGCACTGACTGACAACTCTATTGCCCATATGCCACTCCAGGGTGGAGGGGAGCACTGGCATCAGTCACCAGGAAGCAGGGGCCCTGGTCTCAGTTCCAAGGCAAAGAGGAGGACTAGCCTTTGTGGCTGCAGGGGACCTGGGCCCTTCCTGGGTAAAGATCAGAGCACAGATGAGGAGAGCAGTGATCACACCTCTCCCCAGATCACCCCACCTTGAAAACAGCAAAAACTTGCAGGTCCCCAGAACTAGTTCTGAAAGCAGCATGAAAAAGCCTTGGGACAGTGCCTTCCCACTCCCAGGTGAGCTGAGTCCAACTTTAATATAAAATTAAAAGTCAGGAAATAGTCCGGAAAAACAAGCAAACAACAAAAAAAGAACATCACCAAAAAAGGTGGTGGAGAAGACCAAGACATAAATTCAGAAGAAGACAACAATGTGAAAATGGCCATTAAAAAAAGAAAGAAAGAAAAATAGTAATTGGACCCAAGCCCAACAAGAATTCCCCCCCTTTTTTAAGGCAATTGGGGTTAAGTGACTTGCCCAGGGTCACACAGCTAGTAAGTGTCAAGTGTCTGGTCTGAGGCCAGATTTGTACTCAGGTCCTACTAACTTCAGAGCCAGTGCTCTATCCACTGTGCCACCTAGCTGCAACCCCAACAAGAATTCCTTGATAAGTTAAAGAAAGATTAGAGCGATAGAGGAAAAAATGGAAAAAGAAATGAGAGTGATACACGAAAATTATGAAAAGAGAATAAACAGCTTGATAAAAGAGGAACAAAAAAATTACTGAAGAAAACAACACCTTAAAAAACAAAAGTGGTAATGGTAAGAGGCACAAAAATTCACAGAAGAAAAGAACTCCTTAAAAAGTAGAATTGGCCAAATGGAAAAAATATGTATAATATCCCACTGAAAAAAGTAATTCCTTAAAAAATTAGAATTGGGCAAGTGGAAGCTAATGATTCCATGAGACATCAAGAAACAATAAAAGTAAAATCAAAAGGATGAAAAATAGAAGGAAATGTGAAATATCTCACCAGAAAAACAACTGACCTGAAAAAGAGATTGAGGAGAAATAATTTAAGAATTATTGGATTTCCAGAAAACCGTGATCAAAGAAAAAACCTAGGCATCATATTTCAAGAAATTATCAAGGAAAAATGCCCTGATATCTTAGATCCAGAGGGTAAAATAGAAATTGATCACCTCCTGAAAGAGATCCCAAAATGAAAAATTTCAGGAACATTAGAGCCAAATTCCAGAGCTCTCAGGTCAAGGAGAAAATTTTGCAAGCAGCCAGAAAGAAACAATTCAAATATGGAGCCATCATCAGGATCACACAAGATTTGGCACCTGCCATGTTAAAGGAGCAGAGGGCTTAGACTATGACATTCCAGAAGGCAAATGCACTAGGATTACAACCAAGAATAATTTACTCAGCAAAACCGAGTATAATCCTTCAGAGGAAAAGGGATATTTAATGAAATAGAGGACTTTTAAGCATTCCTGATGAAAAGACCAGAGCTGAAGAGAAAATCTGATATTCCAACACAAGATTCAAGAGAAGCATGAAAAGGTAGACATAAAAGAGTAATTGTAATGATCTCAATAAAGTTCAATTGTTTATATTACTATATGGGAAGATGAAACACGTAACTCCTGAGAACTTTATCATTATAATGGCAATTAAAAGGACTTTACATAGACAGAGGGCATGGACGTAGCCCCGCCCCCACTAGAATGTCTATCTCTCAAGGGCAGAAATAGCTTTTTCTCTTTTAACCCCAAGTGTCTTCTTACATACAGTAGGTGCTTAATACATGGCCTCAGAGAGCATCTAGTCCAACCTGTGTCTAATAATCCTTGGACAATATCCCTCACAAGCCTCTTCTCTCTTTTCTTCTTTTCTTGCAAGGCAGTTGGGGTTAAGTGACTTGCCCAGGGTCACACAGCTGGTAAGTGTCAAGTGTCTGAGGCTGAATTTGAACTCAGGTCCTGCTGACTCCAGGGCTGGTACTCTATCCACTGTGCCACCTAGCTGCTCTTCATCCAGCCTCTTCTCGAGGACCTCCAAGGAGGAGGCCCCATCACTTCCTGAGGCAGCTCACTCCACTCTGGATCGGCTCTGAAAGTGGGGGAGCTGATTGCCACCTGCTGTCCCTGGTTCTGCCCTCTGGAGCCAAACAGAACCAGTCTCCTCTCTGCCTCACAGGAGAGCCCTTCAGATGTCCCCCTTGAGCCCTCTCTTCTTCAGACTAAACACCCAATTCTTTCACTTACTTTTGGGCAGAAAGAATCACATCTCAAGAAATAAAGCTGAGATCAGAGATGTGAGGACACACAGCCTCCAGGGAATGGCCCGGGCTCTAAGCCACATTCAGCCTGGTGCCTGCCAGTTACCTCTCTGCCTCTGATCTTCACAATCAGAGAAGAGCTTACGTGGCTAGAATCCAAATGCCATGGGATCACTGATATACATCTAGAAGCAACTGTCCAGGTCACCCGGTCCAACCGCCTTATTTTACAGATGAACGAAGGCCCAGGGAGGTTGTGACTTACCCAACAGCACACAGGCCCCGCAATTTTACAGAAAAGGAAACTGAGGCTCAGAGAGACTAAGACACTTCTCTAAGGTCAAACAGACGGTATGTGTCCAAGGTGAGACTCGAACCTAGGTCCTTGAACCACACTGCCTTCAGTGAGAGTTGGGAGGGATGGAAGAACACAGAATGTGAGATCTGGAATAAAGAGGTCACCTAGACTAATCCCTTCAATTCACAGCTGAGATTGGCAAAGAGAAGTAGCTATCAAAGGTCTCACAGCTAGTGAGAAGAGCGGAAATGGGAAGGAAGCCAAGTCCTGTGATCTCCCTCCCAGAATTCTTTCCACCACACTAACCCACCTGGCCTGCCTGAAATGAGGGCCTCAAGTTTCAAAGGCCCACGCTTAGAATTGTCATTATTATTACTATCTGGGCAGGTCACAAACCTCCCTTATCCTGGAACATGGTTCTTTGTATGTCCTGGCCTCCTTTAGCTGCAGTTTATGGACGTCTCTTCTCAGAATCAGGTTTTAAAGTACCTGATGTTTGGTGGGCAGGGGAGACAAATGAAGTAACCAAAGGAAATTCTATAGATTTCAGTTCATAGTTAGTGGGTGGGGGGGAGTCACCTTTTTCCCATTCAGGTTCACGGATTGCATGAAATCTATCCATGGACTCCTCTGGGCTCCTGGACCCCACCTTAGGACTCCCTGGACTAAATCATTTCTAAGGTCCCTTGTAGCAAAAGTATTCTATGATTCTATGAACAAGCCACAGTCTGTGCTACCAAAGGACTTAGAACTCTGGTGGTGATAAGACATAGGAATGGAGAATGATACATTTGGAGCTGGAAGGGACCTTAACATCTAGTCTAAACCCCCTTATTGTGCAGATGAGGGAACTGAACAAGGCCCAGGAAAGTCACTAACCCAAGCACACAAAGGTAGTGATCCAGTACTCACGTCCTTCGGCTTCCGGTCCAGGGCTCCTTCCCCTGACCCATTTTGTATTCTGAGAGTTACAATAGGAGGCAGAATACAAGTGCTCAAAGAGAGGGGGTGTGATGGAGGGGAGCTTCAAACTTCTGACTCCACAACTTTCTAGATATATGACAAGACAAGTCACTTCCCCTCTCTCTGCCTCAGTTTTCCCCTCTATTAAGTGAGCATAATAGTACCTATTCTACCTACCTTACAGGATGATTGGGGGGATCAGATGAGAAATTGGGCATAATTGGATTCTATATAATTGTAAGTTATTAATATAATAAGGGAAGTAAAAAAGTGCTGAGATAGTGCAGAAGGAGAGAGACCGTGATTTACAAGGGAAGGACCAGGAAAGATTTTCATATAGGAGCGGGCTCTGTCAATTCCACCAAAACTAGACTGATTATCTCGCCCTCAAAACCCTCTCCTCTTCTTTGCTTCCTGTTAATGCTAAGGGCACCACCATCATCTCTGGTCCCCAGGCTCACACAGCAGTGACATCCTCAGCTCCATGGTGTGTCACTCTCCCATTTCCAATCTGCTCCCGAGTCCCATACATTCTACCGTCATAACATCTCCTGTACGTGTCCTCTTTGGCCTCTTCCACCCCCTGGGGCAGGCCCTCTACACCTCCTACCTGGACTATTGCAGGAGGCTGCCGGTGAGTCCCCCTGCCTTGTCTCACCCCACTTCGGCCCATCTTCCACTTGGCTGTCAAAGTGATCTTCCTAAATCAAAGATCAGGTCACTCCTCTGCTCAGTAAACTGCCTACTATGTCTAGGGTCAGACATAAAATCCTTGGGTTGACCTTTAAAGCCTTGTAAAGCCTGGCCCTTCCTCCTTTCCAGCCCTTCCTACACTTTCCTCCCATCCAAGAGACACTACCCTCCTTGCTAATCCTCTCACAAAGCCCTCCATCTTCCCAGCTCCCGGCAGTTTCATTGCCCCCTACCTGGAATGCTCTAGCTTCTCCTCTCCTCTCCTCCCTCCCGGCTTCCCTGGTTTTCTTCAATCTCAGCTTAAATCCTCCCTTGGCAAGGTCTTTCTCAATCCCCACCATCACTCCCCAGGCTGCTGGTGCCTTCCCTCTGGGGACACCTTCCATCCGCCCTGTCGATATCTGTTTGCATATACATGTTTGCATCTTCACAGTAGGACCATGGGGGTGCCTTTCCCTGCATCCCTCATCTCTTTAGCATAGTTTTTGGCACATGATAAGTGCTTAATAATCAGACTGACTGGCTGACTTCCACATATAGGTTCAGCCAAGCACTAAAATGAGGGCACTCATTTAAAAGTCATAATCCAAGGAATGTTAAATTTCAGTCAGAATTTATTGAAAATAAGAATGTCAATTTTTTCCTATCCAAGTTTGCAAACCTCCCTGAAATCTATCCATGGATTCCTCGAGTTAGAGGTGTTCCAACCTTCTGGCCTTGAAGCCCAGAGGGGTCATGTGACCAAAGTCACTTGTCCAAGGTCACTCAGAGGAACTGGAGTTTGAAGCCAAATCCTCCAACTCCAAATCCCGTGCTCTTTGTACCACTGCAGCACCCTCCCGCACCATACTGTAACTTATTATTATAGAATCACAATCACTGAATAATTACAGGGTTGTAAGAGCCCTTGGAGGTACACAAGCCAATCTGTACCTGAACTGTACAATCTCTGGGGTGCCATCTTAATGCATATTTCCTAGAGGGTGGGCTAGGTGACCTCTAAGGGCTCTTCCCATCTCTCATATTCTGAACATGAAATGTCTGGGCCGGGAGGGGCCTTAAACATAAAATGTTAGAACAAAGAATCTCTGAGTTAGGAGGGACCTGTGGCAGGAATTCTGATTTTTATAATAATCCATATGATGTGTGTAATGAATACACTGTGTGATGAACAGATTAGATTTTTCAGAACTGCCTTTTCCAGTTTGTGAGTCCGATTCACAATGCAGCTTAAAAGGATCAATCAAACCTTGACAATGCTCACAACCACTGGCATCCTTCTCCCTGCGTACCTGATGTGAATCGAACTGTAGAACCCGTTTCTGTCACAGAACTCTGGTCCTGTGACCCACCGAGTAATAGCTCCCAAGGACTCCAGTAATATTGCTCCCACAGGACTCCAGGGTCCTATTATTTTCCATTTGTGGGTTTGTCCTGGGAAAACACTCTGGCCCTGGGAAGGAATGCTTGTAATCCACCTCCCCCCCCCTCCCTTCCCACTTGTGATTTATGTTTATAATCTCTGTCTTCACTTCAGCAAGGTGGAATGCTGATCAGGAGAATTCCCCATTTACCAATCTGTTCCTCATAATGAAACTAATGAATTACACAGCTACCTGATTACTGGCACTTTGTCTCTGGCCTGCTGTTTCCTCATTCCTAGGTTAGAGACTGGCTCAGTAAAATCCTGTTAACAGACCTTAAAACATAGAATTTAGGCTGCTAGGTGGCACAAGGACAGAGCAGTAGACCTGGAATTAGGAAGACTATCTGAATTCAAATCCTGCTTCAGACACTGGCTGTGTGACCCTGGGCAAGTCACTTAACATCTGTATGCCTCAGTTTCCTCAGCTGTAACATTAGAGATAATAACAGCACCTACCTCTCAGGGTTGTTGTGAGTATCAGATAAGATATTTGGAAAGCGCTTAGCACAATGCCTGGCACACAACAGGTCCTGTGTGAATGTTAGCTCTTATTATGAATGATTGGAACATCCATTTGACAGCCTTTAAACACGTCTGCCTGTTCTGGGAGGAACCTTCGAGGCGGACAAGCCCGGTTCGATCTCCAAGAGCATGCAAGTGAATTTCAGAAGCAGCTTGGCGGGCGGGCGGCCGGCCGAGCGGAGGCCCGCCGTCATCCTCGGCCCCTGGTCTGGGAGCCTGGGGCTGCTTCAATTTCTGTCCTGGCACCGGAAGCCGCCCGGGTCCTCTAATCTTAGTTCACACCAGCTGCCTCTCCGTCTCCTCCCACTCTCCCCTCCTCCCGCCCTAGCCCATTTGGGACCGGAAGCCGGGCTGTTCCTAATTCTAAGGCTGAGCTCCAGGTCCCATCCGGCGTCTTCCTGCCCTCCTCACCCGCACCCCCACCCCCACCCCCACCCCCACCCCACTCTCTCCCAGCGGCAGCGCCTTCCCTTCCTCTGCCTTCATCTCCCCTCTTAGCCAGCAGTGCATCTGCACCCGGGATCCGACGCGCCCACCCCGGGGGGGGGGGGCGGGCACACTAACTCTCAGTGCCTTTTCTCGGGGGCCGAGCGAGTGGGGAGAGGGCGTGTGACACTCTTCTAGGGGCCGCTCTCCCCACTTCCCTGGCTTCTTTGCATAGTGCGGTAATGTGACCCGGCAAGGGGAAAAGAGGTAGGGACCTCCGTGAATGGACTGGGGGGACCCCCTCCCCCTCCCCGTTAATGTTTAATCTGAGAAGATCGTCCGATGGGATTTCGGTGGCGTGATCTCCCCGCGCCCTGGGCGTCACACGTACACGCCCCGCAGGATTTAGGGAAAGCCATCCGACCGCGGCAGAGCGGACCAGAGCGCAACCCAGGAGCGCAGCAGTCTCGCGTAAGGGGATCGGAAACGCCCCAGCCCGGTACCTGCCCGCCGGCCGCAGCTTCCTCAGCTCCCTCGCCTGAGCCCTCACAGACACACTGGGGGCTGGCTTGGGGGAGGGGAGGGGCGGGGAAGGAGGGAGGGTCCTCGAGGAACTGGCTCCCTGCGCGCTCGGAGCGGAGCTGCCAGGTGACAGCGTAGGCATCCTTGCCCCGCAGCCATCCTAGTCCCGCGAGCCCCTCCTCCGCTGCCCAGGAGGTCTCCAAATTAGCTCCCGACCCTGGCCGCGCAGCTCCATTCCCTGGCTTCGGACCCTCCAACCCAGACTCGGGGCTGAGCCGCGTGCGCCCCCGGGCTCTGAGCCTTCGCCTCTCTGGGGAGCAGTCGGGGCTCAGCTGCTGCCCTTCAGGCACGGGGCTGCCACCTTCCCCGGTCCCACCTCCGCTGACCCCACACCCAGCCCGGCGCTCGCCTCCCGAGCTCCTAGACCAGGCCCCCCAGACGCCGCTAGAAGCATGGGCGCCTGCACTCTGAGTGCGCCCTGGCTCCTGCTGGGGCTGGGGCTACCGCTGCTGCTGCTCCTGGGGCCTGGCCTGGCCTGTGCGCAGGAGGACGACGAAGGGGACTACGATCTCCTAGCGCTCGCTTTCCCCTTCGAGGAGGACAATCAGACCGACTTTGTCAAGCAGGTGGCGTCAGCAGCCTTCTACCGCAGCAACAAGGTGGGTGTGCAGGCAACTTGAGGAGACTGGGAGAGGGACCTGCCTGGAATCCGGCAGGATGGCAGAACCCCCGCCCCCCCCCAGGCACTGACATCCAGTGCTTAGCGAACGGCCAGAGCTGGAGCTGATGGGCTCCTTAGAGCTTAGAATGCTAGAATGCAGAGAACAGCATGTTCGAATGAAGATCGGAGAATGTCATAGCTGGCCGGGAGGGAGCTAAGAACGGAGAATGTCGGGGGGTGGAGGGGAGCTTACAACGGCGAATGTCGGGGGGTGGAGGGAAGCTTACAACGGCGAATGTCGGGGGGTGGAGGGAAGCATAGAACAGAATATCAGGGGTGGAGAGGAGCTTAGAACATCAAACCTTAGGAATATAGACTGTTAAAACTGAAAGGGCCCTGGCCTTGGTCTCAGTAAGCCCTGGATTCAAATCTTGCTTCAGATACTTTGCAGCCGACACGGTGTAAGTCACTTGATAATAATAGCTCTTACATAGATAGCACTTTAACCAGATTGTCTCATTTGCAACAACCCTGTGAGGTGGATACTAATGTTATCGCTATTTTACAAATGGGGAAATGGAGGCTGAGATGCCTAGGGTCACCCAGCTAGTAAGTGACTGAGGCAGTATTTGAAACTTACTCCAAGTCCACAAGCTATCCATTACACCTGAGTTTTCTCATCAGTAAAGTGAAGGGGTCGGACTGCATAGTTTTTAAGGCCTTTTTCAGATCGCAAATCAATCCTAACTAACCTTGAGTGTAAGAACAGAGACCACTGAAGGTTAGAGTTGCCCCCAGAACTGGAGATGTAACCTAAGCTGGAAAGAATTTTACAAGATCCTCCCTGAAGCCTCTTTAAGCAGAATGAGGACGCTGAGAGTTAGAGGGAGGAGGCAGCGGGAGGTTTTCACAGTGGTGTGAGCTTTCCCCCACCTCCAGGGCTCCTTCCCTCCCAGCTCTCTGAATTTCATCTTGTTCAGCCCCAACCCCACCCCCTGTGTCTGAGAGGGGAGAAGCAGCTTGGGGAAATGGTAGAGCAGGGATTCCTCTGGCCTATGGGTGGGATAATGGTGTCTCCTCCAACTCCCCAAATTCTGTAATTCCAGGAAAGACCGATTGCCTGGGGAGTTGGAGTACCCCGCCTTAGCTCCAGTCCTTTGAGGGCAAGACCCTTCCCATCTCATCTGTGAAATAGGGGTGGGGGCAAAGGCCAGTGCTCAGTGCAGGGAATGCACATCTGGACATGCTGGTTTGAAGGTTACACCCCCACCTTCTTTCCTTGGAAAATTGAAAAATAACTTCCTGTCCACTGCGAGCTTTGAGCCCCTGCTGGAACACATGTGGCTTGATTTAAGAGAAATACCTCCCTGCTGGAGAGAAAGAGATACTTTTTGGCATGAACATGTGCTTGGATAAAGAATCATATTTAAGAATGTCCCTCTGACTAATGTGGAAATATGTTGAACATGATTGTACATGTGTAACCTATATCAGATTGCTTGCTGTCTCAGGGAGGGGGAAGGGGAGGAGGGAGGGAGAAAAATTTGAAACTCAAAATCTTATAAGAATGAATGTTGAAAACTATCTTTACAAGTAATTGGAAAAAATAAAATACTATTAAGTGGAAAAAAATAAAAGCTAGTATGCTTATTAGGTTCTGCCAGCATTTCAGAATCAGATTCTCTTGATGGTGTTTTTGGGAAAGATTTTTATGGGGAAAGAATATCCCCGGACTTCATGTGGTCCTGTTAATTAATCACCATCTACTTTGTGACACATTCAGCTCCAGAGTAACCAACCAAGATCTCTCAAACAGAGAATTCCTAGAGTACCCAAGAATATTACCAACAAAACAGAATTCTTCTATTTTGATTCCTTTCTTCTTCTTTGCAAAAATATCTTGTAATTTTGCAAACCAGGGTAAGAAAATTTCTATCCACTCTCAAGACTCCCTCAGAATCTGCTATTTTCCAAAGTTTTAACTATGCGGTTTAAAATCCTCTGCCCCATGTATATTTTGACATCATTTCCACATCCACCCACTTCTGATCATTGGACTGTGTTTTCTCAAATACCCACAATCTATTAGAAAATATTCTGCATTCTCTCTCAAAGCATCTTAAATTCACCTCCCTGAAGAAAGATCCCTGTTCCACGGACCGTTTTTTTTTTTTAATTGGCCTGCATAATGAATATCAATACAAACACTAGGGTGTGTCTTCTTGCCGTAAATGCCTTTAAACAGTACAAGAGCCAGGCTTCTTCAGAGAATCTTTATCTTCATCCTTTTATGATCCTATGGAGGTATTATCTGCTATTGACCCCTTTTTAGAGATGAGGTAATGAAAAACTGAAAGATTGAATATCACTAAGAAGATATGGCAGATGATCAATCATAGCTCCGTAGATAGAGATACTCGTTTTATCACTACCAGCGCTACAATGCTCCCTGTCTAATGAATCACACCGTTCTTTCAAGCAGAGATTTTCTTCTTTCCCAGGAATAATACCCAAACTGACATAAGCTCATGGTCCCAAATAAAAAAAACTTCAGTCAAATTGTTAATACGATTCTTAAGTCCAATAAAACAGAATTTACTTTCAGTCCATGGAGAAAATTAACAGTTCCTTTGTCCTACATATAGAAGAAAAAGAAAAAGCAGATTGTGGGTGTAGAAATAAAACATAGCTTTTATTTACACATCTCGGGCCTTGCCTTTCTCTCATTTCATATTTTGGAAGTTTAAGACCAACTACTGAAGTCTGGAATGCAAGAAACTGGTTTCCTTGACAATGATGTCTAAATAGAAGTATTAGGGGTTCTTTCTGTCTAATTGTAGGATGGGCAGCATTTTTTTTAAGAAGCCTGATTATTTGTGAAAATAACATGGTAGAATTATCCAATTCAAATGGGCTTTAGAGCACATGTGAAACACAGTGTCTATTATATTCTTGAATTTGCTGCTGTAGCAACCTGAACAAATGAAATGATTTCTCAAATAGATTGAAATACGGTTAGGTAACCAAAAGAAAAAAAGTCAGAATTCATCCTTTGTTTATGGATCTGCTGGATATAATGGCATTATGTTTTGATTTTATATGCTCCCTAAATGAAAAGATCTTTTTCATTTGACTTAATAAAGACAAATAGAAGACTCAAAAAATGTCCCTCTTTGGGGACTCCTTCCTGGCTTTTCTCTCTCTGGTACACTCTGGGAGGTAACCAACCTTGCTAACCCCTCAGCTGGGCCTTGGTTGGGTCTGAAAGTCTCTGGTGGGGAGGATGGAGCTGGAAAAAGTTTGGGGCTGGGGGAAAGGGGTGAGGCCCTCCCCTCATTCTCATCTCCTTATGTCTAGTGCCCCCCTCCATTACCTTGTAGTTATTATGTGTGTATATATGCTTACCTACACACATATATAAATATATCGTATCTGTGTTCATGTATGTGTATGTATTTATGCATATTGTTGTTCAGTAGTTTTTCAGTCATGTCTGATTCTTTGTGACCCCATTTGGGGTTTTCTTGGCAAAGATATTGGAGTGGTTTGCCATTTCCTTCTCTAGCTCATCTCATATATGAGGGAACTGAGGCAAACAAGGGCAAATGACTTGCCCAGGGTCACACAGCCAGTAAGTGTCTGAGGCCAGATTTGAACTCAGGAAGATGAGTCTTCCTGACTCCAGGCCTGGTGCCCTGTGCACTGTGCCATCCAGCTGTGCATGTGTATACATATTCTTTGCCCCAATTGAATGTAAGTTCCTTGAAGGCAGGACTATTTCACATTTGACTCTGTGTCTCTAGCACAAAGCCTCAAATGTAGTAGGTACTTGATAAATGCTTGTTCATTGATTCTCGTGAGAAGTTGGTACATGGTGCTTGTGTGTGTGTGTGGTGTTCTGAGGATGGGGGGAGGGTGAACCTGGATAGAGAACCTTTGGAGTTTTCCAGGCCAAGGTGCTGAAGGTGTCATTTGGGGTGCCTGCCTTAGGACATTGAATGGTGGACCTGGAGATGATGGTACGAATGGGAATGCTGACCCTGGGAGGGACCACAGCACCCAGAACATTAGCACCTGGAGGCATCAGCTGGCAGGCCCGAGCCTCATCTGCTCTGCCTGCTAGGCCTGCGTGTGTCAGGGATGCTGAGAGGGGCTCACCCTCATCCTCCAGGGATCAAGCTTCTGCTGTAGTGCTTCAATTAGGGCTCAAGCTCCTTGAAGGTGGGGACTTTTCTACTCTGCCTTTGGGTCCTCAGTAGAGACATTTGTGGCAGCTAGGTGGCAAAGTGGACAGAGTGCCATACCAGGAGTCAGGAAGACTTGAGTTCAAATCCTGCTTTAGACACAACTAGCTGTGTAACTCTGGGCAAGTCATTTAACCTCTGTTTACTTCAGTTTCCTCAATGGGGAAAACAGGGATAATAATATCTGCCTGCCAGGGTTGTTGTGAGGATCAAATGAGACAATATTTGTAAGCTGCTGTGTGCCTTTCTGTGTCGGGATCTAGCATGCGTGGCGGCGTCCTGGCAACTACCTGGTGGTGCTGAAGGAGGAAACGCACAAATCCCAGACAGAGCGCACCATCCGCCGTCTCCAAGCTCGGGCTGCCAAGCATGGCTACCTCACCAAGATCCTCCATGTCTTCCATGACCTCTTTCCTGGCTTCTTGGTGAAGATGAGCAGTGATGTGCTGGACGTGGTAAGGCCTGCAGATGTCCCCCAGCCCTGGTCCTTCAGTCTTCCAAGGGAGGGAGCCCACATTACTGTGACAGTCAAAGAAGAAGGGGTGGATTATTAAGGAGAAGCAGCCTTGTGGGGATGGGAAGCCCCTGGGGTGGGTTTGGAGAAGCCCTGGCAACTGGGCAAGGAGTTAGCCTCTTCCAGCCTCAGTTTCCTAATCTCTTAAATGGGAACAATAATCCTTTCACTGCCTCACTCAGCAAGTGATTGTGCAGAAAGCTGCAGAGGAGAGTGAGAAGAGCTCTCAATTTGGAGTCTGAGGACTTGGGTTGAAATCCCACCACTGAAGCTTATTTTCAGCTCTCTTTATGTGCTGTCTTCCCTGATTGGAGCATGATCTCTTTAAAGGCAGGGAAAGTCTTTCTTTTATTTGTATTTGCAGCACTTAGCACAGCACCTGGTTACTCTCTGTTTCTATCTCTCAATTTCTCTTTCTGTCTCTGTCTCTCCCTTCTCCTCTCCTCTTCTATATCTCTGTCTCTGTCTCTCTCCTTTCCTCTCTCTCTCTGTGTCTCTCCTCTCCTCTGTCTCTGTCTCTCTGTCTTTGTCTCTCTCTCTCTCTCCTCTCCTCTCTGTGTCTCTGTCTCTCTTTGTCCTCTCCTCTCCTCTTCTCTTCTCTCTCTCTCTCCCTCTCTCTCTCTTTCTCTTATCTCTAACCACCCACCCATCCATCCATCTACCTTTCTCCCTCTTTCTCTTATAGAGATAAGATCTATTTGGCCTCTCTCTCTATCCATCTATCATCTCTCTCTATCTACCTGCCCATCACTTATTTCTCTATCCATCTATCATCTCTATTCATCTATCTATTGGCCTGTTTATCATCTATCCATCTACCTGTCTGTCTCTCTCTCCATCTATCATCACTCTACCTGTGTGACCTTGGCTAAGTCAGTTCATTTCTCTAAACCTCAGTTTCCTTATCTGCAAAGTAGAGGAGTTGGACCAGATATTCCCTCTGCCTCTAGAGCTCTGACCCCATGCTCTACACAGTTCCATCCTCTCTCCTCTCCTCTTCCCAGTCTCGGAGAGGTTGGCACAGCTCAGGACCCCTCCCCCACTCCGGGTCCCCTTGCTTTGAGCCACTGTGATGGTCATCTGCATCTCCCTCACTCCCCTTTCCAGACTAGACTGATGTCAATCAGCAAGTATTCGTTAAGCATCTACTGTGTGCCAGATACGTTCCAGGTCCTGGGGCCACAAAGACAAAAAATTAAAACAGTCCCTGCCCTCAGGGAGCTTCTACTTTATCAACAGAAATGACTCATACACAAACCTAAACAATCAATCAATCAATCAATCAATCAACATTGCAGTGCCTTCTGTGTGCCAAATGGTTCTGTTACTTTCCTCCTGATTCTTTCCTTTCCAGCTGAACTGGTCTCCTCGCTGTTTCCCAGAAGGGGCGTTCTGTCTGCTGCCCCGTACTTCTGAAGAGGCTGGGCCCCAAGCCCTCCCACCCCCCTCTTGCTGCTAAGAATTCCTAGGTGACTTGAGGGCTGAGCTCAGGTGCAGCCTTTGCCGCCAAGCGGTCCTGGATCCCCTCAGCTGGAGCTGTTCCCTCCCTCCTCAGGTTACCCAGCATTCTCCTTCACTTCGTGTATCTTGGGTCATCTGCCCCAGGAGAGCAGGAACTCTGGCTTTTTGTCTCTCTATCCCCAGCCTGGCACACAGGAGGCACTTAATAAGAGTTGGATTGGGTGATTGTTTTCAACTATTAAGCTCCAGAGATACTGGAGCTGTTATGAAAGCCATGACTTGAGGCCCCTCTGGGCAGCTTCCTTAAAGATGATGTAACACAGGATAAGGTTTCTTCTCTGGGAAAGAAAGTGCTGCTCTGCTGAGCCAGGGCTTGGGGGAGATTCAGCTTTTCAGGTCCAAGATCCTGGGGGCAGAGGGGCTGTGAGCACTGAGGCACACTACAGGCACGGAGCCTTCACCCCAGCCTACCAGTGCACATGAAAAGGCCATCTCTTGCCCACCAGAGTGAGGCTGTCTGCTGTTTTTAGTAATAAAGGTTTTTGGGGTTTTTTTCTCCCAAGATCAAAGACTCTTAGGAGCTAGGACAGAGAATGTCAGAGCTTGGAGGGGCCTTAGAACAGGGAAGGTCAGAGTAAAAAGGGATCTTACCAGTCACCTAGTCAATTGCCCTATTTTACAGCTAAGGAAACTGAGACCCAGGGAGGCTAATTTCTTCCTCCCTGCCATTCAGGGACATCCATAATTAAAGGAAACAGGAGCAGCTAGGTTGTGTAGTGGATAGAGCACTGGCCCTGGAGTCAGGGGACCTGAGTTCAAATCTGGTCTCAGATCAGACACTTGACACTTACTAACTGTGTGACCCTGGGCAAGTCACTTAACCCCAATTGCCTAAAAAAAACCCTCATAATTAAAGGAAACCACACTTCTTTAGCGCCTTAAAATGTATAGTGTTTTCTTGACAATAACCCTAGGAGAGATGGGGTCCAGGTATTATTACAGTTATTTTACAGATGTGGAGACTGAGGCTCAGAGTTGATGCTCGAACCCTGGCCAGCATACTTCCCAACATTCTCTGCTCTCACAGGCATCTCTCTCCTTCTCAGCTTCCCCTTCATACATCATGCAACCCTTTCTCATACTCTAGGCTTCAACTAAACTGTATTACTTGCTGTCCCACAGACACTCCCTTGACTCCCCTGTCTTTGTACCTTAGCTCCAGACCTTTCTTTTTCCTGGAATGCTCTTTCTCCCCTTATTTGCCAGGTGAATTCCAACACATCCTTTACATCCCAGATCAGATGCTGCCTCCTGCAGGAAGCCTGCCTTGATTTCCTTAATCAGTAATGACCTTCGCCCTTGGACCTCACATCCCCTTTGCAACTCACTGATTCACTTATCCACGTCTTAATCGGTTGTGACTGAGTATTAAACCTCCAGCAGAGCCGGCTCTTACCTATCCCTCCAGCTCTGCCCTCTCTCCTGACAGCAAGATTCTCCTCACCCACTGCCTAGCTGACATTTTACCCCAGATGTCCCTCAGGCCATGTTCAAAGCTGAATTCACTCTTTCCTCCCTCATCCGCGTTCCCCTCTTACTCCTGAGGGTTCCACCAACCTCCTAGGCACCCAAGTTCAAAGTTCAAAGATCAATGTAGTCTTCAACTCCTCCCCATTCTGTCTGTTGCTGAATCCTGGCATTTCTATCCTGACACCATCTCTCAAACGTGCCTCCTTCCCTCCTCCCTAGGGCAGGCCCTCATCCCTCCCTCCTGGACTACCACAGTAACAGGCTCTCCCCACCCCCAACCCCCAGGCCAGCCCCCATTCAGCCACCAAGGGATCTTCCCAAGTCCAGCTCTGACCATGTCACTGCCCTTCTCCTGAACTCTAGTGCCTCCTATGACCTCTGCGATCAGATAGAAAATTCTTTGGTTTGTAAAGACTTTCACAACCTGACTTCCTCTGACGTCTACAGGCTTCTCACACTTTACTCCACTCCACTTACACCAAGACCTGAATACTGGTCATCTCCAGCCTCCGGGCATTTTCCCTGGCTCTCTCCCATGCGTGGAGCACTCTCCCTCCTCATCTCTGCCTCCTGGCTCCCCTGGCTTCCTTCAAGTCTCAGCACAAATCTTACCTTCTTTAAGAAGTCCCCCCTCCTTCCCAGCTCTGACCTTCCCTGTTCTAAGCTCCCCCCAGCTCTGACCTTCCCTGTTCTAAGCTCCCTGCCAGCTCTGACCTT
>NW_020949602.1:1800136-1817207 GCF_900497805.2 Vombatus ursinus
GCCAGCTCTGACCTTCCCTGTTCTAAGCTCCCTGCCAGCTCTGACCTCCCCTGTTCTAAGCTCCCTCCCAGCTCTAATCTTCCCTGTTATAAGGCCCCTCTCAGCACTATTGGCCTCTGATTTTACTCTTTTCTACAAAAGCCCTTTCAATCATTTCCCGGAGAATAAGCAAGAAACTTCCTAAGGGAAGGCTCTGGAAGCAGGGGGGTCAGATGGTGGACTTACACAGGACCTGGGGCTGAGCCATTCAGCTAAGAGGAAGTCGATGAAGGCCTGTGGTTTCTGATGGTTTGGGCCAAAGCAAATGTTTTCAGAAAAGGCTTATTGGTTCCTTGGGCTTCTCGGCAGGCACTGAGGCTACCCCACATCGACTACATCGAAGAAGACGCCTTTGTCTTTGCACAGAGCGTTCCCTGGAACCTGGACAGGATTGTCTTGGCACCACACAGACCAGAGGAGTACACTCCACCCAGTAAGACCCCTCCCGGGTTCAGTTCTGTTTCTGTCTTTTGGAAGACGCTTCTCTTCTCTCTGCCTGCCCACCCGGCTCTAGCGCCCCTCTCCGCTCTATGGTTCTGTGCTTTAAGGGCCCTCCCACCTCTAACACTGGATGCCTTGACATCCCCTTTGCTACTGGCATTCCATGTTCAGAGGGCTCCTCTCCTCTGCCTCGAACACTGCAGCTTATGAGATCCTTTTCTAATTCTAACACTCTATGTCCCAAAATACCTTTTAGAATTGTTTGGTCTAAGTTCCTCTCAGCTCTCACATTCTGTGTTCAAGGTTCTTGTGTGGTTCTAACATTTCATGTTCTAAAGTCTCCTCCAGTTCCAGCATCTGACGTTCTAAGATCCCTTTTAGCTACAACATTCTCTTTTCTATGCTGTGACACTCTGTGTTGTAAAGTCACTTATAGCTCTGCATTTCTGTGTTTTAAAGTTCCTTCAAGGGCCAACATCTACATTCTAAGGTCCCTCCCACCCCTGATATTCCCTGTTCCCAGGGGCCTCCCAGGTCTGACATCCCCTGTTCTAAAGCCCCTCCCAGCTCTGACATCCCCTGATCTAAGGCCTCTCCTAGTTCTGACATTCCATGTTCTAAGCTCCCTCTCAGCTCTGACATCCCTTGTTCTAAGCTCCATCTCTCCTCTGACATCCTCTCTTCTAAGGTCCCTCCCAACTCTGACATCCCCTGTTCTAAGGCCCCTCCCAGCCTTGACATTCCCTGTCCTAAAGCCTCTTCCAGCTCTGACATCCCCTGTTCTAAGCTCCATCTCTCCTCTGACATCCTCTGTTCTAAGCTTCCTCCCAGCTCTGACATCCCGTTCTAAGTTCCATCTCTCCTCTGACATCCTCTGTTCTAAGCTCTCTCCCAGCTCTGACATGCCCTGATCTAAGGTCCCTCCCAGCTCTTTAAGTCCAAGAGTCTGGCAAGCACAATCTGGCAAGCCAGAAGGACATATTTGAGGATGATTGATCTGGAAGTCTAAGTTAACATGAGAGCCTGTGTCAAGAGGGCATGATATTTGAAATGTAAACCTTGGCCAGCGCTGGCCTTGTGGTTTTTTAGTCCTTCCCTGGCAGGGTTCCTGGGCATCTTGTGACAGGCCTTCTGAGATTGCCAGGCTCAGTCACACACACCTTCATTTCCCCATAATGGGGAAGGTACAAAGGGATTCAGAGCAGGTGGGTGGAAGACACTGGATACAGTGACCCCCCAATGGGGATGATAACAGGGCCTGCTTCTCAAGAACCTTGTGGGGATCAGAGAGAATGATTGTAGAGCACTTAGCACAGTGCCTGATGCACTAATGTAAGTGTTGACTAGTAGTAGGAGCAGCAACAGCAGCCGCAACTAGGTGGTGCAATGGTTAGTGCAGGTCTGGAGTCAGAAGACTGAGTTCAAATCCAGCCTCAGGCACTTACTAGCTATGTGACCCTGGGCAAGTCACTTAACTCCAATTTGCCTTCATTCTTCATCTGTAAAATGGGGGCATACTGGAGAAGGAAAAGGCAAACCCCTCCAGTATTTTTTGCTAAGAAAACTCCAGGGTCACATAGAGTGGGAAACAATTAAATGACTAGTAACAACAAGTAGTTGTAGCATAGCAGTAGTAGCAACAGCAATAGCATCAATAGTAGTAGTAGTAGTAGTAGCAGCAACAGCAGCAGTAGTAGTAAGAGCAGCAGTAGTAGCAATAGTAGTAGCAGCAGCAGCAATAGCAGCGATAGTAGTAGTAGTAGTAGTAGTAGCAACAGCAGCAGCAGTAGTAGTAGTAGTAGCAGCAGCAATAGCATCAATAGTAGTAGTAGTAGTAGTAGTAGCAGCAGCAACAGCAGCAGCAGTAGTAGTAGTAGTAGTAGCAGCAGCAATAGCATCAATAGTAGTAGTAGTAGTAGTAGTAGTAGTAGTGGTAGTAGTAGCAGCAACAGCAGCAGTAGTAGTAAGAGCAGCAGCAGTAGCAATAGTAGTAGCAGCAGTAGTAGTAGTAGTAATAGCAGTAGCAGTAACATCAATTGTAGTAGTGGTAAAGTACTGGTAGTAGTAGCAGCAGCTCAATGCCTCCTTAGTGCTATCATGCTGGGGCACCCTTTGTCTATACATGGTAGAGATTCTTATTCACATGAAAGTCAAATGAAATGACTTCCAAAGTCCCTTATTATGTAAAAATAGAAAGAATTTACAAAAAGAGAAAATTAAAGTTATTTTGGGGGGTGGGATGTCAACATCGTGTAGAAAGTGTCCCATTTCTTAGGTTTATCAGAACTCATTATAAGTTATTTTTTCCCTTTCTAAAGTAGCTACAGAGCCTTACCTGGTCAGCCAAGATCACACTTACGGTCTCAGCGCTCGTGGCAGCGTTCAGTGAGCTCTTTTTGACTAATCACGGACCCCACGGACTGAACACCTTTGACAACATTGACTGAGCCTCCATTGAACGTCATTGACCTAGTGGCATCATTGACTTAGTGCCCATTAACTGAGCATCCCTGACAGCCATGACTGCTTAGCACCCATTGGCCAAAAACTTACGACAATGATGCCCATCCGTTGACTGATCACAGTGACGTTGTTGTCTTAACGCCCCTGAATGGGCTGCCATGAGAGCATTGAACAAGGGGGCACTGGTGAATCTCAGCTTCTCCTCTGTCCTCCCTCAAGCTGTAACCCCATAAACTTCTTTCTCAGATTTTTGTTCACCCCCAATGTCAACCTTTGTCTGATTCATTTCAGTCAGATGCATAACTCTAGGAGAAAGCGTGCCCTGTGGTGCCCCAGGGTTTGAGCCATAGCACAGGCTAAGAGAATTGGTAGCTTATAGAACCAAAAGGGCCCTTAGAAATCTTCTCAGCCAATCCCTTTGTTTGACAGAAGGGGAAACTGAAGCCCAGGGAAATGTTTGTGGTGTCTGATCACCTCAAGCATGGGTTTCTAGGTAGTGATCTGCACAGAAACAGCAGGAACACTTCCATCTTGACACTATTCATGCATTTCACCAAGACCAGAAGTGAACACTGGGGTGGCTTGGATAAGTTTGGTGGGGTTTGGCTCGTTCTGCAGAGGCCCTCCTGTCGAGGCGTGTCAAAGGCAGAGGCTGGCTCTGATTTCCGGCCTTCTGCTCACACAGTCTGGCAGGAGAGAGGGGCTGAGGGAAGATTTTTTTGGAAGGGAACATTTAGTAGAGGGGATGCATGTGGAGGGGAGTGAAAAACGCAGGGGATCACAGTGTTCTACATCCCCCAGGCAGCATCACTGTAAATGCATGGCTACTTCTGTTAGTTAGCAGCTAGCTGGTGGAAGGAGCCAGGGACAGCAGAGGATGGGGAAGCCTGGCAAGCAGACATAGGCAGGAAGCCTGGTCTGGTGTGATGTGCCCGAGCGCTGGTGAGGAGCAGGCAGACTTGTTTGTCACTCTGGCTGGAAATCTCAGAGGCATCACGGGTTCTCTTGTCTCTCCCCCTCTCACCCAAAGGCTGGCTGATCTTGTTTATCTGACACTCCAACCATCCATGAGCTGTCTTACTGTCACAGACCAGGAAAGTGGCTGGCCCCGAGGCAGAGGTCCTAGTCATTAGGGTGATGATTCCCACCTACATAGTGGCTTCAGGTTTATCGAAGTATCTTCCTTGTGTGTCTTCCCAGATTAATGTCTTAGCTCTGAAATGTCTATATTCTGTGAGTCATTTATGTGGGCTGTCCCTTCACAAGTGTTGATAGTAGCCCACCAACTCCCTCTCATTCAGTCCATTGATAAGTGTTTATTAAGCACCTACTATGTGCGAGGCACTGTGCTAAGTGCTAGGGACACAAAGAAAAGCAAAGGACTTTAAAGAAACTCATGGGGAAACTTGCCATAGGGAAGATGTTCTTAACTCTTTTTTGTATCATAGACCCTTTTGGAAGCCTGGGGAAGCCTGTGGACCCCTTCTCAGGATAATGGTTTTAAATGCATAAAATACCTAGCATTAAAAAGGAAACTAAGTGAAAGACAATTATAGTGAAATATAATTATCAAAATAAAAAAGAGTTGTCAGATGCCTATCCCCAGATGGCCTCTTCTGCCCTCCTCACTCTTTAACCCCTTCCCTGCTTTCTACAAATGCCCTTCTTGTTCAAAAAGCCCTCACTTGATCTGCCCATCCCCGTTAGCTTTGGCCCCACCCATCGCTTCTCCCTTTCCTGGCTGACATCCATCTGCCATGGGAGTCTCCACCTCCTCGGCTTCCACTGTCTTCTTCCCTCTCTGAAGCCTGCTTTCCATGCTCACTGTTCTAATGAAACCCCTCTCTCCGAAGTTAGCGATGACCTCTTGACCAGCAAATCAAACAGCTCTTGCTTTATCCTCAGTCTTTCAAGCCTTCGGTAGCTTTTACTGCTGTTGTTTACCCTTTTCTCCTTGAGACCCCCTTCTCTCTAGGTTTTTGTGATGCTGGCTCTCCTGCGTGTCTGACCGATCCTTCTTAGCCTCCTTGGCTGGATCTTCATCCAGGTTGTGCCCATTCGCCATGGGTGTCCCCCAAGTCTCTGTCCTGACATCTCTCCCTTTTCTCCTTTGACCCTGTAACCCCCCTGGTGCCCCCCTTCATCACCCCATGCTTGGACTATTGCAATGTCCTCTGATTGGTCTCCCTGCTTCAAGTCTTTCCTCACTGTAGTCCTGCTCAGCTGCCAAAGTCATCTCCCTAAAGTGCAAGTCTAACCAAGTTTCTCCCCTACTCAGCAAGCTCCAGTAACTTCCTGCTGTCCTTGGGATCTAGTATAGACTACCCTCTTGGCTTTTCCATTCTTCTTACACCTTACTCCCCATTACGTACTGTTCAGTCTACTGACACCTGCCTCCTTACTGCTCCTCAAAAATGACCCTCCATCTGTCAGCTCTGAGCATTCTCTCTGGCTGCCCCCCCCATGCCTGGAAGGCTCCCCTCCCCACCTCTGCCTTCATTCCCCGTCTTCCTTTAAGTCCCAGCTAAAAGCCCACCTTCTACAGGAAGCCTTCCCAATCTACCTTAATGCATGGGTCTGCCTTCTGTTGATTATCTCAAACTTAGCCTGTCTATATCTGATTTATATCTATTCATTTATATGTTGTCTCCCCCATTTGATTGTAAGCTTGAGAGCAGGGACAGTTTTTTGCCCTTCTTTGCATATCCAGGGCTTGGCATACAGTAGGTGTTTAATAAATGCTTGGTGACTTGACCTGGGGTTAAGAACCTCTGCTACAGAGAATTCCCCACCATCACCAACCCCAGTACAATGGAGGCCTTTTTTGGTTCTTAAACTATTTCTTGGACACAGGCTGAGTGCTGGGGCCATCTGGCTGTGATCCCTCACTTTCACTTCTTAACCAGCCTCTGTTCCTTTAAAAAACATTTAAAATTAAAATTTTGTTTTTACATCACAATCATTCCCAGGTATTAGTCACCATCTTCTCTATTACCTCTGCCTCTTTCCCCACCAAAAAAAAAGAGTTGAGCTCTCCTTTGTCAAAACGGAAACAGCTAAGGAAAGAAAAAGTATGTAACACAGTGGAAAAGGCCCTAGAGTCAGACAACTCGGTTCAAATTCTCCTTCTGATATTTACTGTCTGTGTGAGCTTGGGCACTTGACATTTCTGGGCCTCAGTTTCCACATCTGTGAAATGTAGGGAAATGGTCTCAATTGCCTCAGGTCCCTTGAAAATTCGGAAATCTGACTTACAGTTCGTTGGCCTAAATGGAATTGGATTCCTCATGTGAAGAGTGGTACAGTGAGTGAGAAGGCTTATGGACATTTAGGCTTGTTAGAAATGGAGCCAGTGAGCCCCTTGTCACTAGAGGTCAAGTGGAGTTGGATGGCCACTTGTCAGAGATATAGTAGAGGGAATTCCTGCTAGGTATGGGCATGTTTGTTCGGCAAGCATTTATTAAGCCCTTATTATGTACCAACCCGACACTCTACTGGGGACAAAAAAATAGATTCAAAAATGAAACAGCCCCTACCAATCAACAGGCATTTATTAATCGCCTTCTAAGAGGCAGAAGACTGTAGTGGATAAGGATCTGGCCTGATACCAGGAAGACACATCCTGGCCCTAAGTCACTCAACAACTCAGTGCCCAAGGCACTCTCTGAGTGTAAGTTGCAGAGAAGGTGCCTATGTGCTTTGGTGGAAGAAATGTCCTCCCTTGAGAGTTACCTATCCCAATGAAATCAAGGTTCATGCCTTTCCTCTTCGTGCCAGGTGCTGTCTGAGGTGCTGTCCAAGGTGCTGGAGATACAAAAATAAAAGTGAGGCAGTCCCTTCCATCAGGAAGAAACCTATCAGGGGAGACAATACATATGTGTATAAATACACACATACATCACTATATATATACTATATACATTATGTGTGTGTGGGGGGTGTGTGTATGGAGAGAAAGAGAGAGAGAGAGAATATACATATGCAAAATAGATACAAGGTGATGGTGAGCTGGGGAGGAAGAAAGGTACTCCTAGCTGATTAGATATTTACTCCAATAATCAGGGTGGTGGATGTCAACTTTCCAGAGATAGACATGCACTAATTAGATGGTTAGTCTAGTTGACCTCTAAGAGAGTTGGAAGGAGCCTTAGAAGCTCTGAGAAAGACTATTCCTCAAATCTCTTGGGACCCAAAGGAACTTACATTCCCCTGTGAAGATGTAACCTGAATACAAATAAAGAAAGACAAAATATATGCTAAGTAATTGGAGGGAGCACTGGCTGCTGGTTGGGGATCAGGAGATGCTACATGTAGGAGGTGGCATTTGGGCCTTCAGCCACGAAGGTTCAAATCCTATCTTTGATGCTTGTTACATTTGTGACCTCGGGCAAGCAATTCTCTCTGAGCCTCAGTTTCCTCACCTGTAAAATGAGGGGGTTGGATTAAATGGCCTCTGAGGGCCCTTGCAGCTCAAGAGCTACCATTTTCTGACATCTGCCTGCCTTCTCTATAAGATAACTACTCTTCACTTGTGGTGATGGAGCCCTGGGTCAACAAGGAGGGAATCTAGGGATTTAGAACCTTGGCCAGGTTCTTCTTAAACACAAAATCTTAGAGTTGAAGACCTTAAAGGTGTTTTTTGTTTTTGTTTTTGGTGGGGCAATTGGGGTTAAATGACTTGCTCAGGATCACACAGCTAATAAGTGTCAAGTGTCTGGTCCAAGACCAGATTTAAACTTGGGTCCTCCTGACTCTGGGGCCAGTGCTCTGTCCACTGTGCTGCCCAGCTACTCCTCCCTTAAAGGTTTTTGAGTCTACATGGCCAACTGGGCCTGGAGTTTCCTTTTCTATTAATTCCTTATTCAGCTTGTGCTTGACCACCTCCAGGGACAGGGGAGCTCACTGCCACAGGAGTATAGTACTTTCTGCAAACTGGACTTATGGGTACAGTTGGGTTATCGTTGCCACTAATGATATTATTATTATTATTATTTATTTCCTCTCCCGCTGTCTTCCATGAAAAGATAAAGGTGACCAGGTGGAAGTATATCTGCTGGATACCAGCATCCAGAGTGGACATCGGGAGATTGTGGGGAAGGTCACTGTCACTGACTTTGAGAATGTTCCAGAAGAGGATGGCACTCGCTTCCACAGACAGGTGAGACCTCCTCCCCTCCATTATTGTTCAGAAACCCCAGCAGATCTGCCATCCCCTTTGCATGTCAGCCATGATTTTCAGCTGTTCCTACCAAACTGTGCTGCTGCCTTCATGGCACCCCCAGCCAGGCTTTGAGAAGCACCAGCCTCTGGCCCAGTGATGCAGCATCTGTGCTGAGGGTCATGAAGAGTCTCCAGATGTGCTTTTGAATCATTGTAAGCAGAGAGATATTTTTAATTACCAACCCTTCTTTGTGTCTTCCTGGCAGGCCAGTAAATGTGATAGTCATGGAACCCACATGGCTGGAGTTGTGAGTGGCAGGGATGCTGGTGTTGCCAAAGGGGCCAGTGTCCAGAGCCTCCGGGTCCTGAACTGTCAAGGCAAGGGGACGGTCAGTGGCACGCTCATCGGTGAGTGGGGATTCGCCTGGTTCCAAACAGACCTGATCCAATAGCTTCCCCTGCAGCATGATGGGTTTGGGTTAGACTGTAAGGAGTGATCCCTGCGTTTGGCACTCTGGAAAGTACAGAGGTGCACTAGCCCTGCCCTGATGTGGAACATATAAGGGGAAGGCAGGGGAATAAGCATTTTATAGTACCTCCTACTGGTCTAAGTGCTTTACAATATTATCTCATTTGATCTTCATGGGGCTGTTGTTACCTTAATTTTAGAGTAGAGGAAACTGAGGCAAACAGAGATTAAGTGGCTTGCCCAGGGCCACACAGCTAGTAAGTACCTTAGGAGGGGTTGAGTTCCCCATCACTGAGCACCTCCGAGAGGCAGCTACATGACCCTTCTTCATCTCTGGGTCAGACTAGATGCTGCTGAAGTCCCTTTCAACTCTGAAAATGCTGATTCTATGATGCTTCTGTGATGTTGAGGCAGGATTAGAACTCAGGTCTTCTGATTCCAGGCCCACTGTACGAGAGGAGAAGGGCCCACATAATTACAATGCATTTTTGTTAAATGAATGTCTGCAGATTTGGAATTGGACGGCATCAAAGTGCACAGAGCATCAGAACTGGAAAGGACTTTAGGAATCATCTAGTCTAACCCCCTCTTTCTAAAAGAGGGCAATGTGACTGGGCCAAATGGTTAGGGAGTAATGGCCCGGATTTGAACCCAGGCCCTCGGACTTCAAATCCAGTGCTCTCTCCGCTAAATCAAAATATAGGAGTGTCAGAAGAGATGGTTAAATCCCAATAACATGGATGTTCATTGGAAGGAGAAAGCCCTTCCAATGTGGCTAGGGACACCTTAGAAGGCTTCTTGGAGGAGGTGACCTTCCAGGAAGGCCTTGAATGATGGGTGAGATTATCACAGGCAGTGCAGCTATGGCAGAACATATTAGGTAGAGGGAACAAGATGGCAAAGTGCTAGAAAATCATTAAATGTATTAAGGGAAAATTCACATTTCATACAGGCTAGAGCACATACCATACAGTACATGTAACAAATGGCAGAAATGTAGACTGGAAAAGTAGATCAGAGCCAGACTGAGGAGAGCCTTGAATGCCAGGATCAGGAGCTTGGAGATTAACATGCAGGCAATAGGGAACTCGCTGGGGATTTCAAGCCAAGGAGAGGTGAAATTGGCGCTGTGCTTCAGGATGATCCTAGAGTGAATATTTTCTGTTATCTTGTGTCCTAGTGAGGCATAGAAGACAAGGAGAAGCAGTTGACTTAGGATTTTATTGGCGTGGGAAACTCCCAGGTGGGGAAGCTCCTTTTTTACCGATCCAGGTTGGCACATTCTTTGTAATTTGAGTCTTAGAGATTGCCTGGGGGGTTGAGAGGTGAAGAGTCCTGCCCGGGCTCACACAGCCAGGGTGCATCAGAGGCAAGGCTCGAACCCAGTTCTCTTTGGCTTCAAGGACGTCTCCCCACCCACTCTGCCCCTCTGCCTCTCTCATCCTGGCAAGCACCATTTCTTATTCCTCTTCGTAATCTTCCCAGGCCCTAATACAGGGTCTTATTCGTGGAGAAGCTTAGGGAAGAGACCCCTGGATTTGGAGTCAGAGGACCTGCTCTGCTCATCCTGGCTCTGTGGCTTATTTCTTTTCGTCAGGCATCTGGAGGGAAGGTTGTCAGGTGGGAAAAGGATTAGCTCTGTCCAGAGTGGCCCCAGAGGGCAGAACAATGGGTGGCGGTGGGCAGGGTGCAGAGAGAATGATTTAGACTTGATGGTCAGAAAAGCTTCCAAACGGTGAGGCAGAGTCGAACAAAGTCCTCAGCCTCACTCTCCTCCCAGAGTCATCGAAGCCCAGTGTCAAGACAATGACCTTGACGTCTTCTGTGTCTGACCAAGTTCTTTTTCTTTTTTTTTTTGGCAAGGCAATGGGGTTAAGTGACTTGCCCAGGGTCACACAGCTAGTAAGTGTTATGTGTCTGAGGCCGGATTTGAACTCAGGTCCTCCTGACTCTGGGGCCAGTGCTTTTTCCACTTGGCCATGTAGATGCCCCTCTGACCAAGTTCTAAGCGCTCCCCAGCTCCTGCTTCTGCTGCCTTCGTGGCCATTGTAACAAATTGTTCTCAACCTTTCATTCTGCCAGGGGAAGTCTTCCCAGTACTTAGCACAGTTCCCAGAACATAGTAGGCACTTAATAAATGTTTACTGAATTAAAAAAAAAGGAAAGCTTCCAATCAGGCCTGTCCCAAAGTAGGCTGGGCTGCCTCAGGAGGTAGTGAGTTCACTATCTCTGGGCATCTACAAGAGGAAGCTGGATGACCCCTTGTTCATCTCTGGGTCAGACTAGATGCTGCTGAAGCCCCTTCCTACCCTGAAAATGCTGATTCTATGATGTCTTTGTGACGTTGGGCAAGCCCTCCTCCCCCTCTGGACATCAATCTGCAAGGGAGGAGGCCAGACCAGATGACCGACTTCCTCCGAGGTCCTTTCGGCTCTGCGTCGTGTGAGCCTATGATGCCCTGCTCAGGAACGGCGAGGTTAGGCTGCTTCACTGTCCCCAGACAGACAGAGGGCTTTGTGTTTTCTGTGTGGCAAACAGGCCTGGAGTTCATCCGAACGACCCAGATAGCCCAGCCTTACAATCCCCTGGTCGTCCTGCTTCCCTTTGCCGGGGGATACAGCCGCATACTGAACGCTGCTTGTCGGCTCATGGCGCGCACCGGGGTGGTGATGATTGCGGCTGCCGGCAACTACAAAGAGGATGCTTGCTTATACTCCCCGGCTTCTGAACCTGAGGTAAGGCAGGCCAAGCCTTTTATGATGGGATTGGGAGATAGGGACTGGGGAGAGGGACGGATGAAGGATGAGAAAGCAGGCCCCCGACCTCGAGTTCTAGTGCTGTAACAGCAGGTACCGGTCTACGGTTCCACTGGGGCGCACCTCCTCTGCTGGGGCACGTACAGGACACTGGCAGGGAGAAACCTTGGCTTGTCCCAAGGGCGAGTCCCTTCACTTCCCTGGGTCTCAGTTTCTTCCTCTATCACACAAGGGGACTGGAGTAGAGGTCTCCCCCACCCACATCTGTGATGCGTGGACGTGGCCATTTCCCTCCTCAGTGCATCGTGCAGCCCACCCTGGCTTCTCCTCCTGCCCCCGCCATATTTGGACGCTTCTCTAGACCAGTTTTTCTGACTCTTTCCGTGCTGCTGCCTTTGTCCCGGGCCTCTCCCCTGTTCACCCTGCTTGGGACCTTGTTACCCTCTTTCCTCCAGGTCATCACTGTGGGGGCCACAAACTCACATGACCAGCCGATCACCATGGGAGTCCTGGGGACCAACTTTGGCCGCTGTGTGGACCTCTTTGCCCCTGGGGAAGACATCATTGGCGCCTCCAGTGACTGCAGCACCTGTTTTACCTCTCAGAGTGGAACATCTCAGGCCGCTGCCCATGTTGCAGGTTTGTAGCTCCTTTTTTTCTAGGGGCCGGAGCTTTACTCCATCAACATTTATTGGGCACCAACTGTATGCCTATCCTTGTGGTAGGTGCTGAGGTGGACACATAAGTCACTGACCTTCAGAGCTTATAGTCTTGCAAGCAAGACAAGAGGGGAACTCAGCATGCATTTATTTATTTAGTGAGGCAATTGGGGTTAAGTGACTTGCCCAAGGTCACACAGCTAGTAAGTGTCAAGTGTCTGAAGCTGGATTTGAACTCAGGTCCTCCTGACTCCAGGGCTGGTGCTCTATCCACTGTGCCACCTAGTTGCCCTCCTTTTTTTTTTCCCAGTATGCATTTATTAGGTGTCAATGATGGGCTGGGCACTCTGCTTAGTACAGAGATACAATGATAAAAACAACTATCTCTTCCCTCATGGGGCTTACACTCCTATTGAGAGATAGGACATCTTCCCTAGTTCAGTAGGAAACAGAAACGTGTGAAATGAGTAACCATACTATAATTTGTTGGAGATAGGGAGGCAGGTAGGTGGCGCCATCGTGCACAGAGCACTGGGTCTGCAGTCAAGAAGACTCACGTTCCTGAGTTCAAATCCGGCCTTAGACATTTACTAGCCGTGTGACCCTGGGCAAGTCACTTCACCCTGTCTGCCTTAATTCACTGGAGAAGAAAATAGTGAGCCACTCCAGTCTCTTTGCCAAGAAAATCCCATGGACTACGGTCCACGGGGTCACAAAGAGTTGGGCACAATTAAACTACCAAACAAGGGAACCTCAGGGTATGAGGGATCCCAGTGGAGGAGGTGAGGAAGGAGAGGGTTCTAGGCATGAAGGACAGCCAGGGCAAAGGCAGGGAGGGTGGAGATGGGAAGCTCTGGAGGGGCTGCTGGGTTGGAATGTAAAGTGGGGGAGGGAGGATCGTGTCTCAACAGGCTGGAAAAGCAGGGGCTGGATGTGAAGGGCCCTGAATGCCCTTCCTCAGGGCACTGGTGAGTCCCTGAAGTCCCCTAGGGCAGGCAGGTGTGTGAGGAGGAGGAGGGCGGAGGGGGGAAGAGAGAGGGGGAGGAAGAAGCAAAGGAGAAAGAAGGAGAAGGAGGAGGAGGAGGAGATGTCTTGGGACCAAAGCAGTTAGAGCAGTTTTCTCTTAGGCATCACCGCCATGCTCCTCAATGCCGAGCCCAGCCTGACCATCTCAGGACTGAGGCAGAGACTGATACGCTTCTCCATCAAGAATGTGATCAACGAGGCCTGGTTCCCTGAAGACCAGAGGCTGCTGACCCCCAACTTGGTGGCCGCTCTGCCGCCCAGCCTCGAGGCAGGTGAGCTCCTGGCTCTCCTCAGGGGTTGTGCACCCTCCAAACCTGGGAGTCTTGGGCCCTTCCATGTGCCCCAGTCGGGGGAAAGGGCGGCTGATTCAGCGTCTAGAGGCCTCATGAATCAGGGATGCTGCATTGACCGTTTTCTCCCCTAAAATGAGAATAGTGATAATAGTTATGCCACCCACTTTGCTGCATGTTGGGAGAAAATCACTTTGTAAGCCTCAAGCACCCAGAAAATATGAGCTGTTATAATTATGTTAATTTGGGAGGAATCTGGACATGATTTCAAGCTCCCACTGTGGACACTCCCTCCAGCTATGAAGATGCGGTCTTTTATAGTCTTGTTGAGTTGCCTGGAGAGAACAGAGAGATGCATTGAACTGCCCAGGGCTCCACAGCCAGTCTGTTTCCAAGGCAGGACCCTTCCCAGCTCTGACATTCCCTGTTCTAGGGGCCCTTTCAAGGAGAAAGACTGTCTTGCTGTGTCCCTTTCAGCTCTAACATTTTGTGTTCTAAGGATCCTTCCAATATCTGCTTTCCATGTGATAAGGTCCCTTTTAGATATGCCTTTCCCTGTTCTAGAAGATCCCTTCCATTTCTAATATGCTACTCTTTAAGGTCCCTTTAAGCCCTGGCCTTCTCTATTCTAAGGTTCCTTCCTTAGGAACCTCCCCCTCAAAGTTCTAGGTAGTTGGGGGTGTCTTTCTCTAGTTCTCTAGTCTCCTTTTTGGGCGATTCTCTCACTCTTAGCTGCCGGTGATGTAAGCCCCAGTTCACTTTAATTAACTTTTACAAAAGGATATTGACTTTGAACATACGGCGAGAACAGAAGTTCTAATATGTCCCTTCAGCCCCTCAAGGTGGCACACCCTTCCCTTGGCCCCCTTAGTCCCAGGGAGGGCAGGCTCAGACTGACTGCAGTTTCTGCACAGCATTGACCCCACCACATGTCCAAGGGTGGCATCGTCACTGCACGAATCTGTGTCTCAGCTCCTGCTGGGGTGGCGCCGGGGGACACTTCTCCCTCAAGGGGCTTCAGCGCTGAACTGGCTAACTGCTAACCCGGCATGCACTCTCCTCCCAGACCTCCCAGAGGCTCAGACTCCTGACCTTTAGAAATTCACCAGGTTGCGCCCATCTCCAGCCTCCCTCAGATAGTGCGTGGCAGCACAGATCAGGGAAAGGTCTTGCTGTCTCCTCACCATTCTGCCTCTGTCCCTGGACCCAGCTGGGGTGGGTCCTCCCTGCTCACTGGGGATCAGAGTGCCCTCAGGGCCTGGTCCCTCCCCTCTCCTCCACTCATGTCTGGGCCTCGGGGTGGGGGGCCGTGTGTTCTTTCAGAGGAGCAGCTGTACTGCCGGACGGTGTGGTCCTCGACCTCGGGCCCGACTCGGACGGCCGTTGCCTCGGCTCGCTGCAGCGACAATGAGGAGATGCTGGGTTGCTCCAGTTTCTCCAAAGGCGGGAAAAGGAGAGGAGAGCGGATGGAGGTGATGTTTCCGCATGAGCGTGCCTGTGCCCAGATCGAGGGTCCGAGATACAGAGTTGGAAGAAAGCTCACAGACCATCTAGTCCAACCCCCTCACTGTAAAGTTGAGGAAACTGGGGCCCAAGTTGCTGAAGTGAATTTCCCAATCAACTTACCAATAATAAGCCTCAGAGGTGGGATTTGAACCCCAGTCCTCTGACTTAGGAGCCAAGACTCTTTTGATGCATGCGTCCAGTGTATCTGTACATGCTCACATTGGTGTGCAGGCTATGTGCTTGCGTGCTCATGAGTGGTAGGGGGTAGTAAATAGCACATGGACCTTGGACGCATGAGGAGCCAGGCTCAAATCCTTTCTCAGACATTTACTAGTTGAGTTGTCTTAGACAAGTCATTTAACCTCCCTGTGCCTCAGTTTCCCCATTTGCAAAATTGGGGGAGGGGTTCAATGGCCTAAAAGGTTCCTTCTATCTCTAAATCTATGCTTCTGCGATCACATTTGTGTGCTGCCGGCGTGATTATATGGGCACCTAGGTGTCACGTGGGCTTGTGTGTTCATGGGGTATCTGTGTGCGTTGTATGTGCTTGGGATCTTGTTCACATCAGCATTTGCCCCTGTCAAGGCCGTCGCCACCATCCAACCTTCCTCAGATTCCTCCCAGCTGGCACCCTCAGCTTGGGTGGATTGGACTGCACAGGAGAGGACGAGGATAGAATGAATTAGAATTAATTGGCTTAGTATCACTGCCATCTTACAGGCAAAGAAACTGAGATTAGGTGACCTGCCCAGGGTCTCCCAGCGAGCACCCGGCCCAGGGTAGCCTGCTCTCCTTCCAGGCCTCTTTCCTTCCCTTCCAGAGTTCCCCCCAGTTCTGGTAGCCCGAGGTTCCATAAACTCTACTGAAGTAGCATTTGGCTTCCTCCATGGCCCATAGCGGCCCCTGCCCCAGAGCTCCTGCCCGTGACTACCTGCACCATCCTGATCGATCTCATTCCTCCTGCACCTCCCCCAGAAAGCCCGGCTTGGGAAGCGTGTCCTCCTAAAAGGGAGACAGGAGGCAAGGCGCCCTTCTAGGGGAGCACAGAAGATTTCTTTCCTGGCTCTCATCTTTTCAGTTCTAAGGCATAGGACCTATCATTTCATAGGGAGGCAGGACCAGGAGGAGCGGTCCTGGGAGGTCCTTCCCTGACAGCTGTGGTTTAGTGCAATCCATAGGCGGGAGCCCTGATCTCAGCCCCAGAAGATGACTCTGGGGCCCTTTCTTCTGCGTGTTATGCTTTCTTTCCTTGGGCCTCAGTTTCCTCTCCTGTAAAATGGAATCTCTCCCCCCCACTATTTCCCAAGCTAGATAGGGGCAGGAGGGAATAATGAGACAGTGCATAAACTGAGGGCCTTCCATGCCACATTTGGGATAAACACAAATTTCAAACCCTTGAGACTCTCATGAATCAGAATCCAAAGTCCAATAACTATTGTGTTTAAATTATAGCAAAAACAACCATAATACAAGCAAAAACCAGTTTGGCCCTGACATCCCGATGGCCCAGTAGAAACTCCTGGCTGGAACATCTCTGGAGAAAGGGTCACAGCATGTCCTAGGATGAGGGGTCATAGAGGCCCAAAGCACCTTAGAATAGAATGGAGGTTGGGGCAGGGAAGGAACCATAGAGCACAGAACATCACAGAGCCAGGGCACACAGGAGTTGCTCGGAAATGCTGGGGGGATCCAATAATGAATGAGCGAATATCTTGGTGAGCCCGGGTTGCCTTTAAAAGCACATCTGGAATGAGATGTGTTTGTTTTTATGGGGATGTTGTTGACGATATTGTTTTTAAATCTCAGGTCCGCGAGGGCAGGAAAGAATGCCTGGCCTACAATGCGTTTGGGGGACAGGGAGTCTATGCCATCGCCAGGTGCTGTGTGCTGCCCAGAGCCCGATGTCACGTCCAGGCAGCTCACCAGGGGGAGGCTGCTGGAGAGGTCCGTGCCCGCTGTGATGAGGAGAGTCATGTAGTCACAGGTGGGAGCTCTGGGGCAGGGGCCGCTATGGGCCATGGAGGAAGCCAAATGATACCTCAGAGTAGAGTTTAGGGAACCTTGGGCTATCAGAACTGGGAGGAACTCTGGAGCAAGGAATGTCAGAGCTGGGAAGGGTCTTAGAACAGGGGATGTCAGAGCTTGGAGAGGCCTTAGAACAGGGGATGTCAGAGCTGGGAGGGGTCTTAGAACAGGGGATGTCAGAGCTTGGAGGGGCCTTAGAACACGGGATGTCAGAGCTTGGAGGGGCCTTAGAACAGG
>NW_020949602.1:1817217-1990620 GCF_900497805.2 Vombatus ursinus
GGGATGTCAGAGCTTGGAGAGGCCTTAGAACAGGGGATGTCAGAGTTGGAGACGCCTTAGAACAGGGGATGTCAGAGCTTGGAGGGGATTTAGAACAGGGGATGTCAGAGCTTGGAGGGGACTTAGAATAGGGAACATCAGAGCTGAGAGGGGTCTGAAGAAAGCAATTCTCACATTTTTTGGTCTCAGGACTCCTTTTTACAAATGCTTGTTTACATGGGTTATTTCTACTGACGTTCATCGTTTTAGAAATGAAAACATCTTAGTACTATTATAAAATATTTTTGACCTCATAGCCCCCTTTAGGGGTCTCAGGGACCCCATCAGTCCGTGAGCCACACTTTGAGAATCATGGATCTAGCCCAGCCCCCTCATTTCTCAGAAAAGGAAACTGAGGTGCAGAGCAGGGAAGCCTCTAAGCCATGCCACACTGGCTTCCTTCCTCCCCTTGGAGCTGTTCATCTGAGGGGTCTTTCACTGTCAGGACAAAGATCAGCCAGGGCTGAATGGACTGGAGAAGTAGAGGAGAAGGAAGCCGGCAACAGAATGATCCCACCCTAACAGAGAAAGCAGGTGGTCCTGGGAAGGGCGGGAGCCTGGTCCAACCCCACCGGCTTTGAGCCACTGCTCCCCGTTCCTGCAGGCTGCACCTCCCATTCCCAAAGGGAGAAATCCGGGGACTGGGTGAAGCCCGTCATGAAAAGTCATCACGGTCACAGCCAGTGTGTGAGCCCGGGGGAGGGGAGCCTTCACGCCTCCTGCTGCCACGCCCCGGACCTGGAGTGCAGGGTGAAGGAGCACGAACCCAAGGGCCCCGTGGAGAAGGTATAGAAACACTCTTGCCTCCCTTGCCCCTTGGACCCTCTGTCTCTTCTTCTTTTCCACCCTTCCTTGTGCTTTTCTTTCACTCTCCTCCCCTTGTTCTGTCTTTCGCTCATTCACATTGTCTCTCTTCTGCCTCTCTCCCCTCCCTTCATCATTCTCTATTCCTGTGTTCTGTTTGTTTTTTTAAACTTTCATTATGAACTTAACAAATAGTTGGGGTTCACACTTCAACATACGAGGAAAATCAGGAAAAGGGGATTGTATGTGAAACTCTGAACTTCTATTATATAAAACTTCTTAATCAGTATAGATTAAACTTAACCCAACAGGTCCCAAACTACGCTGCTTGTCCCTGCCCCCACTGGAGCTTCCTTTTGTCGCGTCTGTGTATTTTTGAGCTTTCACTGATGATATCTTCCTTGTTTTCTTTCTTTTTTCGTAACTATCCATTCTCTCTATTTAAGCTCTAGTCCTGTCTAAAATATATAAAAATCTTCCATATGTAATTATATTTGTTTTGTTTGAACACTATGCATGTATATATGTACAGATAAATGCCACATGTATGCACCTACACATATAAAACTGTATAACATAGTATACACACATGTATAGTGTATATATCTGTATTGTACATGTACACATTGTGTATCATGTGTGTATATGTTCTAATGAATATATATGTACAAGCACATATTTTGTTTTATTGCTTTGTTTGGTCATTTCAGACCTGTCTGACTCTCCGTGACCCCATTTGGGGTTTTCTTGGCAAAGATATTGGACTGGTTTGCCATTTCCTTCTCCGGCTCATTTGACAGATGAGGAAACTGAGGCAAACAGGGTGAAGTGACTTGTCCAGGGTCACATAGCTGAGGCCACATTTGAACGCTGAGTCTTCCTGATATCCATGGTGCCACCAAGCTGCCCCATGTATATGTGTGTGTATATATATATGTCTATTTGCATACACACACATTTTCAAGCAAAACAAATTCACACCTTGGCCATGTCTGAAAATGTTGGTCTTATTCTAGTCCATTGCCTCTCTACAAAGAGGTGAGAAGCACATTTCAGTAACAGTCCTCTGGAATCATAATTGGTTATTACATTAATCAGAGTTAAATCTTTTAAAATTATTTTCTTTTATAATGCTATAGTCAATATATAAATTGTTCTGCTCATTTCCTTCTGCATCAGTTCATACAAGTCTTTGAAGTTTTCCCTGAAGCTGTTCCTTTCATAATTTCCTTATAGAGTAATGATATTCCGTTACATTCACATACCATAATTTGTTCAGTCATTCCCTAATTTAATGGGCATTTATTTTGTTTCTGGTTCTTTGCTACTATAAAACATGCTGTTATAATGACACATAGGCCCCTTCCCTATGTCTTTGCTTCTTTGAAATATAGGCCTAGTATTTGTATCGCTAAGTCAACGGACATGATTTTTTAGTTAAGATTCCAAATTGCTTTCCAAAACTAATCCACAGCTCCACCAACTGGCCTTTAGCACAGCTGTCCTGCTGCAGACCCTCTAATAATCATATTTTACTCTCTTGTCATTTTTTTTAATTTAAAGAATTATATTTTTTAAATTAAATTTAATTTTTTTTAAGGCAGTTGGGGTTAAGTGACTTGCCCAGGGTCACACAGCTAGTAAGTATCAAGTCTTTGGTCTGAGGCTGGATTTGAACTCAGGTCCTCCTGACTTCAGAGCCGATGCTTTATCCACTGTGCCACCTAGCTGACACTCTTGTCATCTTTTTTAACCTGCTGGCTATGAGGTAGAACCTCAGAATTATTTTAATCAACATTTATCTTATTATTCATGATCTGGAGCGTATGGTTGTCAACAGCTTACAATTCTTCTTGAGAACTACCTTTTTATAATCCTTTGACCATTTATCTATTGGGGAATGGCCTTTATTCTTATATATTTGTATCAGTTTCCTGTATATCTTGGATATCAAACCTTAATCAAAAAATTTACTCAGAGATTTTCCTAATTAACTTTTTCCCTTTTAATTCTAACTAAATTGACTTTAATTTGTTCAAAAGCTTTTCAATTTTATTTAATCAAAATTTTTCCATTTCATCTTTTATAATTATTTTTATTCCTTTTCCTCCAAGAACTCTTCCCATATTCATAGTTGTGACAGAAATATTCTTCCTTTTTCCTATAGTTTGCTTATGACATGACCTTTTTCATTTAGGTCTTATATACATTTGGAATTTAATGTTGTATAAAGTGTGAATGCTGGTCTAAGGTAGTTCTACCAAACTTTTATCATGTTCCTGCAGCTCTTGTCAAATAGAGAATTCTTATCCTCATAGCTTGTGTCTTTGCATTTGCCAAATTTTATACTACCATATTCAATTACTTCTTTGTCTCATTTATCCAATCTGTTCCATTTCTCAAATTTTATTTTTTTTCTAACCAGTATGAAACAGTCTTGATGATTACTGTTTGCAGAGGTGGGGAACCTCAGCCTCTAGGCCACATATGGCCCTCTAGGCCCTTAAGTGCAGCCCTTTGACTGAGTCCAGTGTGTACTTGAGGACCTAGAGGGTCACATGTGGTCTGGAAGTCACAGGTTCCCCACCACTGGCTTAGAGTTAGAAATCTGGGACCACCAGGACCCCTTCTTTCTACTTTTTATTTCATATTGTCTCTGGAGACGCTTAAACTTTTAAGTTCCTCTAGATGAATTTTATTTTTTTTTTTAGTTCTATAAACTATCTCTTTGGTAGTTTGATATGGCACTAAATCTGTAATGTTAATGCCTCTGCAGTGATTTTAATCTTCTTTTGTTCCTATAAAGTGTCTGTAGTCACATTCATCTAATTCCTATGTGTGGGTCTTGGCTGCTGGACTCCCTAACACTTTCTGCATTCTGTAGTTATTTCGAATGGATTTTCTTCACTTGTCTCTTACTGTTGGAGCTCTCCTTTTATTCTTTCTCTCTTTTCTTTCCTTTTTCTTCCCTTCTCATATTCTCTTACTCGCTTCTCTCTCCTCAGCTGACTTCATCCTTCTCTCTTCCATCTTTCCTCTCTCCCTTCTTTCTCTATCATACGTCATCCTTCTTCTATTCATTCTCCCCTTCTCTCACTTTCCCTTCTTCTTTGCATCTCTCTCCCTCCTCTTCTTACCTCTCCTTTCTGCCCCTCTCCCTCCCTCTAGCCCTCCTTGTCTCCTTTCCTCTTTTTCCCCTCCTTCCTAACTCTCCCTCTCCTTTTTCCTCCCTCTCCCTCTGTCTTTCCTTTCCCCTTCTCTCTCCTGTTTCTCTCTTCAGTGACTTTCTCTCCCTCATCTGTCTCTTTCCTCCCTCCTCCTTTTTTCTTCTCCCACTTTCCCTCTCTCTCCTCCCTTTCTCCTTGTCTCTCTTTCTCTCCCCTTCACTCTTTCCCTCTTTCTCCTTCTCCCCCCCCTCCCTTCCCTCTCTCCTTCCTGCTTCCCCTCTCCCCTCCACCCCTCTCCCCAACTCTATAGCTGCCTTCAGTTAATTGCTCACAATGGCACCCTGCCTGTGGGGCTCTGCTGTGTCCGACATGGGCCTGGGCCATGGGCACAACAGATGCCGTACTGCATTTCCCACAGTGCTTGCTGCTCTCCCTGACAGGTGGCGGTGGCCTGTGAAGAAGGCTGGACGCTGACTGGGTGCAGCGCCTACTCCCCGGGCCCAAACACGCTGGGTGCCTACCCCGTGGACAACACCTGCCTGGTTCAGAGCCACGCTGGCAGCGGAGGAAGCCACCCGGCGGCCGCCATAGTCATCTGCTGTAAGAACAGACGGCTGCCCCAGGACCAGCAGCATTCCCAGTGACAGCTTCCTGGCAGGACTCATGACAGAGGGGAGGGAGAAGGATCTTCTGTGTCCTGTCTGTCAGGCCTCGGCCACAGGATGTCACAAAGACCCTTTTCTACTTCTGGATTTCCTCCTCTGATCAGTGCCTTGGTGCTGGCCATCGGATCAGCTGGGCTTTGGCTCTGGCCTCCTGGGACCCTCCTCGAAGGAGGGGCATCCCCCCCGAATCCAGGGCTCACGTGATGAGCAGGCAGCCTTGGATGAACCTCTGGGGTTTGGTGATTCCAGGGGGGCTGGGAAGCCCCTGGCACCTGCCCCATATTCCCTTCTCCCTCCCTTTCCCTCATTAGTGATTTGTTTCTTCAGACATAAGAAACTGTGCCCTCCTCACATGGAAATCTATCAGAGGTGGTAGGGACTCATGAAGCCCCTCATGTGGCCCAGCTTCAGTGAGCTGCCTACAGACCTCCTCCTACCAGAACCAGGACACAAGCCAAAAGAAGTGCTAGGCCGTACAGGGGGCAAACAAAGGGGAGATAACAGAAACTTATCTCACCTGGGAATCATAGAGTGTCAGAGCTGGGAGGGAACCTAGAACAGGGAATGTCAGGGCTGGGAGGGAACCTAGAACAGGGAATGTCAGAATTGGGGTGGGGGTGGGGGCTTAGAACGAGGAATGCTAGAACATACAGTGCCCTCTTTTGGCTTGTAAAAGAAGGGGGGGGTTCTCTACATGAACCCAGAGGAGTTTCATTTTAACCTTGACATTCCACAATTTAGACATTGGGAGCAGGAGATCCTCCAGGGCAGGGGAATATGGGGGGGGGGAGGCAAGATGGCCTCTCAGTGATTGCCATCTTACTCCCCTCCTTGGACTTGGCATCCACTCTCTGGGTCCCAGTTTGGCCATTCAAGCTGGGTTGCTTCTCTGAGACCCCCCGTGCTTCTCACCCCGTGCCCACCTCTGAAATCCTGCTTCAGCCCCACTGAAGCTGTATTTACAAGCCAGCCCCCAGAACAAACAAACATTTCCCTGCCTTTTCTTTCCCAGCTGACACCCAGGCTGAGGCCAAGTCCAGATTTGCAGGCCCTGCCCAACCATCTGTAGAGATGTTCTGCAGAGATGGATTTGAATCCAAGCACTTATTATCATCAATATCTGTCACTGTCTTTTCTGGCCCCACGAAACTTTGGTTTCAGAGCTTTCCCCCTTTTCCCACCATACTTCTTTTGTGGATGGCAGTGAGCCAGAGCAAAAAAGAGCACAGGCAATAAGACCCAAGGACCTGGGTTCAGATTTCACCTCTGCCCCTTACTGCCTGGGGGACTTTCAGCACATCCCTTCCTTAAAAGAGGATGTTGGACTAGATGTAGTTGGCCCTGAGGACCCTCGCCCTTGAGATTTATGATCATTTGAAGGTGGGGGGAAGGGGGGGGGGGGGGGGGGGGGGGCTCAACGTGGATAGATTTCAATAGATCCATGGACTTGGATGGAAAAAAAAATGTATCTTATTTTCACTAACATTTGATTTCCTTTGTAATCCTGTGTATTTTTATACATTTAAAAAAATTATTCTGGAATGTCAGTCAAAAAGCAGTTAAGTGTCTACTACGTGCTATGCAAGGCACATAGTAGGCCAGGCAAAGGCACAAAGTAGTCCCTGCCTTCAAGGAGCTCATAGCCCAATGGGGAGGCAGCATGCAAACAGCTACGTACAAACCAGCTATAGACAGACTGGATTGCTTGAAGGTGCCAAGGAAGACGGGATGGAGATTGGGGGGGAGAGTTTGCAGCGCGGGCAGACAGCTAGAAAGCTACTTTGACAGAAAGTTCAGTATCTCTTTGGAGGAACAAGGACGCAGACCAGGGTCCCCGGGTCACAGATTATGTAGAGGACAGGTAACATATACGAAGATTGGAAAGAGAGGGAGGGGCCAGGTGAGAAAAGGCTTTAAAAGCCAGAGGATTTTATGTCTGCCCCTGGAGTTTATGTAAAAGGGGGGAGTGACATGGTCAGGCCTGTGCTTTCAATCACCTGGGCGGCTGGGTAGATGTGGAGAGGGGAGAGGGGAGACGTGAGGCAGGCAGATCCACCAGTAGCCAATGAGATAGACTAGGTGTGAGGTGCTGAGGGCCTGCACCGGGGGTGGAAGAAGGCTTCCATGGGCCAACAGGGTCCAGGACAGAAAGAAGATAAAGTAGCCTTTCTCCCAAGGCAGTGAAGGAAGAGAAACTGTTCTAGGTCTCTGCAATGAGAGACCAGCCTTTCTTCTCTGGACAACTTGGAGGTTTCCCCAAAAAGAGTCTGTGCCTGCCCAAAACAGTCCTACCCATAGTTGAGGCTGCATCTCACTATTTCACTTAATTTTGTGAATCCTCCCTCTTGAAGGTAGAAATAACGAGGGTGTAGGGACTTGGGTCTGCTCATGGCTTTCCATGTGGCGTGCCTGGCCCTTCTCTTTCTAGCTCCCCAAGACAGGCTGGTAGAGCTCCCTGCAGCAGCTTCCTGGATCCTGCACAGTGTCAGCCCCAGGAAGGTGGCCTGCTTTAACTGACCCATCCCCAAGAGGCCTGTGCCTGAGCGTCCCATGGAGAGTGACTCATCTTTTCGTCCTGCCTTCACCAAGAACTCTAGAATCCATCAGAAAGCAACCAAGGTTGTGATTCCTTATTTGACTATGATTGGAAAATAGCATTTTCTATCTAAAAAGGAAAGCTCTTCCTGAGCTGGTCACAACTGCCAAACCCCCAGTCCCCCCAGTTCCTTCCTCACGGAGGCTGACTTTGTTCCAAGGGGCTCCAGGCTGTCACCATTCACTGTTGGCAGTCATGCTGGACGCTGCCAACCCTGCTCCCCAGCTCCCTCGCTCTGGCAGATTTTTTCTGAATCTGCTCTCCCTAGGATTCTGCTGGGGGTGTTTTGTATTTTTTTTTCATAAAGATTAAACTTTTCTAGAATTAGCATTTGACTTTTGTACTTGCAAAGTATTTATTCTGGATTTTGTAGTCTGTTTTATTATAGAGCAACTTTTAAAAAATAAAAACTTTTAATACGACACATAGTCTGTGGCTGATGTAGACCATGAATCTAGAAAAGGGAGAGGTGAAGTGGGGCTTGGGGAGGGCATGTATCTGTCAAAGAATAATCAAAGTTCTGATTTCCATCAATGGACCCCCCAATTAAGCATTTAAGTGGTAGTGCTAGGGACACAAAGACAATAATAATAAATAATAATAATAATAATAATAATAATATGTAATCCTTGCCTTCAGGGATCTCATATTCTATTCATAACATTCTGTGGTTTACAAAGTATCTACTTTACAGCTTGCCCCTGTGAAAGATGTTGCCGTGAATGGATGAAAGATAAATTGGTTATGTTTCTCATCACTTGTGATCTTTGTAAAGCCCCTTCTCTCTGGGCCAGAGTTTCCAGTGTAATAGATACGGCACTGCACTTGGGCTTAGGAAGACCTGGCTTCAAATCCTGCCATACGACAATACCTTTGTAACCCTGGGCAAGTCCCTGACCCGCTCTGTGCCTCAGATTCCTCTGGGATTCCTTCTAGCTCTAAATCTAGGATCCTATGGAATCTTAGGGGCAGCGAGAGGGCGCCATAGTGCACAGAGTGCTGGGCCTGGAGTCAGGAAGACTAATCTTCCTGGGTTCAAATCCAGCCTCAGACATTTACTATCTGTGTGACCCTTGGGCAAGTCACTTAACCAATTTTGCCTCGGTTTCCTCCTCTGTAAAATGAGTTGGAGAAGGAAATGACAAACTACTCCAGCATCTCTGCCAAGAAAACCCCATATGGGGTCACAAAGAGTCTGGGGACACAAATGAAGATCAACAACATGGAATGAAGGGGTTGGGCTGGAGCAATAGACAGTAAAGTGTAGAATGAGTACTGCCTTTGAAGTCAAAAGGCCTGGGGTTGAATCCTGTGTCTTCCAATTAACACCTATGTGACCTGAGCCTCAGCACCCTTATTTATTTATTTACTGATTTATTGATTGATTGATTGAGGTAGGCAATGGGGTTAAGTGACTTGCCCAGGGTCACACAGCTAGTAAGTGTCAAGTGTCTACAGTCAAATTTGAACTCAGGTCCTCCTGATTCCAAGGCCGGTACTCAATCCACTGTGCCACCCAGCTGCCCCAGCATCCTTATTTTAAGGGAACCAATGCAGTGGAGAGCAGGCTGAACTTGAAGACAGAAAGGCCTGGATTAGAATCCCACTGCTCATCATTCCACCAGCACCGCTGTTTCCAGAATTACCCATGATCTCTTCATGGCCAGATCCCATGGCCTGCTCTTAATCTTTCTCCTTCTTGACCTTTAACACTCTTGATCACCTTTGTCTACCGGATGCTCTCTTCCCTCTGGATTTTCGGGCACCACTCTCTCCTGGTTCTCTTACCTGTCTGCCCCAGCCTTATCCATCTCTTCTGCTGGATCCTCAAACGGGTCATGCCCACTAGTAGTAGGGGTCCCATATGGCTCCGTCTCGGGCCCTCTTCTCTTCTCTTCTTTCTCTATGCAACTTCTCTTAGTGATTGTATCAAAGGACCTAGTAGAATCTGAAGCCATTAAAACCGAAAGCTCCACTAAGACGTCCCAGACTCGCCTTTGCATCCCACCTCTCTGCTTTGCACCAGGCTAGGCCCCGTATCTGGGATGGAAGCAAACGGAGGAGCCTCTGGTAGACAGCTTTCTCAAGGAGCTTAACGGTGAAAGGAAGGAGATGTGGGGCAAAAGTCAGAGGGAAGGGTGGGTTTTTTGAGGGTGGGGGAGACACGGGAGGTTTTGTAGGCTGTAAGGAAGCAGCCAGTAGACAGGGGAAAAGAAAGTGAGAATAGTAGAGAGGGAAATCTGCTGGAGAAGATGGGAGGAGGAATTGTAAAAAAACGCTGAAATGAAATAAAAATGTTTTATGAACTATCTTGTGAATGCTGCTTTGTGTTCTGATGAGGCTTGAACATCAATCTCACACTCGACTGTGATCATAATTATACGTTAAGTCAATAAACATTATTAAGCACTTCTTACTGACCAGGCACTTTGGAGACAAAGAAAGGCACAACATAGTCCCCTCCCTCAAGGGGGTGAAAATGTAATGGTTGAGACACTGTGCAATTATGTGAAAACAAGGACAGGCAAACTTCGAGACATGCTACAACAGAGACAGGAGGTAGTATACACCAGGCAAGTCAAACCACCACCACCATCACCCAGAAAGGAAGGCTCTAGCATTAAGGAAGACAGGGACCGGTTTCTTGCAGAAGACGAGATTTTCACTAAAACCTGAAGGAAGCCAGGGAGGTGAAGATGAGGGAGTGAATCCCTGGAACCCATGGAGGACAGCCAATGAAAAGGCACGGACTGTCTCGTCTGTGGAACATCAGGGAAGCCGGTGTCATTAGATAAATGTAGAGAGGAGTAGAGTTTAAGAAGTGACTGAATATTGTTAATTATGTTAATACTCACTGAACCAGCTACTGCTCTTTTCCCTCTGCCTTCAGTTGATGTCTTCACTGGATAAATGTCGTTCTTTTATATCATTCTGGGGAGGATGAGCAACTTCTTAATTCTTCAAGGAGTATCTAACTCTCTCCTTTTCAAGAAAAGTCTCAGATTTGTTTTTTAATAGCCAGCATTTTAAGATTTGCATATTATCTCACTTTAGCCTTACAACAACACTGAGAGGTAGATGATAGTATCCTCATTATATGGATGATGACACCAAGGCAGTCCTCCATGCTCCATCATCCTGACACAAGGGTCATATTTTACCTCCTCCATCTTGGATCCTACTTTTCCCTTTGAAGCCTCGAATCCATTTCCTTTCTAAGCCCTCCCTTCCCCCTAACAACATGGAGTTCGGAGGTGTTGAATCCCTCACCTTTCTGTGTAGAAGGCAAGAGGGAGATGAGCCTACACTGCCTTCCCTATTGGTACTGCCTTCTTGACTTTGTACAGCCTAGCCCCCATCGATGGAGTGCAGTCCCTTTTCTCTTTTTAGAATCCTAGAGGATTCCTCAAGGATTAGGTCACATGCCATTGTCTACAGGAAATCTTTAGTTATCTATTGTTAGTACCAGACCTCATGTTATCAAGTATATTATTTGCCTGTTTGCATTGTGTCTTCCCATTAGAAGGCAAGTGTCTTGAAGGAAGGGATTGAGCTAATGAAAAGTGGATTGGGCTGGCTTAGGCAGTAGGAGTAGTGAGTTCTTTCTTCAACAGGTCTTCAAATGTTTGCTGAATGAGCACTCGTAGACAGTAGGTAGTGGGTGTTCTTTTTCAGGTTTGGGTCGCACTAGATGGATGCTGGGGCCTCATCTAACATAGTTTCTGTGTTTTTATCTCCCCACCACCATGGTCAGTATTTAATAGATATTTGGACTGGCCTGCTAGTTTGTGTTCATAGGAACTGCTTTCTAGTCATATTGACTTGATTTTCTTCATCCAAGGACTGGATTTTACAGCAATCACTTTTATTTTCTTAGATTTTCTCATTGTCTTAGCATTACTTATCTCTTTAGATCCTAAATGATTTATCCCAGTGCTTTCTTTTCCCCCCCTGTTCCTCCAACAGGCTTTTACACTGAAAAATTAGTTGGATTTTATCTGGAAAAGGAAAGGTGCTGGGGAAGCACTGAGTAGGTTTTTGAGAAGATTTAAGTACAGAAAAGGAAAAAATATTGACTTCACTGGACTGAGGGATGTTTGGGAACTGCCATGACCAGGAAACATTGGGTAAGCCTTCAAGTTTCAGGCCAATCGGCTGGGTCCTGGCCATTAGTATCGGGAACACCATGATGGGATAGCAGAAAGAGTGGACTGAAAGTCAGGAGACCTGGGTTCCAGCCCTAGCTCTGCCTCTAGTTGTGTGGCATTGAGGAGTCACTGCTTCTACTCTTTGGGATTAAGCTTAAGGGGATCAGAGCTGATGACCTTGGTGTTGCCTTCCAGGTCTGGCATTTTAGGATTCCAAGATTCAATCTGAAGGCTAGCTTCTTGTGAAAATCTACATTATCCATCAATGAAAACACACACTGCATTCCAGGTACTGAGCTAAATGCTGAGGATACAAAAAAACGGCAGAAACCATTCCCTGACCTCAAGGTAATATTCTAGGAGACGAAGCAACATGTAACTAAGCACAGATAAATAGGAGATGGGGAGGCACTAGTAGCTTCTTCCTGCAGGGGAGATGTCAGCTGAGTTTTGAAGGAAGTCAGTGAAAAACTAGGAGGCAGAGGTAAAAGGGCTGAGCCAAAGCAAAGGTGCGGGCATTGGAAACAGTGCTTCTAGGAACACTAATTAGACCACTGCTGCTGAATCACTGCGTGTGAGGAGGGAAGTATAAGACCTGAAAGGCAGCAAGGGGTCAGATGATTAATGGGCATTAAAGGTCAACAGAGGACTTTATATGTGATTCTACAGGCAGTAGAGCTAATGGACCTTACTGAGCTGGGTGGTAACATGCTAAGACCTCCAATGAACTAGTGGGATTGACATTTGAGAAGTGAGACCAAGTAGAAAGTTACTGCAGTAAGCCAAGCAAGAAGGGATGAGAGTCTGAACGAGGGTTGGGGATAGACGTCAAGATTTGACAAGAGATAAGAAACGTGTGGATGATGATGAAGATTGACTGGGAAGACGACGGTGCCCTACAAAGCAACAGGAATGCGGGGGAAAGGGGACTATTGGGGTGAAAGATGAATTGTTTTGGGAATTGAGACATCCAATTTAAGATGCTAGTTGATGAGGTAGGACTGTAGCTCGGGAGACAAGGGCCGGGCATCTAGAGTAGGGGGTCATCTTCTTGTGGGAAGCCACTGCCATCTAGTGGAAACAGCACTGGAACTGGAGGTGAGCCCTGGGTTTGAATCCTGTCTTTGATACTATGTGACCACTGCTTAACAGCTTGGTGCCTCAGTTTCCTCATCTGTTAAATGGAGATAGCTAATCTTCAATACCTCCCAGGGACATTGTGAGGTTCTGATGAGATCATGCAAGTATAAAGTACTTGAAAGTATCACTGGGATGGCAAGCTGTGTGAATGAGCAGTTGTCTTTTTTGATCCTGTCAGATGTAGAATTATGGCTCTACCCTGTCACTCAATAGCTCTGCAGTCATTGGCCCGTGAATTCCTCCCTCCAGACCTCATTTTTCCTCATCTCTAAAATGAGATAATATTCACACTATTTAACTGTTTAGCAAATAAATTATGTGTGTATATATAACCTTTTCCCAGTATTATTTTCCCAAATTTAGATGAAGAAATTCAAGTTCAGTAACTCACCCTGGTTATGCTCCCCTTCTGCTTTGTAGACCCTCCCAGCCCCTTTCAAACCAGTTCAGCCTATTGCAGGCCCTTTCTGATTCCATTAGAGTGATAGCTTTTCGAGGGCAGTAACTGTTTTTTTCCCTTTTCTTTGTTAGCAAAGCCTAGCACGTGGTAGGTATTTTACTGAACGACAGGTCTCTGTCATCAAACAACCTTGGATACACTCTGAAGCGGAGGCACATCATGGTGAATGGACTGGCCTCAAAACAAGGACAACCTGGACGCAAGCCTTGCCTAAGGCTCATTCTGGTGGGTGAGACCCAGGAAGTCACCTGACCACCTGGTGCCCCAGGAAAAGCCCCTATTGGCGAGGGAGAGTTCCCTGCACTGATGGATGAAATCACCGGCCCAGTCCCTATGCCCATACTTTGTATTCATGGTGTTCATATTGTATCCCAGTAGAATGTAAGCTCTTGAACGGCCTAATTGGCATCAAAGGGGCATGACCCTCTGCTCAGCTGCTGCCCTGAAGTCTATGGGACCTAGATGTCTCCCCAGCGCTTTGCATGTTGTTTAATAAATGATTCAATCATTTAAGTGCTGTAGTTCAGAGGAAAGATGTTGGGGCGGACTAACGAGGCATGGGAGGGGGTGGTTAGACCAATTTCCAAGGGGTAGGAGCTGCATTGATATCCTGGGGGAGAAGTGTCCAAGATGGGGCTGGTGAACAAGAGATGAAAACGTTGAGGGCAACAGAGCAGAGGCTCACTTGGACGAGGGACGAACAAAGGGAATGGCCTGACTCGGGCAAATGCCTGCTTGGAAAGAGCTTTGACTCCCGGCTCTGATACCAATTCACTGTGTGACACAGTCCAGCCTACCCATTAAAAACAGAGAAAAGTCAGCCAGACCCAGCTCGACTTTTTTTGAAAAACTTTTATTTTATGCTCCAAGAAGCCACGAGAACTCTGCCAGTCTTAAAACCAACAGTGAATTCAGATTCTCCGCTAGCAGCCCCTCCCTCCCTTTGCCGGACTCTGGAGGTAGCAGTGGACGACTCCCTCCCGCGGGGACCCGCACGTGCCTCGGGAGTCAGAGGGTGAGATGCTCCAGGAAGCCTGTTGCTGCTGGCGCGGGGTTAGCACGCAGAATGGGACGTCCGTGAAGCCGTCTTCATCGAGAGCCTCTTGAGAACACAGCAGAGCGAGTTGTGTGATTCCCGCTTGACGGCAGATGCTTTGAAAGATTTATAAAAACGTTTTCAACCACAAAATTGGCAGTAGAAATGACAACTCTTTCAGCCTAAGCCCGTCACAGCTACTTTTGTTGAGTTACGTTAAAAAAAGTCATCAGCAGGTTCCGTGGCTACGGCAGCCGAAAATCGAGTCTGTACTCGTGCGAGTGAAAACGACCCCCCATCGACTGCACCAGCAAATCCAAGTCGTTCGACCCCGTCTCGGGCGACAGGGAAGGCAGCCTGTGGGCTGTGCAAGGAAGGCGTTGTTTCCATAGGAAATAATGGGAGCAGAGACAGTTATCCTTCCACTCCTGAGAAAGCAAGGCTGGCCATCCCAGCACGCGTGGCCAGAGCGACAGAAAGCAAGGAGGCAGTGCCCCGTGCACCCCGAGAAGCTGGGGGAGAGGGCCGGGTGGGGAGAAAGAGACGGTTATGCCTTTATTCAAAATTAAGTTCTAAACATCCCACTGAGAATCGCGAGAACGATGGATAATTCCTAACCCATGCCGACGGCTTCTGTGGTTGGGGGCAGTGGCCGTTTCCATCCCACGTGTGTCACCTGTCGCGAGCGCCGTGGCTCTGTCGATAACACCCATGGCGATGTCACCCCGCAGTGAGCTGCCTGCCTGCCCGCCCTCCACCAGGCACTTGGGGGCTGCTCATGCCTCCAACCCGGCCAATCTCCAGGTCTGCACGAGCCCCAAGGCTCTCCCCGCCCCAAGTTCTCCTAGCCTGGTGCCTTGTGTGGGCTAAAGTAAGGCAGAACGTGTAAACCAAGGAGGGTGACCGAAGGTGGACAGGACAGGAGAGGTGTGTCATCGTCTGAATGGCCTTGGGGGACCAACCGCCTTCCAGTGAGTGGCAAGCAGCTCACTCTGGCTGCTGTATTTCTAACTGGTCTGTCTGCTCATATGAAAAGTGAACAAAAAAAAAATCATAGTATTTTTTCCTTATAGTAAAATTGCTATAAACCCACACAACAGTGGTTCTCCCCCCTCCCCCCAACTCAAAAGTCTCCCATCGTATACAACTGGTTCCAACTCTGTGTTTTTGAAGACAAAGCAAATGATTGCAGATCACTTGATTTAAACTACAGTTTATTCAATATGTCTCCATGTGTTAAAAAAGATGATTTGATGGAGTCAATAAAATTGAATCTTAAAGTGCTTTTTGGGGTGTTTTTTTTTTTAAACGACTTGTCTTTTTCAGTGCCCAGCGTCAAATAACGCAGCCCTGTATAAATCGGAGAATGGGGTCTTTTTTATTGCTCTTTACAATCGTAGTGACATTAGAAAATTACCATAAAGAGCTGACTGACTCCTAAATTGTGGACCCAGGAAGCACTTGACAAGGGTCCACGCTGACCCCAGAGCCCTTGGGAATTCTGTACAAATAGTTAGGGAGACATATTCAATACCAAGGTTCTGTGTAAACTGGACTCTCTACTATTTTACAATGCAAAAGCGCGCCTGCGTCACACATCTTTCCATCATTCTGAACACTCCTATTCAGCACACCAAAAAGATGAAGCATCGCCCCCCTCCCTACAGGCCGCCTGATTTTCTTCAGTACAAAAGCGAGGGCAGAGCGACTCCTCTGGCAGCGTCACAGAAAAGCGACATGTCTACATTCACTCAGTTATGTTCACATAATAAAAATTTCGACCATGAGCTTTATTTGATAAAACCTTGACAAAAACTGTTCTCTGCATCGGGCCGGCTGCCCTGGATGCGGCTGAATCTGGCTCCAGGGTCTCCCCTGCCCATGACGAGGGACCCTGTCTTATATCTCTGAAGGGGACTTCTCCTTAAGAACACACCGTCCTCCAAAGTCACTTCAGGTTTATCCAAGTTCAACTTCCAGGCCTCTTAAAAAGATGAGATTCTGGTTTCCAAAAGGTGTCAAGCATCAAGGAGGAGGTCTGGGTTGGACTCAGTGCTGAGTTTGGGAATTTCCTCTAAGGGTCCACATCGTCCAGGTCACTTCTTGACTCGCCAATCATCATGGGAGACTCTGAGCCCTTGGGGAGAAAAGGAAATGAGAAAACACAGCTAAAAGTCATCTGAGAAGGAGCTTCCTGCCAGTGTGCTGAGCTCTAGCCCAGCACAGCCGCCATCTTGTCGTGACTCAGTTTCACTCCCGGGGCCATCCTACAAGGACGCCACCGCCAGCCTACTAGGTGGCTGTAGCATGGTGCAGTGAAGGGTTTTTACTCAACTACGAATTCTCCCGTCTGTCTGGACCCAATCCTCAGTGTCCTCTTTGGAAGAACAAGGGGATCGGCGCCCTGGTGTCTCTAAGGTCCGCCCCAGCTCTCGACCCAGCATGGTGGCATGCAGAGAGCTCTGGTGGTCCTGTGGTCAGAACAGGCCTAAGCTCAAGAGAGGCTGACCACACTTAGTTGTGTGATCCTGTTGGGCAAAGCAAAGTTTCACTGAGTCTCCCGGCTTTCTTATCCGTAAAATGAGGACAATAATATCTGTGCCACTTACTCCACAGGGTGGTTGTATGGTGAGAGCTTTGTAACCTTAAAGCATTTCATTAGAAATGGCAGCAATTCTGATGCTCAATGGTACAGAATGACAAAAGCCGGTTCCAATGCAATGTTTTGCGCCTCCTGGGTCGATGACTTGGGCTTCCCCACTGCTGAGCTCTAGCCCAGTGGTTCCCACGCTCATTTGGCCACAGAAAATGCTGGGCCTTGAAAGTTGCAGCCCCTTGCACCAAGGGGAGTCCAAGGACATTTTGGAATTAAAAAGAGAAAATCATGCCTAGTTTCAAAATGAAAAACAAACCAAAACTGTGACATATAGCAAGCATTTTAATAGGAATGTAACTTCATATTTAATATCCTAGAAGGAAAGCATCAGTAGTATCAACATGGAAATCCTATTCACACTGGATGGAATGCATGAGAGCTCCACGGGAGGTAGGCTGCTCAACAAACAAGGCTCCAGCCCATTGAGATTCCCGGCCAGTCTTGAAGGCTGCCTTTCAGGCGATGGCGCCATCTTTACGACTCACTGGATAAAGAAATTTGGGTCTCCCCATCACAGAGACTCCTATGATCTCACAAACTTTGGCATCCCCAAGATAAGTTTAGCTGTGGCCAATGACCACAGGGTGACCTCACAAGTCATCAACTCTAAGCTGATTCATTGTACAGATGAGGAAAACTGAGGCCCCGGAGAAATGCCTTTTGGGATTTAGCCGGACTCTATCTCTATTTTCTTACGTATGTCTCCTTATCCACTGGAGCCTAACTATGGGTTTTGCCTGTTGTTTCTCATAAGCTGCTTCCCCGGCATTTCCAGACATCCTCCTCAGTCCACTCTCACTAGATCTCCCAGAACCCTGCCCCTGGGTCCTGGGCTCTGATGGGAGAAACAGCCTCCAGGTCACCATCTGGCCATTTCCAACCATGCTTGCCCTCTCTGTGGTCCCTTGTGCGCTGCTTTCTCCCCAAAGAATGTAGGCTCCTTGAGGACAAGAGCAATCCTGTCTGCCTGTATTTATATTCCCAGCACTTAGCACAGAGCTTGGCATGTAAAAGGTGACTGATACATATTTTATCATTAACTCATCTTCAGATAATGACTTGATTTCTCCTGGTGTTCTTCCCTTGTTCGTGTGTGTGTACTTGGTTTACTGTCTTGACCAATGTCTTTTGGTGAGTTTTAACTTATAGCAATTTCTCTTTCATGCTGGTCTACTGTGTCTACTGTGATCTGGGGGAGCCTGAGGAGAGCCCGTGTTGTCAGGACAGACATCACGACTCCTTGGAAGAATTCTGTGAAGTACTCATGTCCGATCCACAATTTTCCTTTTCTGACTTGCAAACGTCTGCGCGAGTGCACACACGCACGCAAACACACACACACACACGTGTCCCCCCCCCACCCCGACTGCCCTCTCCTATGACACAAAGGCCCACTTCTACCTGCTGGAGCTGTCTTTCTCCATTCTCGTTAGCAGGACTGCTCTCTGACCCATTACTGCTTCCTGACTGATCTTTCTCATTCAGCAAAGCTGTAGCATAAGCTAAGGTGTCCTAAAGGAGAATTTAAATAGAAGAATAATGAATGAACAACCAAACAAAGGGTTTGCAAGCACTCCCGGTTGTGTTAAGACGCTTCTCCTCCAATATTCCCCAAATGGAATCACTGGGTATTAACCAATGATTTCTACATCAGACAGGTTACAAGGAGGAGTCATCACCAGAGCAAAGATCCCCAAACGGTTTTCCAGGGACAGCCCAGCCCCCTTAGCCCACAGCCAACCTGCCCTGCTTCCAGCCTGCTCCTGGGGGTGGGGGAGGGGGAAAGAATGGCACAGACATGGGTGACTAGGAAACAAGGCAGGCTATGATGGGGCAAAGGAGGGAGCCAGGAAAAGCTCGCCAAGAAAATCAAGAGGGAAAGAACCGTTTCAGTTGCAGGGATCAGAGACGGCATCATGGAAGAGGTGGACACAGGGAGGTGCTGGGTGCAGGGAAGGCTACCGGAGAATATCAAGGGGTGCAATGTGGGGGAAGGCGGGCTCCCCAGTTCTATTAGGAGCCAGCTCGCAAACCAGGACACTCATCTCTAGCCTCTCCCTTCTCAGGGAGTGGAGAATCCCTGCAGAAAGGGACCAAACGAGAGCACAGTGCCCCCAGCTACAAGGGTGAACACAACACCCACCTGAGCAGAAATAGTGCGCTGAAAGGTTTTTCCAGTTGAGGTTTCGTTAGAGATATTACTTTGTGGGACCCAATAATGTTCAGACATCTAGAAAATTCAAATCAGAATTACAAAGACACCCAAGCCAAAGGACTCAATCACACTCATGTGCGCCCAACCACAGCTAGCTGACCACATCAGACCGGGAGGCCCAGGAAATGCCCATCGGGCTCTCGAGACAGGGGCCCCCCTCTAAACCTGCAGAGGCACGTCGGCTTCCTCTGCCACCAGCAGATAGTGCGGTGGAAATGAAGGGAATCTCACAGAAGGAAGAAAAGTCGTGTGAGCCAGGCCACTCAGCCTCAGGCTGGCCCAAGGGATGCGACACCTGGACTTGGCCCTGCCAGGTCTCTCACTGACTCCCACAGGACGGGGAGGGACCTTTCCAGCCCAGGTACCTTCTTCTGCAGCCACTGCACGGCCCAGCTCCAGTGGTGGGAGTTCTCCTTGAAGTATTCCTTAGCAGCGGGGCACCTGGTGATGGAAGACACTCTGATCAGCTCCGCCCTGGCTGAGCCGGGACAGTGACCTCCTCCCAGGGAGCCGCTCGACCCACTACACCACTGCCCCTCAAGGATGCCGCATAGAGTAGGCACTTGACAATGTCTGGTGAATGGCTGTTACCACCTGTCCACATTAAACCCAGAGAAATCCCTACAGTCTGAAGAGGGAGGGTGAGAAAGCACCAGAGACTCGGAGTCAGAGAAACCTAGGGGTTCTGACCTAGGCCATTAACTCTCTGGCTCTCAGTTCTCCAATCTGAGAAATGGGAAAAACACAGGGTCTTTGTAAAATCACTTGAACTAATGCACATAAAGCACTTTGTAACAAACAAGTGCTATGTAAATGTGTTATATACAAGTCTGACCAACGCTTTCCACTGAAATAAAGAAAAAATACTAGTCATCAATTCTGGTTGATTAAAACAACAATCATCAGTACATTTAGCACCTTTCTTTTTAGATTTTAACTGATGCGTGGTTTTTCTATCACCTCCATTTCTATCCATCTCTTCCTATCCCTTCCCAGAAAATTATCCCTTTAAACAAACAAACAAACAAAAAACCCAGGAGGTTAAAAAAAAACACGCACGAGAAGCGAAGTGAAGCAAAGCAAACAACCACTTGCTCCACGTCAGCATGCACCTGCAAGAAGGGAGGGGGCATGTTTCTCTTTCCTCCTCTAGGGGCTTTTCATTGGCATGGTGTAGAGGTGACCAAGCAGGTGACATAAGCAGGCCTAGCCCAAACCCGATTACTATGTGGTTTTCCAAGTCAGTTAAATGACCGGCATACTGGAAAGTCCTTCTACCTACACTTGAGCCCACTGCTGCCCGCTGGGGCTCCTAGTGAGAAGACACTCCCCCATGTAGATCACCACCTGTTCTGATGTCCTTCCAGCTGCCTGGGGCACCATATGGCCAGGAGCTGTCACCCGCAGGATCTGAGGCTGCCTCTCTGCCTAATACCTCCTAATGAGCCTTCTCAACACTCAATACTGGAGACCCTCCAAATGTCTGCTTATGGCAGTACACAAGATGAACAAAACAGCCTCAGGATACTTGGTGTGGGGAGAGACCCTGTACAAGTCACTTCACCTTTGTCTGCCTCAGTTTCCTCTGGTATCAAATGAGGAAAATCACAGCCCCAACCCCCCAAGGCTGTTGTAAGGACAAAGTGGGAGAGTCTATGGGAAGTGCTTTGGAAACTTGGGAGTGCTCTCAGGCCACACTTACTTTTGTGCCAGGGTCACGAGGAACTTGACACACTGATAGCAGCGGCTGCTGTCCACGTGATTGCTGTGGTGCATCAAGGCTGGGGAGGAAAATGGGACTGTTAACCTCAAGCACAAGCCACCAGCCCCAAGGACCCATGTCTTCCCCAGCCTCCTAGAAGGGACAGCCTCCCCTGACCCTACTGCTCAAAGCTCTGTCTTCAACTGAACGTTTTGAGAAACAAAAGAAAAAGTTTGTTTAAAAAACTGGGTTGCACTTCTATTGCCAACTTCCCTGCCCCCAAACCTTCCAGCACTGGTCCACGAGAGAGCAGGGGCACAGCAGGACCCTCAGCAGGGGGCAAAGACCAGGGGGCAACACAGGGCCCAAACTCTGGGGAGCACACAGCTCAGTTCCAAGCAGCTCATGGGAAATGCAGACTAAAGCAGGGAAGGGGGAGGAGCTGGGATCTGAAAACTTGTCCTATTTTTTAAAATAGGGATTTCTCTAAGATTTGTCTAAAAATAAAACTTTAATTTAGAAGGTAAAACTTTTAAATCAACGGCAGATTTCACTACTTCCTGTGACAAACAAAGTAAAAGAGTTTTGTTTTCAAGGGCAGTGAAAGAGTGGTCAGGGACTTTCCTGTCTGAGAAGGGGCCAGAGTTCAAAGCAAGAAGGCACAGAAGCCTCCAATCAGGTTTTAGGAATAAAGTCTGCCTCATCTGTCTCTGATGCACTCACGGTAGGAGAGCATCTTGTATCTTCATACTAGAACTGAGGTGGGGAATCTGCAGTCCGAGGCCACATGTGGCCCTCCAGGTCCTTGACTGAATCCAAATTTATAGAACAAATCCCCTTAATTAAAGGATTTGTTCTGAAGAACCTGGCCTAAGTCAAAAGGCCACATAGACTAGAAAAATATCCTAAAGATGCCAATAAAGGGGAAAAACAGGCCCATTGCTACAAAAAAATATTGATGGTAGCTTTATTTGCCATAGCATAAAATTAGGCCTGGTCTAGCTTACCGCCTGTTGAACTAAGTGGGGAGTACCTGAACAAACTGTGGGATGAGAAGAGACAGTAGGTCTCAGGAGAGGACAGAAGAGCAGGGAACCTCTGGAGGAGATGGGCCTCCCACCCGATGGAAGCTCACTGGCCATGTGGCCAGGGCCCAGTCTCTGGGCCTCCTGCCGATGACTCATTTACTAGGCTCTGGCCAGGCCATGATCTGCACTGTGGGAGGGATTCTCTCTCATATCAGTGAAATCCCAAACCCTAATGGGTTGACAGTGTGAGATAAGGATGACTGATACTTATAAAGAGCTCTGAGGTTTGCAAAGCCCTTTCCAAAGAAATACAGAAAGGCACAGCAAATGATAGAGATGCGGAAAAAAAAAGCAGACTATAACAACATACCCAATGACAATACTAAGAAAATAACAGCTACCAAATTTGAAGGAGGCAAAAAGGAGAGTGGAAGGGCAAATGGGAGCACATAAAACACCAGTATTATTTGGGCTTGGGGTCCGAGGCCAGCTCTCCAGTCATCAAACAGCTGCAGGTAGGGTTTTGGTTTACTTGGATTATCTCGTGGATGGTTATCTACTTGATGAGAAAGCCATCTGGCAACACGTGTTCTTCTTGGCCCTCCCTGGCTGAAGAGAACTGGACTCTTGGGATAAATGAGACACGCCAATGGGACTGCCCAAGACCCCCCCTTAATAGAGCTGGGTCCACTTGCCTACTAGGCCATTCTCCGTCTCAAAAGCAAACTTGACCCGTTCTACCTGAAGAGGGTCTTCAATGACCTAGGAAGAAAAAGGAACATATGGTGACGCTTGGGACAAGGTCCTGGAAGAAAGAGGTCACGTCCCACCCATTTGGTGCGTGGTTAACAATTCCCTTTGGCTTTTGAAACAACTAAACCACAAAAATGTAAGAATTATTGAACATCAGAACCAGAAGGAACCATAGAGAGCATATGGTCCAACTTCTTCATTTGACACAAGATGAAACCGAGGCACAGAAACGTAAAGTAGTTTGTTATAACTTAAATCGCAAATGAAAGAAAGCTTCCTAAACGATACACAGAGATTCCCAAACCAGTACACGCTTGTTGAATTAATTTATCAGTTCCTTCCTTCATGGCATTGCCCATGACTCGTCGAGACAAACGAATGGCATGAGTGTTAAAAAGAGCATCTAAATTTCCTGCCCCTTAAGACGGTCCGGGGATTTCTATAAATAAGATGGAGAGAACACCTCCTGCCTGTTCACATCCCAGAGATGATGCCAGCATGAGAGCTGGCAAACAACTTTCTGAGATGTGATTTCAGAAAAGTGAAAGAAGAAAGCACGTGTGGGCCCTAAAACTCAAAGGAGAAAATAAGTAATGGACAGAAAAGCATGTGTGCCACAGTGGCATGGTGGCTAGAGAAGGCTTAGATCCTCAGGACTCCTGGCCCCCGCTCACCGGCTGGTGAGCTGTGGCTGGGAGATGGTGTGCTCTGTCCCTGAGGACCACGGGACCCAGAGCACAGAATCTACCTGGCTGTCACTCTTCCTACCACACTGAATTATGAGCATCGACCGATCAGAAAGGTCATTACCTACCAGGATCTCGTGCAGCAGCTGGAATGTGTTTTTTAATTCATGGGGAGGAGCTGTTTCTAGTTGGCTCTATGTGAAAGAGGACAAGAAATCACAATCACTCCTCACCGCAAAGTCACTAAATCATCAGCAGAGTTCTGAGGGCACACATGTATCTTAATCCGTATCTCCACACACAACACCGTTCTGACTTGGATAAAGGTGCGAAGCACGGAGAGCAATTCTGTGCCCTCACACAGGCACTGAGGTTAAGCCTGGGAGCTGCAGAATGCTGTTACGGACACGCAGCCTCCCCGCAGACCACTGAGCTCTTTCTTACCTTGATGAAATGCAGCATGGTGAAGGAGAAGTGCTCGTTACAGAAACAGCAGTAAACCACCATCTCCATGAGAGCCAGAAGCGAGCCAGTCAGCTCCCGCAAGGCAAATATGACCTGGGGGGACAGAAGTGGGAAAGAGAGGCGAGGGATCATTTCCCATGTGGTGGTCAGTGGTTCCTGCATCCCACCGCTCACTGCCTTTCACTGACATCCTGTGACAAACACGTTGGGAGCAGGCCGGTTACCTCTAGCTGATGCTGACAGTGCGGCCAGCTTCCTCCCAGAACCCTGCTCAATGTGTCCCTTGTTTCTGAGGGAATCTTCTGTGCCTCAACATGGAATAATTGTTGATAACTATTACTTTGTCAAAGTCAGAAATGAGATGATGCAATGCAACACCCAAAGGTAAAGAGCAGCAGTCTGGGGGTAAAAAAAAAGATGTCCTAGGCTTTGGGAGGGGATGCCCACTCCTCAAGGGTTGAGAAGCAGGGGTGTGGCCCTGGGAAGGTCCTGTCCAAGACTCCTCTTGAGAACTCTACCTACTCAAAGGATGCTGGTGAGGCCCAAGGAAGACTATGTTGTGTGCACTGTGTGACAAAAAGGTGAATTACTGAAGAAAGGTCCATTTAACCTCCAGGTCAGGAGTCTATAAAAAGGATCAGTGATAAGTCTGTTCATTTAAAGTGTCTACCACAACTCACAGATCTACAACACAAGTGCTTCACCTACTACCCCCAAATAAGGGAGGGAGGACCAGGATTCCTCTTAATTTACAGAGGAAATAGCTCCCGGAGGTTGTGCCAACCTACCGCCCCCCGCCCCCCCCCCCCCCCCCCCCGGCCAAAAAGCAGCAACAGCAGGAACCCAAGATAGCTCCACTGGTTCTGAGGCCTGAGCTCCTGGGCTTCCCTTCCCCTACAAAGCCTGGTGTCGGGCACCTTCACCCTCCCTCATAAGTGCTGTCCTCCCCCCAGAACAGGATCTCCTTCAAGGCAGGGACTGTCTTTCTTTCTGCTTCTATCTGTAACCCCAGAGCTTAGTTCTGAATAAATGCTTGGTGAGCCGGCCTGATCGTGCTTCTATACCGACTTCCCCATCTGAAGTTTCTACTTCCGTGCCCCAAGACCGGAGAAGACAACCCCAAAACAAAGTGGTCTGACCCGAGGTCTTCCAAATGATTTCCCCTGGAATCCTAGAGTTCTGTAGATGTGTACCAGGGTCCTGTTTAGCACTTGTCCAATGGGGTTGGGTGTCTGGTGTATTGTGAAGTTAATGAATGCTGTATTTTATGTTTGTCTGGGATAACTGGCTCTGAATTCAATTTCTTTCACTCTCCCCCCACCTCCCCAAGCTGTAGCAGAGAATTTGTTCTGAAGGGGAAATTGAGACCAAGCCCGGAAGCAAACTGTACAAACGCCGCCACCCAACGGCACACGTCCAATGCCCCCCTCCCACGGGTGCATTGACTGTCTACTGTTTAGAAAGTGCCAGTAAATACTCTCTCAAAAATGGCACTGCTCATCCAAGGCTCTCTAGCTTAAAAACAAATAAATCAATAAAGGTGCCATAGGATCAATCAACTTGAAAACTCCTGATCTAAATGATCTAGACTTGAGACTTCACTGTTCTGTATGTGAAGGACAAGCTGGGCCAGTAGAAGGGAAGAGATAAAGTGACCTCTCCGTTAGGAGTCAGTTATAGCCATGGCAGGCCCAAATAACCCAGACACATTTGTACAGAACTCTCCTAATTCACGCTATCCTGGCACTAATAAAGGATTTATTTCCAAATGGCAAAAGGAGAAAAATTCACATGAAGGCCCGCCCTCTCTTCTCTCGACTGAGTGCTCAGCTGGGAGGACACCATATGCAGACAACATAACTTCTAGAAATGATGGGAAAGGAAGGTCACCTCCAGCAGGTACGGCTTCCCTTCAGACAGGAAGAGCAAGGACTCCACTTCCTCATGGAGGGCCAGAAGGGGGCCAGAAACGATGCTGACGGGAGGCCGCTGTTTGTATATGCCAGGGGCTGTAGAGGGAAAAAACAGAACAGATGATGTTTGTGTTGTTTCATGGAATAAATGTCTATAAAATGGATGTGGACTAACCTTGTGATATGAGAAATGGTTTAATCTTACCCAGCCACATGATCGAAAGGTTACTTGTACATAGTAGGCGCTTCATAAATGGTTGTTCAGTCTAACACACATTTACTAAGAGCCTATTATGTACAAGGTACCAAGTGCAGAGCTGAGCACACCCAAAGAGGCTCTTCCTAGGACGGCGAGGTGGGGTGGGGAGGGAAGAAATAACGAATATGAGCTAAGGTAGACCAGGGGAAGGACAAAAGAGAGGTCCAAGCAAAGCACGCCGGTGCAAGGAAAGAGAGGCCTCTCATAGGGCAGACCAAGAGGCCTGGGAAACAGAGAGAATTCCAGTCTGGTGAGAGCTTGTAAGCAAGTTTGGAATAAAGCAGAAAAAGGAGCTTAGAACCGGCCCAGACGGACATTCACAGACCAACCCTCCAGGGCTGTCTAGTGCGTGCCCTCGAGGTCAGGTGACTTGGTCCCTGGTACTAAACACAGATGCCTCAGGATACTTTCAGGGTTCTTTGGGCACACCCAGCCACAGGCTTGGTGTGTATTCCTCACGCAAACCCAGAATCTTTCAAAGGGTTAGGAAATCATGCTCCAAGCCGGAGGGGCGACAGCCTCTCGTGACAGCGACTGCATTTCTAGAACTGGAGTCCAGAGGACTCAGCGCAGGACAGTGGCCTGGGGAGTCCACCCGGTGCCACAAGTGGTGAAGACAGCTCTTACCAACATTCCTCTGCGATGAGACGTCCGAGTGCAAAACCAGCAATGCCACCGTGTTATGAAGGAATCCAAACTCCCGTGCTTGGGCAGAGCTCCACCGGCGAATCTGCCGACAAAAAACGAGAAAGATGAATTAGTGAACATAAAAAGGGGAGATTCCAGGTCAAACAGTTCAGTCCAACAAACAACGTCTAAGTTAGAGGGGACGGGCCGCTGATCGCATTGGGAGGGGCGGTTCCCTCACTAGTATGATTGTTTTTAACTCCAGGGACCCTTCCCATCTCTATCCTCATGTGGAGGGTCCTCAGCTAGGCTCTGGAGAGACTTAAGATGGACACCTGTCCTAATGGGGCTCACAGGCTGAGACACACAGATCACTGGGACACAAAATAATGCAAAGGAAGAGCCTTTTAATGAAGGGCAAAAGCAGGCCAGATGGCCTTTGGGAGGAAAAGGTCCTTTGTGACAGGACCAGAAAAGGCAGAATGTGAATTGGGTGGGAATGTCACTAGAGAAGAGAAGGGAGGGGCCACAGGCACAAGGACTGACTCGAGTAAAGGCACCTCCCAAATGACCCCTGAGATGGCCCAGGGAAGAACACGGGGATCATCTGGGGGCCGAGACGAAAGGCCCCTAACAAAACCTCCAAAAACGGTATTTGCTAGGTGTCTTGTAAATCTATCAAAGAACTTTAAACTGTTAAGGCCAGGGACTGCCTGTATCCACGTGGCCCCAAAGTCAGACACAACAGAGCTAAGCTACCAACAGGAGAAGACCGCAAGTGGCAACATCCAGACAACGCCAAGAAAGGCACCAGAGGAATAAAGATCTGGCCTCCAAGGCGTCACTGAGGCTTGGTGGGACGGAAGCCACAAGGAGGCCATGGTTCTGGAGGGGCAGATGGGGATGTGAATGGGATCGTATCGTACATAAAGAGACTACACAGGTCATACCAGACTAAAAACAGCCATTTCTTTGAATCAGCTGTTTCCTTTTCTAATAGGGTTATTAAACTAGTAGATAATGAAAATACTCTCAATATAATTTACCCAGATTTTAACAAAGCTTCTGATACAGTAACTCAGTATTCTTACAGAAAAGATGGAAAGATACAGATTAAGCAATGCTACAGCCTGATGGATGCAAAACTGGACGGATGGCTGGACTCAAAAACAGCTGTTCCAAATTCAACATCACTGTGGTGAGAGGCCTCCAGAGGAGAACCCTGGTCATTAGTGCTATGGAACTTTTTAAATCAATGACTTGGATATCATCCCATTTGCAGATGACACCAAACTGGGAAGGAGAGCTGACCCCCATGAACTGAAAAGGACCCGACAGGCAAGGACCTCGGGCTAATTTAATAAAGGGCGATTTAACTGGGAACAATGCCAAATCTTGCCCGTGGAGACAAAAAAGATGGGAAAAACATGGTCGGGCAGCCGCTGTCACAAAAGATCAGGGGATTTCAATGGAGAGCAAGCCCAAGAGGCAGCTGAGGGACGTGGCAGCCACGAAGACCTCTGCCGTCTCGGGCTGTATTAAGGGGGAGTTTCCGGGAACAAGAAGGAAACAGTCCCGCCTTACTCTGCACTTGTCAGACCTCATGTGGAAAACTCTGCTCAGTTCAGGTCACAATTGTGATCAGCTGGAGGATGTTCAGAAGAGGGTGACCGGGAAGGTGAAGAGCCTGGAGTGGAGATCACCCAGAAGTGGACATGTTGGAGGACAGAGCAGCGCTGGGACAGCAGGTACAAGCTGAGAAGAAGCCCCCTGAGGTTGGATACCAAGGCAGAGTGGAATGACTGCTGCCCCGGCGGAAGTGGGCTCCCCCTCCACAGAGGCCAGATGACTCGTTACTGGACCAGATGGACCCCAAGGTCCGCCTGAGGCCCAGTCTCTATGCCTTTCAGTCTTTTGCTAGGAACAGAGGCAGAGGCCGTTACCTGATTGTTTTGCCGATTGGGTCCCAGGAGAAAGTTGATCATGTGTCGTAGAGCAGAGTGTTTCAAAAGAAGATCGCTGGCCCTTATACCTTGCTAAGAAGAAGAGATGAAGAATGCCAAATTAACATTGCTTTTCTAACAAAGAATTCGTTTTAATAAACACAGATTCAAATGAGAAACAACCTCAACAAATCCTTCCTATGGAATATTTGCTAAATCTTTTCCAGAAAATTTGTTTTGATTATTTTTATGGTTGCTCCTAACGCTCAATTAGCAAACACGTTGTCATGCAGACTCTCATTACTCAAATGACCACCATCTTATCTTTTCCTTTTCCTGTAACAGAATCTTTTTAATCTCAACATTCTCTAAGCGATCATTTTTAGAACAAATGCTGATGCACCAAGAATCTCCTAGTCCTGACACCTGATGACTCTCAACTGTAAACGGAAGCGGGTTAGCTATAAGAATCCTTTACCTTCTGTACAAAGGTGTTGAACAGGAAAAAGTACTGAGCACAGTTTTTACAGTTCTCTGGGACATCTTTATCCAACAGGGCAAGCAGCACCTCCAACAACTGGTGAAGACTTTTGAGCTGGTCAGCATAAAGACAGAACCATATTAAGGCAGAAAATAAAGGTGGCAAAGACATCTGCAATAAACTTAATTAAAAAAAAAAAAACCAACATGAGAGCAAGGGATCTGGTTAATTTAATTTGGGTTCAGATTCAGATGGAAATGTTTTTAAGTCACAAATACAGAACTGCCAGTTTACCCTGAGGCAATTGTGGAATTTTAAAGGCAAAGTCCGGTTTTGCTTCTGAGAGTTCGAGGTCCAGAACGGTTTTCTCTGTGTGAGCTGCCGCGATGGGCTCCATGACGCATTGTTCTCTCGCTCCCTTTTTTCTCCAGAGCCTTTCGGGAGACACTGGTCTGAACCCCTCCCTCCACTAGCCTGCTCTTCACATAGCCACAGATGCAGAGAATCAAAACACAGACACAGGCAGAGGGGCTGGAAACCAAGCCAATGGAGCGAATGGAGCGTAACAGCCTGACAGAATGACAACGGGAACGTCGACTCGACTGTAACTTACTTGAAAGCTCGCTGACGCCTCATGGAAAGCTTTGAGAGACATTTTATTTGTTTAGAGACCATTTGGGTTATCACATTGCCTCTGCTGCCCTCCCCCCAGCTGCTGTCTGCACGGGGCCTGGACAAAGGGGCCGAGAAGACGGTCCCTCGGACGCCCGCTGCTCTGCGTGGCCGCTGGACTCTCCCTGTCCCTGCTTGTTTATTTCCCAGAGATTTTAAAAAGTGGATTTCCGTAATCGGCCCACCCGTTCTGTCTCAAACAGGACTAATTAAAATTTGGCACATCCACAGCCCTTCGCTTCCAAAGCCCTCTACAACCATCCATTCGAAACGATGAGGAGGGGGCAAGAGGAACCACTCCACCGAGGTGAAGAGAGACACATAAGAAGACTAACATGGGAGTTTAACAGGACACATGGCTTTTTGCTCACGCCCTTCCTCGTCCTCCCCCCAGGCCTTAGGTTACTAGACGGTCCTAGTCCAGCCTATAGGGGAGGTTGGTATTTGAGGTCATCACTCCATTTAAGGATTTTGGGGAGATGGAGTAAATTCTGGAGTGGTTAACTTGGGGCCTGGGATTCACCTTTATGAGGGTCTTTCTCAGGGACCTTAGGGCTCCCCTGGACCAACCCTGGCCAGATGACTCACCCACACTCTCCACACGCCTTGTAAAGGTACAACTGTTACTGGCCCTGGCCGCCATCAGAAAGTATGCCTCTTGTGAACGGAGGCAATGGCTTATTTTCTGGGCTGCTGCCACTTTTCTTTGAATCCCTAGATTGAGCCAAGTGCTTGACTCCCAGTAAGAACTTACTGGCTACTGCCTCGCTAATTCTCCTTGGTGCTGGCTCCTAAACACCAGGGCCAAGTTGCCTAGCTGTGCTCACTGAGCCACACTGTCTTCAGGTACTCATCCATAGGAGCTCAATATTTCTGAAAGGCATAGTTTCCAAAGTTTTCCATGTGGTGTCAGCTGTTATTTGAGATAGCAAACCTGGCAAGTATGTGCTATATTTGCTAGGAATGTATGTTTCGAATGAACTACAACTTTTCAAGTTAAATTAGTCTAATTTATTTCCCTGGAACTTGACACTGTGTAGCAGTTGCTGAGAACAGAGTGCAAAGGAAATTAAGGAAGGAAAGGTGAGTTTTGGGTCATTAGCACTGGATAAATGGAAGGATCTTCCCCTTTTTGAAGCTGACAGAGGAGGGGTTGATAGGAAAAGAAAGAGAAGACAGGGTTAGCTTAAGCTCCCTGACTGGGGCTCAGTTCAGAGAAACTTCAGGAGAAGCACTCATAGGAGGCTTGGAAATATCAGGGCCATTATGGAGGAGAGGGTACTCCTGGGAGGACTGTACCAAAAAGAGTCCAAATGGGCTGTTCTGCTGGACACTGCTTTCAGGGAAGGGACGCCTTCCACGCTTGGCAATCTCAACCAAGTCAGGTCACACAAGGAAAGGCATATTATGAATTGCCAAAAAGATGTTAAAGGTAACTGGCCTCTCCCTGTAAGCTCCACTCTCACACAGAAGGCAGGCAGGCTAAAATGCTTCATCCAAGCAGTGATACTGACCTTGTCCTGGTAAAACAAGGCACTGTCGAGGGTCTTCTCCAGGATCGTGGCAACCGCTACTCGCACTTCCCTCACGCTGCACTCCAGCAGGAAAATCCTGAGGTGGAAGCAGATAAGCACGTCCAAGAGTGAGCCAAGATGGGAGACACAGGGACCAAGCTGGGGCCAGATCTCAGCTCCTCAAGGCTTCTAGACCTACAAAGAACTTGAAACAGGCTGCATAAGGAGTCAAACAGAGGGGGATGCCCATGTCTTTGGAGAGAAACTGGATTGATTAGCCCTAAGTCCCTTCTGATCCCATGATTCTCATTTAACAGATGAGGAAACCAAGGCTGGAAGATGCTATAGGAGCAGGGGCGTGTCCCAGGACTGTGGACTCCAGGCCCAGTGCTTGGTCATTACTGCAAGGCCAAGGGACAACATGCAGAACTCAGCATTAAGAAAACAGAAGGCTATTTCAACAGACACAGAAAAAGCTTTTCACAAGATACAACACCCATTCCTGTTAAAAACTCTAGGAAGCACAGAAAAAAACCGCTTTCCATAAAATGGGAAAGTGCTACCTCTCTAAAACCAAGAGCAAGCACCATCTGAAATGAGGATAAGCTAGAAGCCTTTCCAAGAAGATCAGGATGAAGCAGAGATTTCTGTTACCACCATCGTGACTCAATATTAGAAATGGAAGGAATAGTGTGGGCAAAGAAGAAACAAAACTATTATTTTTTGTAGATATGATGGTTTACTGAGAGAACCCTAGAGAATCAACTGATAAACTAAGTGAAATAATTAACAACTTGAGCAAAGTTGCAGGATATAAAAGGAACCCAAAAATCCCATCCGCATTTCTGTATATTACCAATAAAATCCAGTAGGAAGAGACAGAAAGAGAAATTGAAAATAACCATGGACAGTATAAAACACTTGGGAGCCTACCTGCCAAAACACACACAGGAACTTTCTTAACATAATTACAAAACACTATTTACATAAATAAAGGCAGATCTAAATAACTGGAAAAATACAAATTTTTCATGGGCAGGCATGAGTCAATATAACAAAAATGACAATACTACCTAAATTAATTTACTTATTCAGTGCCATGACAATTAAACTACCAAACGATTACTTTTTAGAGCTAGAAAAAATAATAACAAAATTCCCCTGGAGGAACAAAAGGTCAAGAAAAACAAGGAATCAATGAAAGAAAAAACAAGAAGGAAGGAGTTCTAGCAGGGCCAGATCTCTGAACTATACTATAAAGCCATAATTGTCAAAACAATGTGCTACTGGATAAGAAATAGAGGGGGTGATGAATGGAATAGATTAGATACATAGTATACAGAAGCAAAGGAGCACAGTGACCTATTGTTTGACAAACAGGAAGATTGCAGCTATTGGGACAAGATCTCACTACTCAACAAAAGCTGATAGGAAAACCGAAACATGGTCTGACTGGGTGTAGACCAACATGTCACAAAGAACACTGAGATAAGCTCCAAAAAAATGCATGATGTAGCCATAAAGGGTGACATTGTAAGCAAGTGAGAGGAACATGGAAGAAATTATTTATCAGTACTATGGAAAGGGGAAGAATGCATGGCCAAACAAGAGACAGAAAGGGTCACAGAAGTAAAACAGAAAACTTTAACTACATAAAATTAAAATGTTTTTGCACAAACAAAATGAACGCAGCTGAAACAGGAAAAATCAGGGAACTGGGTAAAATATTAAGATGCCATTTCTAAAATGCGCAGAGAACTGAGTCAGATTTATAATAAGAGCCATTCCCCAAATGATATGTGGTCAAAGGATATAAATTGGTAGTTTTCGGAGGAAGAAAGACAAGCTATCAATAGCCACATGAAAAAATGCTCTATATCACTAATAGAGAAACACAAAGTAAAACGATGAAGGACCACCATCATTCATCATTCTGGCTAACTTAGCAAAATAGGAAACTGACAAATGCTGGAGGGACTGGGGAAAGCAGGTACACTAAGAACACCATAGGTGGAGCTGCGAACTGGTCCAGTCATTCTGGAAAGCAATTTGGAACTAGGCCCAAATAGCTTATTAAACTCTTCATACCTTCTTCTGATCCAGAGATACCACTCCTAGGTCTACACCCCAAAGAGCCCAAAGTAAGAGGAAAAGGACCATATACACAAAAATATTTATAGCACCTCTTTTTGTGGTAGTAAATAACTGAAAACTAATGGGATGCCTTTTAACTGAGAAAAGGCTGAATGAATAATGGACTATACATGTGATGGAGTACTACTGTGCTATAAGAAATGATGGGATGATTTCAGAGAAACCTAGAAAGACTTGTATGAACTGATGTAGACAGAAGGGAGCAGAACCAGCACTTATGCAAGGACAATCAATTCTGAAAGGCGTAGGAAATCTGATCAACACATATAAATAACCAACCACTGTCACAGGAATTGCCACGGGGCTGCGCCTGCCTATCGGAGTCCTGGCTTCTAAGCAGGAAGCTGAGGGTCACAGTCTGTTGTGTGAAAGCAAGGAAGTCTTAACTGACGTCTCCTCTGTGGACACGCAGCAATCATGGCTAGTCAGGCTCTCCTCTGAATGGCTAAGCGTTCCCGTGCACATCCTGTGCACGACTCTGACACGAGGCCTGCATGCTATGAGGGGATCTACTGACTGGCTGTAGGGCTCTGATCACACGATCCCAAGGTGCCTTGACGGCTATAAAGGCCACACCCAGCTAAGAATAAACAGGAGCTTCTGCCATCTTGTTGTCTCCCGCCTCATCCACGCGTCTCTGGGTTACTGAGCACTGAGCTGGTCTCATGCTCACCACTGCAGCGGCTGCGACAAACCACAACTCCAGAGAACTTGGGATGAAACACGTTGTCCACTCCCTGACATAAAGGACTCAGATTGCAGAACTGAAGCATGTTTTCTATTTCTTCTCTCTCTCTTTTTTTTGGGGGGGGGGGGTTGGGAGGCAGGAAGAAGACATAGTTAATGAGACAATTTGTTTTATATGACTACGTACGCTTATAGTGGGCTTTTTTGTTGTTGTTTTTTACTTACTCAATGGGTTATGGGGGGAGTTTTGATTGGAAAATAAATAAAATGGAAGAAAAAAGAGGAAAAATCTCTTAGTTTTTCCCTACGCTCTCCCCACTGGGCTGCATGCTTATAGGGTTTGCAGCTCCATTCGGGGACATGGGAGAAGGATAGGGCCAGATGCTATGCTGTTCTGCTACATGACTCCTGTCACGGAAGTAAGGGGTGAAATTTGTGACTGGGGCTACAGGAAGTGGTACAGTGGAAAAACCACTGTTTGTTTGGCTCTGGAGCCAGAGGACCTGGGTTCAAAGGTCATCTCAGATGCTTATTACCAGTGTGACCTTGGGCAAGTTATTGATCTTCTCTGGGCCTCAGCTTCCTCATCTGTAAAATGAAGGGGCTGGACTAGATGCCCTCCCCCTAAAGATCAGTCCCTTTCAGCTCAAGATCCGTGATAATCCTTTTGGTACTGCGCCTGTCAGCATTTCCTGGAATAATGATCCCCTTTCTTTCCTTGCTGGGGGGAAGGGATAGTTACTTACTGAGTGATTCAACAGTAACGTGTGGGTACAGCAGTCATTTCCCAGGATGCCTGAAATTTGGCTTCTGGTTTAAACCCAATTAAGATTTGTTGAAGGTACTTGGCTGGGCCAAAGCCAAATCTGGTGGGAAATGCCAGGAAGGGAAGAGCTGCTTTCACACTGGGCCAAGCAAGGCTTGGCTGTGCTCTAGTGGAATGTGAGACTCCTCTCCAGGGCCGAGGGTCGGATCTGTGGACCTCCAGACTTTTACGTGCTTTCCATGAGTGTGCTGTGCTACTTAAGACTGTGAGCTCCCCAGACCACAGCAGAGTGCCCGGCACATCACTGAAGCTTCATACATCAGGCCATGCCTACTATATATTTCTACATATCTTCCTTCCCAATTGTGGCTAACCTCCTTGACAGAAGTTGTCCATTTCCTCTCTTCTCACTTCTAAACTCTTTGGCATTTGGCTTCTGACCTCATCATCAACAGAAAAACCTCTATGCCTAACTCGAGGCGGTAGATGGTTGGCCATGAACTTGTGCTCTCTCTACTCCATGACTGTAACAGCGGGAGTCAAAGCTGTTTCTTTTCACATGCAATTACGTTGCACAATGAACGTTGCTTCAATGGGGTGTTGCTTTTTTGCATTAGCTTCCTCCAGTGATTTATACTCCTAGATCATTTTACAAGTGTTAGGACGACTGGGAGAACTTTTCCTACCAACGGATGTCAGGAAAGTACATTTCACATAATGACATTACACCTCCAGTGGGGGCCAATAAACTACCAACTGAAATAGTTAAGTAAGAGCTCCATTCAAAAGACACGGGTATTCCAAGTGGAAATCACAGGCAAAAGTGAAAACCATTTAGTTAACTACTAAAAACAAATGTCTTACTGATTAATTTAAACTGTATTAAATTTTCAGGCCAATCTGCATACAACTTTTATGACGGGTTGGTTTTGCAACGATTACATTATTTAAACCAGAGGCAAATAACTACAGTCTGTGAACTTGATCTTAAAAATATTTTTATAATGGTATTTCAATATAATTGCTTTTCTATGTGATGTCACATATTTTGTTTTATACATTTTAAAACTTGATTCTGAGAAGGGGTTCATAGCCTTCAGCAGACTGACTTCTCAAGAGATTTATGACACAAAAAAGGTTAAGAGTCCTTGATTTAAAGAATTATATAAAGAACATACTAGTGAGGTTGAAAAATTATAGAACAGAAACCTCCCTTACAGATCATAAAGTATTGTGTCTATTTGTTTTTCAGATGCATCACTGTTAACACAGATCTTAGAAAGTCCAGAGAAACATGTGACTGGGAAGGCAATATGGCGAAGTAGAAGTACTAAAGCAGAATGAAGCAGCCTGGGGGTGAATCAGTTGTTCAGCTACTGGTGCTAAGGGTCAGTGACTTCTGGCTCTGATGCTTACCAGCTGCCTAGTCTGGAGAAAGTCATTAAAACCTCCCTGAACCTCAGCGTCATCATCTGTAAAGATTGGTAAAACAGTATCTGGACTGCAGGGTTGGGGGGTTGCAAGCAAGGGCTTTGTAAACTTTAAAAAGCAGGAGAAGCATGAGTTACCAGACAAGTTCAAAGACAGTAACATTAGTCTATGAGGATGAGCAATCTACCTACATGCCGAAACAAGTCTGTACTCAAATGGGAGGATTTTGGCTAACTGGAATGTATCAGAGAAAGTTTCTAGGTTTTCTCACAGGAAACATTAAAGAAAAGAGCATGCAACTATTTTATAAAACTGACTTTAAAAAGCAGGTTTGCACGGCTGTAAAAATATGCATTAAATGATTTCCCAAAATCCATTCTGACTAGATGATTCAACAAAATTCATTTCTCCAAAAGGACAGGGCACAACTTCTCATTGGAAAAACACTTCCAGGACCAAATTTTGAAAATTTTCTGAATGGTTCCTACAGATCTAACTGACTGTCTCAGGCAAAAAAATCATCTAAACTGTGAATTTGTCTCTCCTCCCAAATCTGACTGGTGGCTGGTAAACAGCGTTAGCTTATTGTCAAGTCTGAACTTTTTTCTTTTTCAGAACCTGGACACTGGTTAAATCAAAAAGAAAACCAAAATCTAAACTTAGAACAATCTATGCAATTCGATGATATTCTTTCTGAACAAAATGTTTCTATTGTGCTGTAAGTGCATCACTTGCTTCTGTCTGCCCACAGCCTCCTTCCCTTTCACACCAGCTCAGGGGCCAGTCAGACAGGCTGCGGGGCAGAGGCAAGGCCGTCTTGAGCTACGCTATCTAAATGATCCTGACGACTGTTTAGAACGCAGACACTTACTTCACCAGCTCTCGTCCTTCAGAACCGACGAAATACTCGACGAGCCACTGACAGGCGTCGAAACTTTTGGAGAGCAAGGCTTCAATTGTGGCCACCCACTCTTCAGTGTCAACCCTTGAATAAAGAAGCAGCAGCGTCACTGTGAGCAGAGAGCTGGGAAACAGGGCGTCTGATGCCAAAAGGTGCTTTGCTTTGGAGTTAAATGTATCAGACACAACAAATAAACCGACCACAGACACACTAGACGTTGGAGTTTGCACTTCTTGATTGGTAATCAGAAACCTCATTCTCACCCTTTAAAATTCTATACTCCCACAACCGCCACAAAATGCTTCACATTTAATCAACTGAGTTTTCTATAAAGCTCTACTTTTGGGCCAAATTCTTTCGTTAACTGTGTTAGCGCAAAACTTTTTGCTATAATCATAGAATGAATAAAAACACTTCTAAAGAAAATATCACTAGCAATCTGTTCACTGAGCACCTGTTAGGTGCAAGGCACAACGGAAGATACAAAGAACATGATATGGTCTTCTCTGTTCTCTAGTCCAGGGCTTCTTCAGCTTTTTCTACTCATGACCCGTTTTCCTGTTTATTTAGCTTTTGTTGGTGCTGCATGGCCTATGGGCATGAACAGTGCAAAGCGCTGCTATGTGTTCAGAACCAAAGCTGCAGTAAAGTCACGGGATGCAACACAGACAGGCACTGCCAGAATTCATTACACATTGGATGAGACCTTTTACTGTTGCCAAATTTTGAGACCCCGTTTGAGGTCACACCCCATGGTTTCAGAAGCGCTGCTCTGGTCTAGTAAGGAAGATAACCATGTAGGCAACTATATAATAAAAGGTGTGATGTGAACATGTAGGAAGCAAAGTAAGAAAGGCTGGAAAGGGCCCTTCTGGCTGGGGGAGCAGACATGAATCTGACGAAGGCTGCATCTGAGCTGAGATCTGAAAGCTGGAACGGGAACAGGGCAGATGGGAATGGGCTTGGAGGGCACTCCAGGGAAAGGCGGAGCGAGCAGACAAGGGATGTGTCTGAGGCACAAGAAGCGCTCTGGTTATGTTGGGGTCCAGCTGCTGAGGAGTCCAGGGTGCACTCCATATTTAACAAGGTGCCACTGAAAGGTCTGGAAGAGAGTGAATGGGAAGATCAAAACTCTGCTTTAAGAAAACAACTGTGCAGAAAATGATGAGAGAATTGAGAGGCGTCAGTCACAGAGCATGGAATGCCTCCTGTGTGCTGAGCACAGGGGACACAAAGAAAGCCAAGACGGGCCCTGCCCTCAAGGAGCTCAAAGTCACCCACAAGCGATATGCAGGATGACAGGAAAGGATCAACAGGGGGATGGTACTAGAATGAAAAGGGGAGCAGGAAAGGCGTCCCGGAAAAGGTGGGATTTTAGTGGGTACCTAAACGAAATCAAGAGAGGAGGAGGGAGAGAATTCTAGGCCTGTGGGCCACTCAGAGGAAATGCCCAGAGCTGAGCAACGGAGGGTCTTGATCACGGAGGAAACAAGGGGCCGGGGTCACTGGTTTGAAGAGTTCAGAGTGCGAGAGAGAGTGTGTGTGGTTTAAGAAGCCTGGAAAGGGGGTAGGTGGGAGCTTATGAAGGGCACTGAATGCTCAACAGAGCACCTTACATTTCTCGTGCAGGTGCTAGGGGGCCATTAGAGTTGGATGAATGGGGGTAACACGTTCGGATCTGTACTTTGGGATCATTCTGACAGCTAAGTGGAAGATGGACTGGAGGGGGGAGACTTGAGTCTGGGAGACCACTAGTGGCTACCGCAATAGTGCAGGAATGAGGTGGTGATGCCCTGCACCAAGGTGGAGCTCTACCAGGAGAGAAGGGGGAAGGAATATGCAAGAGATATGAGAGGCGAGAGAAAGCGAGGAGCTAAGGATGAAGACGGAGGAGCATCTGACAGTAATGGGGGAGGAGGGAAGATAATGAGCTCAGTTTTGGACAGATTCAATTTAAGACAGATACAGGCTGTGCTGGGGGCAGCAGCGGTTAGGGCTGGAGAAGGAGGTTTGAGAATCATTTGCAAAGAGATGATAACAGTATACAAGAGAGCCAGTGAGGTCATCAAGCGAAACAGCAGAGGAGACGAGAAGAGGCCTCGCTAGGACAGAGCCTTGGAGGACACCCGTACGTAGCGAGCACATGTTGGGCGAGGATGCAGTAAGGAGGAGGAGAAGCAGTGCCCCAGGAAGTGGGTGCAACAGCCTGGGCCAAAACGATGGCGGTGGCAGCGGAAACTGCTCTCCACACGTGCCTGCTGGATGAGAGCAGAGACTGGCTGCGGTCACGGTGACAACGGTCGCACCAAAGACGTGGCGTCAGAAGCCAGGTCACAGCTGTGTGCGTGTGCCTGCTTTTACTTCCCTTACTGACCATGAGCTACCTGAGGGCTGGGAACAAGGCCTAATCCTCTTTACGTACTCTCCTACACTAGTGTGGATTAAGCGGCTAGTAAATGAACACATTTCACATAAAAATGCAATCACGATTTATCTTTCTTCTTTTCCCCAAAAAAATTCTTCTTAAAAAACCCACTGTTTAGAATACTCTACACTAAGAATTGTGTTTCAAACTCCAGTCAATCACCTCGTTTATGCCTTTTGGTCCAGCATATTAATTATGAGCTTTTCTTAAAATTCTCACCTGAGTTTTTTCTTTGTCCGTAAATAGGTTTGGAAGAGAAACTGGATTGCTAACTGTAAGCTCACCTTTGCCATGCAAGGATAGTAGGGGTGCTTTAGTTTAGTCTGAGGAGAAAGAAAAGGGAGAGGGGAGAAAGAAACAAGGGCTGGTAAAAAATACTGATTTTTTCCTCCTGAAGCTTTACAAAGAGTAAATCTTCCATAATTTGGAACGGTTAACATTTATCATTTGATACTTTTTAATATGAGACATAATTTTGAAAGAGGTGGCTCTCAATGGAGATGATCTTGAAGTTAAACTGAGGTTAAAGAAAAACCAAAGGGCTATAGGGGCAGGGAGGGGAGGGGAGAACAATGATCTAGATGAAGTCTACTTGACTCAACCACCATAACAGTCAAGATGTTCAGTGAAGAAAAAGGGCAGCTGAGAAGGTAAAGGGGGTGGCCAGGCGAGGCACGGAGAGAAAGCTACGCTGAGTCTGGAGGACCCGCATCGGGCCTGAGAGAACCACACTGACTGACTTTGTGGCTCCCTTCCCATTCAGTTATGGGTCTAGTCCAAGCTCGATCTTGTGAGAGGAGCTGGGAGAAAACCTTACCATGTCGTTTGAACCTACCCAGGAATGGCTGGGAAATTGGGCCACCTCTCCCAGCTACTGAGACTAGGTCATGCTGACCAGAAACAGTTCCAAAGACAGATGCAAGGAGTCTTTCACAATTCTACATCTCAAGCAACCAATGTCTTATCTGGAAACTGGCCTCATGCTGATCCATCAATTATTGCTTGTCTGTTCCCTTGACTGTTGATGGATACTTGGGGAGTGGGACACCTCCTTTTCTAAATCAGGGAATTGCATCTGTTCACTCTTCCCCTCCCAACTTGGAAAGCCCCCAATCTTTCATCCAATTAGAAATCAGATCACCAAACGGTGTATTGCTTCCTTTTAACTAGCTGGCCTTACTTGATTACTTGTTTTAAATATATAGAAATCTGTCTCCCCGTGTTCGGGGTCCAGGCCTAAACCGAGATCTGCTCCCAGTTTGTTGGGCAATTGCCGTGCACTGCTTAGTAAACTGATATGCTCAGAAGAGCGAATTTTTGTTTTCCTCAGTCATTTCATCTTTTCTTTTTTTTTTTGGTAAGGCAATTGGGGTTAAGTGACTTCCCCAGAGTCACACAGCTAGTTAAGTGTTATGTGTCTGAGGCCGGATTTGAACTCAGGTCCTCCTGACTCCAGGGCCAGTGCTCTATACACTCAGCCACCTAGCTGCCTCTGTCATTTCATCTTTTATCTGTCCCAGTTCTCACTTATTAGCTGTGTGACCCTGGAGAAGTCACTTCACCTTGTTTGCCTCAGTTTCCTCATCTGTCAAATGAGCTGGAGAAGGAAAGGCAAACCACTCCAGTATCCCTGCCAATAAAACCCCAAAAGGGTTTATGAAGAGTCGGATATGTCTAAAAATGACTAAACCACATTAGAAGGTATAAAACAAAGGCTGCATCATTCTGACAACGTAATGAAAAATTATGACTGGCTATCATTCAAAATATGATCTCATTTTGTCATATAAGTGACTGTCTTGGGCTGGGCCCTCTGGCTTCCTCATCTGAACAAGGACACCAAGAGGCTCTGAACCTGCCGGGGAGCATGCCACATCTGAATGTTTCTTGACAGCAAGTTAATCGTCCACAGGGCGATTCAGAACAAATCCCCATCTAATCTGGGCGCAATCAGTGCAGATGAGACAAATCCTGGGGATGTCTGAGGGGCTTGATGTACTGACTCCTGGGATCTCCTCTCGGGATTCTCCCATCATTCCACTAAGACCCTGAGCAGCTACTTACAGCATTCAATGAAGCTAAGGAGAGGACAAAACTGAAATAGTCACTGCTATACACGTCTCTGTTCTTCATAAATTTGAGGTTCTCATCTCGCACCATCTACAAATGAGAAGATTTTAACTTTTTAATAAGCAAAGTTAAATATTCAGGACTTCTCAGGAAGAGGCTCTATGATAAAAGAAGGCTGCAGAAAAGATTCAGGACTCGAAATGAGATCTCCTGTGAAACCCTCTGTGTTTCCAAATGCTGAGTCACCTCTTTGGGATTAAGGCTTGAAAAAAGGGATAGGGTGTGTGGGACCCTTACAGAATGTCTGGGACCTCTGTGTCTCGCCTTTTCCTCCCTGTCTGTCACAAACAATCACACACAGGATCCTGTCTGTGACAATGATTGTCTAGTAGAAAAGAATAATAAAACACGGTCCTGAGCCCTAGGGCAGTGTCAGGATGGATACTCACATGAAGTTTTTAAAGGTGCTATACTTTCTTCTTACTCACCCCATAAGGCACGGAGTATAAGGATTCCAGTTTTATATATAGATCAGGTACCAGAACAGGCAGGTATGGAGACACACCATAGGTAAGAAAGCAGAATATAAACTCCTTATGGGATATGTGGCACTTCACAAATGCTTATTAATTTAAAGTATCAGAAGCAAGATTTGAACCCTAACCACATCTAACGCTTGTACCACTAGCCTATGGTGTCCTGCTCAGAAGCTGACGGGAGTGCTTCGAGATGTAGGAAACTAAGTCTGATGCTGTGTGGGAGATTTCTCGTTGCTGGTCTGATAGTTATGTGCTTACCTGGTATATCCTAACAGGCATTTTCTCCACAAATAGCCCTTTTTTCTCCCCTTTTCTAACCAGCTTGGTTAAAATAGAGAGACGGTCATTGTTAGGTCTATGGGGCCGAGGAGATGACTGTGGTGAAATCTCTGGTGAAGATGGAGCTGACCTAAAAGAGAGAACGCCGTGTCACAGAATAACCAGCAGTGCCTTGGCGCTCAGGGCCCTGTTTGTGGTCTCTGTGCTGGAAAGGTCTTTTACAGTAACTCCTGAGAACCTTTTCTCCCCTATGCCCATACATGATGCCCCCTGGGAGCAGGGCCTCTGTCCATCTTCTTCTGTGGCCTGTAACAAGGAAAACCAGACTGGATGACCACTAGGGCATCTCCTGTCTCTGCTTCGTATGAGCCTAGTACTTGAAACCCAGTGGACACTTAGTGAATTTTTTCAGAAAAGCTCTCTTCTGACACTTCCCTTAGGACGGATGCTATCACCAGTCTCCCTGAACACTCTCCTCCTAGGCCTTCCCCTCACATGGAAGTGGCTGGGGGGGACCATGAAGATTTGCCAGAAGAGGACTAGTTTAGCAGGGCCTAAATCAAGCTTGAAGAGCCTTGAGCCCAGGGCCTGGTTAAGGACTCACAACTCACCCCAGTGTGCAGAGGCACAGCTCAAGAGGCCAGCCACCCAAACAGGGATTGTGATCTGGATTGGCACAGCAGAGAAACCTGCCCTGGAGAGAACACAGGTGTTGCCCACCTGATGTATGTGCGTCACCTGTGGCATAACACCCTGAATGTGCCACGTACTGGAGCTCACCCAGAAACAAGGCTCAGGTCTCCAAATCACAAATAATTCAGTAGCAGGAATATGGAGCAGAAACAAGATGCAGAGGAGTTTTAAAATTGGACATATCCTGTTTCTGTTAAAAAGGACTTTATAGCAAATCTTACTGGATCAACAAAATGAGAAGCCTGCCTTTAGCTTCCTCAGGGTTTCGGGGACAAAGTGTGAACGTCAGGGCCCTGCAAGGCATGCTGACGTGAAGTGAACCACCCAGAGACTAAACGACGTTGGCAGTGCCAGGAACAGCTTACAGAGAGAGGTCTTCGGCCTCCTGGCGCACCATGCTAACTCGGCTTTTCTTTGGCAACACAGGTGAGTTCTGGTCAGACACCCTCTGGTAGAAGAGCATGTAGGCATTCCAGTATCGCCGGCGCACATCAGGGTACGGGTTTGCTTTGGGACAAGAAATTAAGAAAAAAGTCATCGGGAAACACCACAAGTTGCTGCTTTATCATACCAACTGTACTTTGGGTGGCGGTGGTGTCTAAACTAAAGGCAGCCAGGCCACGGGTGTGCCTGCGGGCTGGGCACTCCCTCACTGGCCACAAGGTGTAAGGAAGAGGAGGCCCCAGAATTCTGCTCAGGTTCCCTCTTGTAAACACAGGCCTACTTTCCTGGGCTGGCTTAGGGGTCGCAGGAGAGGTAAGCGCCGCAGAGCAGGTGGGCAGGTCTTCCCTACTCTCTGAAGCCACCACTCTGGAGGCCTAGGGACCTCCTTGGTCCTGCTAGAATGAGGCTGCACCTTTCCCTAAAAGCTGGACAGCTGTAAGTGACAGTCCCCGCAAAGCTAAGAAAAAGGATCTCCAGCTGCAGGCAGCAGGGAGCATGGGAAGGGCAGTGGCTGGGCAGCTAACTCTGTGCAAACTGACCCCAGACAGTCCCAACTTCCTGTTCAATGCCAGAATGTATGTAAAAGTGCTCTGTACAGTCTGCAAGAGCTCAACTCACTGAAAAGCTCCCCCCAGCTCACTGGGGTTCGAGTCCTAACATTGAAGACAGTTGCATGCTACCAAGAGACAGAACTGTAGTGTGGCTTTGGGGACTTCTGACCTCTTAGGGGTTAACTATAAATGTAAAACCACTGAAAATGAAACGCTTGCAAATACTTACACTGGTCATAAACTTTCGGTCTGTACTCGCCACCAAAACATTCGTACTCCAAGGTCTCATCATTTAAATCAAACTCTTCTACCACGGTGTCATTAAATTTATACCATTTTCCTTTTCCACATCCCCTAGAGCCCAAAGACAAGTAGTGAGCACTATTGAAAAAGAGAACATTTTCTTTGTACACTACTTTCAGCAAGATGACATACAAAATGTCAACGCATAAAGCAGCTAAACAACAAGATATACTTATGTTAGAAAAAACGTTAACAAAATGGATTTAAATCCATTAAAAACCTTTTGATAGTACACGAAGAAAAGAGAAATCTGTAAAGCAGCTGCTCTGAAAGGTGGGAAACGGAGTGTGCAGCCCGGCAGGACAGGGGCAAGGAAAGCTCAGAGTGTTAGCCACAGGCCGAGGGAAAAAGCCAGTCCTGTCCCAGCTCTTTACCTCCTGTCCTTGATAAAGGAGTAATAGTGGCCCGCGTGGGCCTGGCCACTGTGCACAATTACACCCACGAGCTCATAGTTCTCAGTGGGGGCCACTTTCTTCCTTGGGGAACCTCCAGAGCCTTGGTCCACGTGCCGACCATTTTCACCAACGTCACAAGATGAGTCCTGGCGAGCCATTCCTGAAACTGTGTAAGGCTCCATGTTTAACATCCAGGGGAACTATCCAAAAGCAAAAAAAAAACCAGATTCATGTTGAACAGGTAATGCAGAGAACATGAACCCTTCCCCTAAGCCCCCCAAGATGGCAGGTACCAGAGAGACAGTGCAGTCCAGAAGAGGGTAGCTGGAAGCTGAGACTCCGGGGACAAGGGCTCAAAGCCCACATCTGCCACAGTGCGCAAGTCTCTCCCCCTCTCTGAGCCTCAGTTTCCTTATGTGTAAAATGGCGCCCTGGGGCTGTTTTGAGGAGAGGGCTCTTGGGCACCTGATGTGTCCCTAACTAAGCCAAGACTTCCTCCCCTGCCCATCCCCAGTGTTGACCACAACTCAAAGAAAGACCCCTCCCTCACTGGTTTCAGGAGGCGCCATCATTGACAAAGCTGTAACACCATGGCCGAGCAGGTGACAGGCCTAGTCCAACGTGCCCTCCTGCTAGAGGGTCTAGAGGATAAGTACACAGTCTGCTATTGTCCCATACCCAAAGCCTTTCTTTGCATTCTGGCACCGGACCTGTCTGAACTTAGGTTTGAATACTGGAAGACAGAAAATGCTGACTCCAGGGCCCACCCTGTGGGCAAGAATATTTTATTGGATCTAGGGAAATTACATACGTCCTTCTTAAATTTAAATCCTTAAATGTGGCTCTAACAAAGCAACTTCAAGAACACAAGCTGAGGGAGGTGTGGCCACACAGCAGGTCGTCTGAGGCATCAGTGGTGGATAAACTTGCAATACAAAATTGTGGCTACTCAGAAGTTTGAAAAAGCATTCTAAGGAGCCTGAACCTGGATTTTATTAGCATGTAATACAACTGGCTCATCAGAGCCTCTTTCTATACCTCTCTAGGGTTGTGGGTTCTTTGAGAACGAAAGCAGAAACGAGAGGAATCTGGTTACCCTTATTTGTTCATCATATTTAATAGAGCGTCCACTCTCCCAGTCAAATCCAAATCTCATCAGGTGAATCACCAAGACACTGGGCAAAGACTTAATGCATGTCCTTTTCACTGTTGTTCTCTGCAAGAAAGGTAAAAACCAGTTACCTTTACTAAGAAAACTTCAAAAATAATTACGTAGAGTAATCCAAAATCCACAAATCTCTAAGCAATATACATCGAAAGCGCATATGCTGGTGGGTTTTGAGCCTGGATTGCAGGGTATTCACTTCTCTCTGAAGCTCAGCTGTCTCCTCTATAAGATGACATGGCTGAATTAAGTGATCTCTCTACGGAGGTCCCTTCCAGCACGAAATCACGTGACCCTACAGACCACCCTTCTGAAAGAACCAAGGACTTCTGCGGAGCCCTCTGCCTACAAGCAGAGGGGAACATGCCATGTTCCCTGGTGCCAATTTCCCAGCTCAAACACTATGACCAATCATAATAAGGGGGTGGGAAGGAATTAAAGTGAACAGAAGCCAACTCAAGATCAGCAAGGTAGCCATGTTTCCTAACACCACACATAAATGGAGGGTTCATAAATACAATACCTTTTCTTGACACTTTTCACAGTAATAGGCATTACTCCCCTCTAGAACTTCACCTCTAACAAACTGGTCCAAAGAAATCTCCAGACTCTGACAAGAAGTAACGCCGAGATTGAGCGCCACGAAAGCTTCTTCTCGCTCATACCTACAATGGAAAGGGAGAAGGAGTTCTGAAAGCCCCGCTGGGGAAGAAGAGGCTCCCGGGGGTGGGGGACCTCTTGGTTGATTAGTGTGACTCCTAGGCCTGACAGGGAGCTGAAACCCTCCATTATTAGGGAAATCCTACGAAAGCACAGACTTGTACAAGAAAACCAGAGCTAGGTCCCTGAAACCTCTGGCAAATGTGGCTGCTGAGCCCCTGGCAGGGATCCCAAAGTTGTGTAGTGCTCTGGCAGAGGGGGAGGCTTGGTCTTCATGTCACAGGTTAGTGAACTGGACTCAAATTCCTGCAAGTTCTAGAATGTTTTATCAAAAAGATGGTCAGTGAAGACCCAGAAAAGGACTGCTGACTAGCTTCTCAGAAGGTCTGTGATGCCTTCATCAAGAGCTGGTGACACTCAGCTAATTTCAGTTTTCAAAACATTTAATAGTCTGAACCATAGACATGGAAGAGCACTGACTGTTGTGAGAAGACCCGGATTCCAATCCCACTGCGGATGCCAACAGCTGCCTGAGCCTGCCTTTGTCATCTGTAAAGCAGAGGGGCTGCACAGCAGGACCTCGGAGAGCCCTTCCAGCTCTGGATCGAGGTCTCCCTGCAAAGTCACCCAGGATATTCTTGTGGAAAAAAGGGAAAAATCCAGGCGAGGCAAATGGCACAAAGGTAGGTGGATTCTGGAGCGGGAGAATGACCACACCCAAAGAAAAGCCACTAATTGTGTGATGTTAGCCTGGAAGGTCTTGGGAGGTGGTGTGCTGGCCAGCGACCCTCAGTCTGGTCCCAGGCTCCTCCACATTTTTATCATCGACTCGGACAAAGTCATAGATGGAATGCCTATCAGACACGCAGATGACCGAGAGCAGGAGACAGCTAACACACGAGCTGATGGAAATCACCCGTGGGGACAGACTACCGAGGCCATCTACTTGAATCTAAGCTTGTGATGAACAAGAATCATTCCTTCACAACAGAACTGATACGTGTTCCTCCAGCCACTGCTTGGAGACCTTCGAGACGGGAAACCACCAAGCCCCAAGGCAGTCGCTCCGCATGAAACCTCAACTGGCATCTCGGCAATTTCTCCCCATTGCTCCTCTGGAGCCAATTAAGTGATTTCATTTCTTCTTCTGACAGAACTTCAAATACCAGAAGACGGAAAATGCTGACTCCCCGGCCCACCCTGTGGGCAAGAACGTTTTACTGGATCTAAGGAAATCACATCCATCCTTCTTCCATCTAAATCCTTAAATGTGGCTCTAACAAAGCAACTTCAAGAGCACAAGCTGAAGGAGGTTTGAGCCCACAGCAGGCCATCTGAAAAAGGGCACATGTTCACTCTGAGTCAACAGTGTGTTACGAAAGCCCCCAAAGCTCAATGACTGATGAGACATTGCACTGGGATTGCTGGTCTGAGTCTGGGACTGTGTCCAGATTTGGGGACCACGTTTTAGGGACGACACTGGAAAGGTGGAAAGGGCCCCAGGCCACGCTGTCTAGAACAAGCCCGGTGGAAGGAGAAGGCCAAAGGACAACATGGCAGCAACGTTTACTTCTCTGAAAGGCTACCACGTAGAGGAAGGATCAGATGTTTTCTAGCAGGCCCCAGAGGCAGAGCCAAGAGCAATAGAAGGAAGCTGAAAGATACAGGTTTGGGCTGGATATTAGGGAAAATATTTGAACACTAACAGCTGTCCATCAATGGAACAATGGGCTGACCACCAGTGGGGTACAACAAAGGTCTCCTCTAACTCAGATGCTCTGAGTCAAGAAAGAAGTCAATCATGGAAGGTTATGATACCTAGGATGATCGCACAAGTACTTTTTCCTAGAGTATAAAATGTGGTAAAAATTATTATTTAACCATCCCTTTCCAATTTATTACAAATTGTTGCTGCTGCATGAAAAGGTGAAAAAAAATGATCTCAAAGTACATTGTGATGACATAGAAATGGGGGAAGGGAACAAGTCTCCATTAAATATCTACTATGTACTAAGTACTTTACAAATATCATGTCATTTGTTCCTCACCAAACCCTTGGAAAGAGGTGCTATTATTACCTCCACTTCACAGTTAAGGACACAGAGGCAGACAAAGGTTAAGGGACTTGCAAAACAGCACACCAAAATTTCTTGGTAAGTCAGTATCCTTAAAAATATGCATTTTAATCCACCATTTTTGCTTAGGATTGTGATGAGGTTAAAATCTAAAAAAAAAAAAAAATCCTAAAAGCATCATTAGAAACATGTCAATACAGCAAAATCTTATAAGTATGGGATATGTTCTAAATTCCACTAACCTGTGAGGACAATCCTTACATATCTTCTGATCAGAATAGATTCCCTGGAAAGTATTCTTAAATATCTGATCTCGACCAATTTTCTGTTGAAAATAAAAGTTAAAATATTAGTTATGTACCCTGAACTTAAAGGTTAGTGTTACTTATTTGGCTCTGCTAAAACAAATTCTTTCACTGTGCTATCAAGGATATCAATAATGTGAAGTATGTTACATACCGGGGGCAAGACAAGTGCCTTGTGGAAGAACTTTCACACTTACAAACCCTGCGCCACAACTACACAGCTGTCAGCCTGCACTGTGGAAGGATGGAGGTGACGGAGTCACCAGAGACACTACAACATGCTGAAAGAAGGTGGAGCTGGAGTTGAGGAGAGGAAGGCCGTCCGTCGTGCCTCGGCCACCACGCCCACCTCTTCCAGTCTGCGATAGTGTTCTGTTTATGATCACCAGTGCCACATTCCTCTGAATCAGGGTTTTGTTTTGTTTTTTTCAATTCTGTGCAAAATTTCTAAGAGTTTTCCAGAACTGAAATGAGGTACCTCGTACTATATCGATCTCCTTGTTGCAGAAAATACTCAGTGGGGGCTGTACTTACTACTTGTCAAGTAGGTTGGGGGGGGGGTGTTCCTGAACCAGGAAGGGAACTGGGTTAAATAATGTCTGTGATTATGTCCAGCTCATATTTTTTGGGTAGGGGAAGGGGGGGAGAGGAAGAGATTATAAATTTACAGTTTTAGATTAATAGTCACCCTAGGGTGCTTCAGTACCAGTCTGGCTTGGATAAATCCTGAGCATAACTCACAGAGCTGGTTCTGCTCTTCAGTTTACAATTATCCATTTTTTTCTTTAAAATAGAAACAAAAATTCATTTTAGGGGTATAGCTTCTACTTGGGCCAACACAGTGAAATCACTTGCTAGGTTCACTAGGAATCTTTAAAGGGAAAAGTGCAACTTAGAGAGCACCCTGGCCTGGGGTGGGGGGTAAGAAGAACAGTGAACCGCAGGACCCGGGGAAGAATTCTGAGCCTGCTGCTGTCCCTCTCCAGATGTCCGTGTGGGCTGGACTCCATCATCTCCATGGTCCCTTTGAGCACTTCATCCAGTGAGGTGCATTGCTGTCAGCAGCAGCTGACCTGCACAGAGCACCTACCAGATGTTTCCATCTGAACCCTAGGGGAGCCCAGAACCTAAGGAGTCCAGGCATCAGAAGCTCCTTCATGGATGAGGAAGCCCAGACTCACCCCTCGTGCCAGAGACAGCAGGAGTCCAGCCTCCCCTAAGTCTGGTGCTCTCATGACAACACTACACATATTCTCCCACATTCAGGTGCAGACAGCACTCCTAGTGAGCTTTTTGGAGGTCGTTTTCAAAACCGGAAAAGGCCACTTTCATTACCTTGAGGTATTCGTCCATCTGATCAATAAGACTAGTAAAGAATTCATATGCGTCCTGTTGTTCTCGAACATAAAGCTCTTTGTTCCACATCTTGAAAATCTATTTAAAAGCATTAGACACGAAGAAAAAAAAATTCTCAATAATTTAACTTTCTACATAACTATCCTTTGGTTTATATATGTAAAACAAATAAATGGTTACGAATGAATGACTCCTGCAGAAAAGGACCAAGCCGCCCCACTGCATCACGAGATGACCAAGTGAAGTTCCCTAGCTGGGGGGTGGGGATGGGGCCGCGCCATCACAAGGTGCTGCCGGCTCCTCGTGAGAGGGGCCAGCACAGCTGTGACATGGTCGGCACAGGGATGAGATGCACAGCTATGGACACAGATGTTCTCTGTGAAGGCCAGGGTCCCAGACCTGCAGCCTTGCACTATCCACAAAGGAGGAAACAGGGGCTTCACGTGATTAAACGGGACCAGAACTGAACAGAATGTTGTGTTCTGAGCGTCTAGAGAAACCGGAACAGGCTTAGGGGAAAGAGAACCACAACGACGTAAACCTAACCAGCACAATCTAAGGAGCAAAGTAAAAAAGCGAAGGGATCACGAGGCCCATGTAACTCGGCAGGGAGCACCTTTCCACACACTGACTCCTAGAAGGAAGAGGTCCCAAGCGGTGGGTCCAAAAGCCCAAGTCCTTCCTTTTAGGAGTGGCCAGTCTAGTTCTCGTAGAATTGCTGGCTGAGATTATAAGCTAGCATGCCTAAAAAGCCACCCCTACTGTAAATTTAAGTAGGAAAATAAATGACATCAGAGAAATACCTTCCAAAAATTCTCAGGTACGTAGTATTGCAGCTTGCTTTCCATCAAATGACCAAAGAGCGACTGGACTTGATAGAATACACTATCGTCTGGATTGTCCATATCGTCATCAACAGAAAGTAAAGACTTAACAAGGAAAATATTAAGTTAAACACACTGATCTTCTAAAAAATTATTTTACTTCTTTTCAGTTAGCACAAGTCTGCCTTTCTCCCCCTCACTCCCACCTTCCACATCCCCCCCCAAGCCCTTCCCACAAATACACGGTGCCCCCAGGAGGCAAGGAGCTGGCTATTTCATCCCAAGCCCCCTGGAACCCTGGCTGCGGGTATGCTGATCCTCAGTGCTCCTGATCCTGGCTCTGTCTTATGACTTAACAAGAGCACCTTAAAAATGTGCCCTTACTTAATTCACACCTGACACAGAACTGGAGGGCCAAAAGGGACCCCAAAGACCTCTTCTTGGGGATCTCCACTATGAAGGAGCCAAGCCCAGTCTCATCAGCACAACGCTCTTCCTGGCATCTGTCTTGTCAACTGGCCCTGTAACGTGTACTAACAGTTCCTGGTTCTATCAGCTGAGGCCAACCACTCCTGGTAATCCCTCCCCTTCCTCCACACGGCAGGTCCCCAAATATTTGAAGACAGCTATCATGCCCCGTTCTCCTTGCCCTGAACTTTTTTCCTTCAAATAACTTCCAACGTCACGGACACAGGGTCCTTCCCCATCCTGGCTGCCTGCCCTTGTCTGGAAGAAAACCCTGGTGCACACAATACTCCAGATTGTCTGACAATGGCAGAGGATGGAGGGATCATCCCTGCCCTGTACCTGAAAGCTCTGTCCTTCCTAATACGGCCCAAGACTGTTAGATTTTTTTTGGCTTCCACATCACACCGCTAACTTATGCTGCACTTGCAGTTCACTAAGACCGACCCCCAAATCTTTTTCAGTATGACTACTTTCTCTCTATGGCTCCCCACCCTATGTTTGTGAAGTTTATTGTTTTGGTTTTTTTTTGGTACCCAATGCAAGATGTTATTATTAGCTTCAGGCAAACATTCTAGTCTGTTAAGATCCCTACTGGATCCTGACTCTGTCATTCTGCTCCCTGTCCCGGCATTTATTCAAGTCTCCGATGAACATGGCTGTACCATTCGCTAGGATGACCTGTGAGCATTCACCAGGACTCTCTCAGCAGGGCCCCTGGCCAGCTCTGATTCTCTCTGAATGTACCATGGTCTAATGCTTCTCTATCTATCCCCATACTTGGACAGAAGCCTTGCTGCACTTGGAACCAGAGGTCTGGACTCTTGTCCCAGGTTTTTCACTTCGCCATGTAAAATGGCATTAGTCTTTTAACCTCTTTAGGTCTTGCTTTCCTAATCTATAAAACATATGTGCAAACAACTGGTTTTGCAATCTCACTATGAGGATCAGTTAAGATAACAGACAGAAGCATTTTGGAAAATAGTAATTAAGATAGTTGCAAAGAAGATTAAAGGGTAAATCTAGATTAGCACTAGGAATAGTACCATCACCGCAGATTGCATTGAAATCTCAGTCTAAGAGTGGGCAATGGGAAGGTGTAAAAAGTATGCTGGGCCTAAAGTAGGAAGCCCTGAGTTCAAATGCCAGATCTATTATTTGCTACTCTGAGGTCTTGGACAAGACACTTGATATCTCTTAGCTTCCATTTTTGTTATCTCGAGGCGGGGAGGGGGGTCTTGACCACCTCTAAGCACCTTTTCAGCTCTAAATCTAAGTACTTTTTTTTTTTTTGGTGAGGTAAATGGGGTTGACTACCAGCTAGTAACTGCCAAGTGTCTGAGGCCAGATTTGAACTCTGGTCCTTCGTCAATGACTCCACGGCCAGAGCTCTATCCACTATGCCACTTAGGTGCTCGCCTAAGTACTTTTAAAATAGAACAATTCTATCAATTAGAATTTCAGAGACCTACAGTTACAGAACATTATTTTTCATAGGATGCTAGAGGAGATCTCAATGTTAACTTTGGAATTAATAGATGACTGCATGGAGCACCTGCCATTCAGGCATATACAGCATATACAGCAACAGAAAACAGGACGAGACTTATAAAAATGTGCAAAGATTCTGTAGTTCTGACCTACTGTCTGATGCATGACCCGAATGTATTTACAACTATGGCTAGTCTCCACTCTTCAACTAGAGAATTTTTTCAGTCAAAATATCAAGAGTAAAAATGAATGGGAAGAGAGGGAATTCACCTCAGGAAGACCAGGTTGCATGTAAAGCTGCTGGAAAACCGCATTCATGTAGCAGGTGGCGCCGCCATTTTTGAGCCCCACAAACCCTGAGAGGGAGCGGCTGTCCACTGGGGGCAGGTACTGAAGAGAAAGAGAAAAGGACCGCATCAGCAGCAAGGAACATTTACCAATGCCCAAGAAGCCACTTCAGACCTTCTCATCTAGGAAATTGGGGTGACCATCCTTCACGCGCCCCTATCTCAGCCGCGTCGGGAGCAAAGGGTCTTGAAGGCTGTGAAGTGCTCAGGAGATGTGAGTCACTGTGGTTTCCCCAACTACGGAATTATGAATTCAAAGCACCACTTAAACTGAATTCCTTCTACTTCCGCATTTCTCTATTAAGTACCATGACAGATGCTACTACAACAAAGGCCAAGAGAGCAGAAGTCTTCCACAAAGTTGAATTTACAGACCCTCCCTTTAAATGTGTTTTAGTATGGGTCTGGTTTGGGGTGGATCAATACTGAAGCTCAGCTTTGGCTACCCGAAGTCCAAGATAGCAAGGTTTTTCTGCATCTAGGTAATGTGAAATAATGCACATTTTTTGGATTTCTAAGAACGTTGAAATGTCATGGCATTTAAAACTGATTTCTACTTTGGAGGCCAGCTCCTTGTTTTCCAGTCAGATGGGTATGGGTGTGTGTGTGTGGGGGTGTGTGTGTGTGTGTGTGTGTGTGTGTCTGTGTGTGTGTGTGTCTGTGTGTGTCTGTGTGTCTGTGTACACAATACTTAATCTAGGGAAAAATTGTATTTGTTATGTTGGCACATTCCCCACTCCTTATTCCCTGCTCCTCCCCTGACCTAATCCCCTAAACATTTACTTAAAAGTACAAATGTTTCCATAAGAGAAAATATTTTCCATCTTCTTCTGGAATAGCTTTAATTCATGTAGTGAGTTAAATCACAAAGATTCACATATCAAATATCTTATGGAAAATTGAGCACTTGCAGGATATGAATGACATCACTAGCTAAAGCAGTTTAGGGACACGAAAATCAATCAGAAAGTTGAGCCAGTGGAACATGGAGTGAAGGAATGCCCAAGGCCCAGGTGCCTCTGGCAACTCCCCAAGACAAAGTCATAGAGCAGCTGCTGGTCGGCGCTGGCAGTGAGCATTGGGAACCACCTTAAACCAGGCCATCTGGTCACCATGCATCAGCTTATATGTGTCCTCCCAGGTTTTCTGAACCCATCCTCCTCCTCATTTTTTACAGCACAAGCGCATTCTATGATACATACAGGAATATGACAAAGCTTCATACAAAATGGCCAATAATTATAAACCAGAAGCAAATGAACTAAAATTTTATTTCCTAATTTTGAATTCATTTTCAAATATGTGGGCACAGAGTATATTAGTGTATTTTCCAATTCACGTGGGTTTCTGACCACATAAACCACTTGGAAAAGTTCTCAGGAAAAGATATTGAACAAGGGGCCAGGTTACTATGATATGGATATTCATCCAGAAACATTTGCTAAGTACCTATTGGGCGAAATGCATTTTGCAGAATGATTTTTTTAAAAACATGCGAAGATAATTTATTAATGGCTTTAATGAAAATGATCAATTTGGTGCCCTTTAAGTGATCCTCATTTTCACTTCTTTGAAAGTTAAGGAAAAAAAAAAAAAAAAAGCAGTGAGTGATCCAAGTAATACACAGGGGGAAAAAAAAAGCTATTTCACTTTGAAAATGGGTTTACTTTGTGAGTCAAAGCAGTGTCCCTTAATGACTTACAGCTAATACTGGGACGATTTTGTTAATATGATTTCCTGCTAACTGCCTTTTGTATTCATAAGATCATACAAGGGAAAGATGAAAAATCATGCATTTTTGTTATTTCATGGGGGCTGGGGGAGGGGGGGCCCAAGAGGATGGTTAGGGATAGGAGAGGGAATAATCATTTATACAGCACCTACTATGTGCCAGGCACTGTGCTAAGTGCTTTGTAAGTGTTATCTTATTTGAATCTTATAACAATCCTATTTTATAGTTGAGGAGACAGAGGTTACATACTTGCCCATGATCACACAGTTAATAAGTGTCACAGGCAGGATTTGAACTCAGGTCTTCCTCACTTTAGGCCCAGGGCTCTGCCTACTCTGGTGCCATCTAGCCACCTTATAATAGTAGCAGCAGCAGTTAGCATTTATAAACCCACATTTCAAGGTAAATGAGCACGGAAATGTATCACAGATACTCACGTCAAACTCCTTGGTGAGAGCAGGGTCAGGTTGATGGTGCATAGAAAGTAGCTCTTTGGTAATAATCTGAAGATTAGAGGGTGAGCTATCCGCCAACATTACCAGCACTTCATAGGCTGCCAACCGACTATTCACAGTACTACATCTAAAAAAAAGAAATGCCTAGTGGTTTGTTTCAAGAACAAATTACCTAATTAAACATTCTTTGGGCATTAAAAAGAAAACTGAATCTCCTTATTCTACACTGGCTGAAATCACAGGGGCCCATGGAAGCTTTGACTTGCTGTTTCTGACCTGCGCTAGTTTGCCTCTCCTGACGCAGATCTGAGGGGCTCGCCAAATTAATGCCCACTTGAGTGTAGATCCCTGCTCAGCTGGGCCCACTACTACCAGAACTCCTGAGTTCAAGCAATCCACCAGCCTCACCATCCCCACGACCAGTTAAGTACTCTTTTTTAAAATCAAATGGACATTTGAAACATAAAGCACAGCACTCACAATTTCCAAAGAAAGATTAAGTTATTGAATACTAGATAATAAACTTCAAGAAAGCAGGGATTGTCTTATCTTTGCAGCTTCCAAATTACTGACATCAAAGTAGGCAGCAGGCACTTAAGAAATGGTTATGGAATCCAAAGAGAACTGTAACATTCTGATTAACAATCTAATTTTGGAATGTCAATAAAAAAGTCTCTTTGGAAAGGAGTCATATCACAAGAAATAGTGAACATTTCCCAAGTCACCCAACAAGATTATAGAGATGTTTATCACTGACAGTGTCAGCCTGTATCTGCTTTATAGAGAAAAGATCAATGACAGATGAAGAAAAACAACTGAAGGGACCTTTTAAGGGCTTCATGAGTATATTAAGTGAACAAATCCTGTGCTATTAAAAGCAAGTTAGGGCTCAGATCTGTACAATCTAGCCAATAGCTCAATCATGTTCAGACTCCTTAAGAGTCTGTCCAATAGGATGGACGTTCTAATAAACCTTGTGTTTAGTTGGGGGGGGGGAGACAGAGCAAGGTAGACATCAGCATCAGACAGCAGCCAGTGCTCTGATACTTTAACCCTAAAAAAAATAGGCAGAAGAAACAAGTTTAGAAATGAGATGACACATTTCTCATCACATTAGATAGTTCATTCAATTCAAAGCACAAGGCCATTAATTAGTTTTCTGGATGTTACTAAAAAAAAAAAAAAAAAGGAAGGAAACTACACCAACAACAACAGAAAAACTTCCACTTAGACTCAAGAGCTCTGATCTCAAAGGGAAACTAAGCTAGAAGAGGTAATGCGTAACTGGACAGCACAATTATTAAATCCAGGTTGCACACAACCCACCCTCCCAGAAGCTCAGAAGATCACAGATTTGGAGCTGGAAGGGTTCTCAGAGGTCATCAGTATAATCACCTCATGTTTTTTAGTTGAGGAAACTGAGGGCTCGTGAGGGCTCACAGTCACAGAGACAAAATCTACTCTCAAATACTTAATATTTATACATTCTCTATTTCTTCACCATTCACTGAGAATTCTACTCCTTGGAAGGTGGTGGACAATTTGAGTTTCTCCTTTCTTTTTGATCTGATCATTAGCTATGGTTGTGTTCACAAAAAACAGCATGCCCTTCCAAACCCTGTGGCCAAGCCAAGCAAGACAAGATAGGGAGCTGGACAGACAAGCCTCTGTGATGGAGACGAAAATGACTTCTAGACAGCCTGATGGTCTAAGGGCAATCCTTATACCACGCTGACAACAGTAACAGCTCATATTTCAGGAGGGCTTTAAGGTCTACAAAAGCTTTACCTACATTATCTCCTCTGATGCACACAACTCTGAGAGATAGAGACTCTTCTTATCCCCATTTTACAGATGGGGAAACCCCAAACTGAGAAAGGTAGTGCTTCGCTTGGGGTCACATGGCCAGCAAGATCCCAAGGCAGGATCTGAATCTATTCACGGTGCCAAGCTGCCTTATAGAATCATTGATTGTTAAAGATCTGCTCCGCTGCTCCTCAGAGAGAAGCACAGCCTGGCCCTCTGACGTCTAGGGCTCCTAGTGATACATAGTTGGTGAACAGATAAAAGGCTTCCTTCAGTGCTCAATGTGGCTAACATACAGAATGCTATTGCCTACACACTTCACTACTCCATGACAGACTTGTTGCCTTTGTAAAATCAAGGCCCAGATTTTATTAAAAATAAGATCAATAAAGGAAATGTGGCTAAAACAGCTTAGAAGTTAACTTTCCCTAACCCTGCATACACTCCTTCTCAGGCACAGTGACAGGAGGGGCCTTAGAGGACCCATCTAACCTTGTTCCTAACCAAGAGCCCCTTTGCCATGTCTGTGACTAGTGGTCCTCCAGCACTCATTTGACTACCCTATGGGAGGAAATGTTGTGGTACAGGCTCCAAAAGACCAACTTTAAAGTCAAAACTGTAATATTTAATGTTAGCTTCCTATTTAATTTCCTCACATGGTAAAAAGGAATAATACTTTTTGCACTATTGTACCTTCTGATTAAGATAGCAAGGAAATATATAACAGATATTTAAGAGTCATAAAAATGGCTAAAATAAAAGTGTTTTGTGAGGAAAGAGCTAATTTTATGAGCAAAATTAATTTTTGGGAAAATAGCTCATCTTTCAGTGATAATGGATAAATGACACATGATTAATGCAAAAAGGAACTCTTTTGAATTTACACTACTTGAAGTTACAATTATGCAAAATATGGTAACAGATTTCAGCCCAATGGAAATATGCAGTGCTAATGTAAATAATGTGACCAGTTCAGGGGATTTGTTATTCAAACTATTAAGGACCTAGCTGTATCCCTAAAGGAAATGGGTCTTTAATTTAGAGAAAAAAAAAAGCCAACTGTTGTCTGATACTCCTATTAAACATCTTTTTTCTGATAGGTAGCTAAGGACTTCTTGGGTCATAAACAACAAATAAAGCTTAAGCTCTTATTGTGATTTCTTTGGCTTCCCATGCAATGGATCATGGGACTACGTGGACAAAAATATCATGCTTTCACCCGTGTAAAGAGTTCTGCCCAAAAGTTCATTTACACTGGGGACAAGAGTTCCAAGTTAGAGTTTTTACTCCAACTGAACACAATGTGCATTTTCCATACTTTGGATGAAAGTCCTGCTGACAGATGGCAGCACTGCCAACTGGAGAATGGCTGTTTAAAATGATTCTAGACGCCCGGAAAAGGAAGTCATCCAATAACGGTTTGATAAGTGATGACCCTGGAAGAGAGCACATTCATTACTCACAGTGAGGACCAAAAGAGATCTCTCAAGTTAGTAAAAAATACTATCTTAAATTTCCCCCTCACATTCCCCAAAGTGGACACGGCAAGGAAGAGTGAGATATGACTGCTAGGGTCTACTTATAAAGAAACACATGTCACCTACACTGCCCTGTGTTCAATCATGGACTGGAGAGCATGTCTTCCCACTCTCTCATTTCACAGATCAAGCCCAGGGAAGGGACTAGCTCAAGGCCACAGGTAGGAGGCAGCAGGCAGGCAACCTGCACCTGGCTTTTCTAATTCCAATCCCTTGCTCTTCTGACTAGGCCAGATGTCACTGCCTAATAAATATACCAAAGGAAAATTAGATTCTATTTTTTCCTGCCATTTCAAGTTGTGTCATCAGCCACGAATAACATATGATATACCAAGTTCCAAACTGATCTGCACTAAAGACCCAGCTATTTCCTGCTGCCTAAAGCACCAATTTTCACTAGACTACTTAGTATCCATTCATTTTATTTTCCTAAAGTAGACCCTAACCCATGTTAATAAATTGAGAATGGCAGTAGAAGGTAATAATTACCAAGCATTTCTTTCTCCGCTCCACAGAGTGAAAGGAGGGTCTTGATGAGTCTTAAATGTCCTGCTAATAAAATGTTGTCCGCTTCGCTGGTTTCACACTCAACTGTACGATTAGGCTCGAAATTATCTAGCCATGTAATTTCATCTTCTAGCATGGTGGCTGGACTGATCTTTAACTGATCCATTTCTGAAGCTAGCAAGGGAAAATAAGTGTAAAAGTAAGATTTCATTTACAAGACCTTTGTTCGGATCATCAAGTTACAAGGATGTTTAGATGGCACCTTGAATTCACCGCGTCCACATCTACAGAGCTTTCCCTACCAGCCCCGCCCCTCTTTCAGACTGCTCTACCTCTGCCAGAGGCATCACCATACCCTGGGATTGTCTGGCAGTCACCTTTTCCTACCATAGACAGCCAGTGGTCCATTCCTATCAGTTCTTTAAAAAGCATTATCCCTTCCCATTTATGCCCTCCTCTCTATTCCTGGCGTCAGCACCGTAGAATAAACAAGCCCTTCTTATCACAAGCCTGAATTAGTATAATAACAGTCTATGTCATCCTATGTCTCTCCTTCCTTTTCAATGTGTGTTCAAAATCAGGCCTTACTTGTCCCTTGGACTACCATCCTCCCTCTCCCTAGTCACTTAAGTTTATAAGTAGCCCAGTATAAAGTAACACTGGCAGGAAGGAAGATTGCAAGGGGGAACCTACAAGTCACATACACACCATCCTAAAGATAAAAGGAGTATGCAAATTGCATCATATATTAACCATAAATCACATCGTGAAAATATATGCTGAATCAGGAACAACCACGCAGGCCTTGCTGGCCGGGTCTTCTGGTCCCATGACACATAAATCTCAGAGGAGTTCCAGGTATCCACAGCAAGACTGGCAGCGCATGAAATGGTGCTGGTGATTCTGAGATGACGCGGACACGCTAACTGAGGTTTCACAACAACCCTGACATAATTCAGACACGTTAATGAACTCACCCCCGAGGCCGTGCAGGTGAGACTGCTCCCCCGCTTAGGAAGCTCAGACGGTGTGAGCCAGTCCACACCTCTCCTCTCCCCATCCCCGGCTCTGCCTGTGCCAGCTCGCCCTCTGTCGTCAGGCGGCCACTCCTTTCAACACCCTAAGTACAGTGTGAGGCCTCGCTCCTCCCCCGGTCTTCAGGGCTTGGGGAGCCTGTTCCATTCTACCATGGCGCTGACCCTCTCTGTCCTGACACTGACCAAGCCTGGATCCCTCCCACCATCTGCTTCCCTAGCTCTTGCCATGTGATACTGAATGGAAGCCACACCAGCACTGCTGACTGGGTCCAGCACAAATTGACGCTAGCTGATCTGAACCGGCAAGATAACCCTACTCTATTTCTCCCTCACAAGATTTCCTATCTCATTCGCCAGGGCAGCCGTTTCTAACCTTTTCTTCTCTCCTGTTTCCCATAGTACCTTCCCACCCTCTGCTGAGGACCTCACTTCATACACATTACAAAACTGAGAAATTCATTCTCTCCTCCTCCCGATTTCATCCTCAACCATCTTCTCCACTCCTGTCTCTACTGACGAGGGCCAATCCCTCTACATGCCTCCTCCATCTCATCCCCTCCTGACTCGTTCCACAGACTGTCCCCACCCGCAACTGACTCTGTCCAATCTGCAATCACTCCCCATCTGCTAGACTCTTCCCTGATGTTTATGAACAAACCCACATCTTCCCATCCTTAAAAAAGGCCTCCCTTGACCTGATCAGCCTTACTATTACTCTTTATCTCTCTTCCCCTTTTCAGCCAAGTGCCTTGAAAAAGCTGTCTATACTTGGTAACACTACTTCCTCGATTCTAAACCACCTGCAGCTTGGCTTTCGATACCCTTGTTCAACTGAAATTGCTCTCACCAAAGTGACCAATGACCTAAATGGGGAAGCTCCGTCTCATGGCCTTTCCTCCTTCTTGCCCTTCTGAATTCTCTGTAGCAGATGACACAGATGACCACCCTTCTGAAAACCTTCCCTAACTACTAGTGCACCTAGTATTTAACTACATGGTACATACTTATGTTTATGCTTGTTTATATAATTTTGTCATTTTTTCTTCGTGAGGTTGCATCCATCTCCCTATCTCACCTGGCCTGGTGGTCTGGGGGCCTCAGGGAGACCTCCTGTGTTCCCTCCCTGCCCTGGCCCGGCTCTCTCCTCCTTATGCTGCCCCTTCCTTATTTCAGCATGTATGGCTCTGTATTACAGCTGTACATGTACTGCGCCTTCACGCCAGAGTGCAAGCTCCAGGAGGGCAGAGACTGCGGCCTGGATACTCCTAGTGTCCTAGACAGCCAGGACTTACTAAATGTTGACTGATGCTGAAGTATGAAATCCCCAGTCAGAATAAGCCGGGTAGTCATTAGCGTGACTTAAGCTGTGCCGCTGGAGGGGGCCCTGAGAAGCAGGAGACAAGGAGTCAGCACACCAACTGCCCCAAGCTGATCATCCCCCTACCAACGGTGTCGTCATCAAAGCCGATGAACGTCTACACAGCACCTTCCCTACACCTGCTCGTTCTGTCCTCTCGACGAGCCTACAGCACGGACACCAGAGGCTGAGACACTAAGGCTCTGCCAGGCCCAGGGCTCCCATGAGGTGGGGAGTGCGAGAGGTGGGCCCGGAGCCAAGTCCTTTCCTTCTCCAGCTTCAATCCCCATCCATGTGCCGCCCAACATCAGACAAGACACATCCTTTCCCGCTTGGGATAAAGAACAGGGATAAATAACTCAAGCAGAGACAAAAACAGCATCTTCCCCCTTCTGGCACAGTCTCAGGGCAAAGAGGAGCAGACCTGACTCTGGAGACATGGGTAATTGCCACACGGCTCACCCCACGGGGCCGGGGACCACAGCTCGCCCAGGTTTTGTCTCACTCAGTATTCGGCAATGCTCCTGACACTTGCAGCGAGGAGCGGTAGAGGTCAATCTCCTTGGACCTCGAGGCCCCAACTCTTTGTTGCTGAATGTTCTAGAGAACTCACGTACAAGCGTCTTTGACTCATTCCAGACGGAGTCAATGCTTGCTCAGACTAAGGCCAGGGAAACTAGGGCTGACCGTACTACTAATATAAGCCCAAAATTTCACTTCTGCCAGTAGCTTCAACTGCCTCCTCACACCCAGCATCACCTACACTGGGATGATGCTTCTTGCCATGAATTTATTCCATCCTGGCTGGGCCACTAAGAAGATGAGGAGAATTTCCTCAATTAAAAAAAAAAAAAAAGGAATTTCCACAATAAGAAGGCACAAAATTCCCATATGAATAGGGTTGGGATGGATGACAGTGATTTTAAAAGTCTTTCATGATGGCCCCAAGGTCTGCACATTTTAAGTCATTAATCTTTCAAGCAACGCACACAAAGTCACAATTTGGACAGCCAGGTAGGGTTGGGAGAAGTATAAGGAAACAGAGAAAAGAGGCATTTTTGGTCAGTGTGAGCTAAATAAAAAGCACCGACATACCTCCCCATTCATGACTCTCACATAGACGTCATAATCTTATAATTGTGATCTTTGAGAAAAGTCAAATATCACTTACTTGTCAGGTCATCTAGTAACTGACATCTCAGATCAAAGTATTCCATGCACTGAGACAATAGCCTGAAAACAAAGAGGTCACTGTCATTACAAGGACTAGTTTTTAAAGGAAAGCTGTCTGTCTTTTTGGAAAGAAAAGAACTAAATTTTCATATAACGGGCTAATAAGAAATATGATCAAGTAAAAAGAATCATTTGTGATAGTTCCCAACCTACAGGGGTCATCAAGAAACACACCAAGGATTCCATTTCCTTAAAAACAAAATCCTTCATTAAAAGATGGTGAGAATGAATCCTCCACCATGGTCACTGAACTATTATCATCATAAGGAACTTTCAGGAAAAGCCCTATACTTGACTCATCCACGTGAAAGGAAGCAGACTTGGTTTGTGCTTTGGGAAAACTCCAAACGCTTCAGAAATGTTAAAATAAGTCAATTACTAGCAGCATCCCCAAGAATTCCAGCTAGATCTCCTTTGCAGCTCTTTGACACCTATTTCACATTTGATCCTGCAGATAACAAGGAGCCACGGGAGCTTACTGAATTGGGGGGGGGGGGGGGGGGTGTGGGACATGACGGATGGACGTGGTCTTCAGAAACACCTCATCCTGAAAGATGAGATCAACTCTATATCTCGTGTGGCCACATAAGGCCCCTCTGCCCATGTTCTCAGCTTCTAGGCTGTAAGTTCCTGGAGGGCAGGGACTGTCTTTTGCCTTCGTAATCCCAGCACTTACTTAGCACGGTGCCTGCCACCTAGCAGGTACTTAATAAATGCTGTCTGACTCTGATTCTGGGAAGGTCCCTTTGACAGCTGAGAGGAGGACAGACTGGCATGGGGATGCAGCTACTGCAATGATCCAGATGTTTGGTGAGGAGGGCCTGCATCAGGGTGGGGGCCGTGCCAGAGGAGAGATGTGGCAGGTCTTGGCAACAGCTTAGAAGTGGGGCGTGAGAGGAAGAGAGGAGTCCAGGAGGACTCCCAGGCTGTGAGCCTGTGGGCCTGGTAGGAGGCAGTGCCTCTGCCCATCAAGGAGAAGTCTGGAAGTTAAGAGAACGCCATCAGCTTGAACATGCTGAGTAGGAGAGGTCCCCGGGACGTCCAGTCAGAGACGACCAGAGTCAGCGGAAGTAGAGTCAGAGATCTGAGAGCCATCAGTGGATTCATCAAAAGCAATATTACGTCTGAACCCAGGCAGTGACTCGGGCTTTGATATCTCAAAGTTTTGAGAGACACTCTAGCAACGTTCCCTAACGTGGTGCACGCACAGTACTGCTTTCTTTCAGGACTACTTTCTGCTTCTCCTAAATCCTGAGATTGGTGGAGGTACAGAGACAGGAGAGATGAGAAAAGAGAGAACTGGAAGCTCCCTGTGGACACAGGGGCAGACTGAGCCTCCGCAAACCTTCCATGGGATTCATTCTAAGGAGAGGCTTTGGCCAAATGATGCACAACAGACAGAGCCGCGTCCTTGTTACCTCTGGTTGACTCCTCTCATAATACTAGTTGGAGACCAGAGAGGCAGCTGAGCAGTCAGAATGACACCAAGGAGAAACTGATTTGGCTTCTGCACTTCTGGGTGAGCTGAAGTGTCCGTCTGGCTGAGAGTGTACAGCTGATCACAGGCAACGTGACGAATCTGAAATAACAGGGTCATCAGTGTCAGGGGATATAATAATAATTTTTAAATAGCACTTCACAAATATTACCTCATTTAATCCTCACAACCATCCTGGGAGAAAAGTGCTATTATTATCCCCATTTTACAGATAAGGAAACCGAGGCAGACAAAGGTTAAGTGACTTGCCCAGGGTCAAATAGCTATCAAGTGTCTGAGGTAGGATTTGAACTCAGGGCTTCCCGACTCCAATCCCAGTGCTCTGCGCACTGTCTGCAAGCCCCCTAGCGCAGAGGCAGCCTTATATCATCGCCTTAAATCCCAGCACACGTACTGGTCCACATCCCTGTAGAACCAACTGTGTCATCAAGTTCTGGGAAGATGAACTGCAGGACAGCCACGGTGCCTCTGAGCACTGGGGCTTGGGGTCTTGTTTTCTGGTCCCTGGGAGATCGGTCCCCCCTACCGGTTCCCCATTCGTCCTGTGAAACCCAGGCCTTCTCCTCCTCTGCTCACCATCCCCTCCTGTTGCAGGTTCTCTACTGGTCTGCTTTTACCCATTTCTCCTTGTCAGGATTTCTTTTCCTGAGTCTTTTCTTTTTTTGGAAGTTTAGCTTCAAAATTTTATTCACCTATTTTTAATTCACTGCTTTTGGTTGTTTTGTTTTATCCAGCATGTGGTTAATCAATGATGAAATTCTTTTTTAAAAATTTACCGGATGATTTTCAACTGAATTCATTTAAAATTTAGAAGCTTAAAAAAATTCCAATAATGGTTCAAGTGGTAGGACTCTGTCTCTTCTCCCCTCCCATCCCCCTTCTCTTTCCCTTCTTCCCCTCTTCTTTTCTTAGAGGGGTTGCATAGCTTGTTAAGTATCTGAAGCCAGAATCCAAGATGAGTATCCTATGCGCTGGGCCACTAGCTGCCTGGAAGCATACAAAAATGATTTAAGTTTAAATATCTGTATAAATCTATAGGCACATCTGTAGCAGGTCTGTAATTTGGTACACCTGGGCCACCCATTTATATTATAACCAATCAAAGGCTTCACAGATAAATCTCTGGGCTTTGCCCTGAGGCATAAGGAGGTTTTGGGTTTGAATGGGGCTCACCTATTTCTGATTGTGACCAGCTGTGTCACCATGGGCCAGCTGGGTGGTGCAGCGCATAGAGTGCCAGGCCTGAAGTCAGGAAGACCCGAGTTCAAATCCAGCCCTAGACACTTACTAGATATGTGCGACCCTGGGCAAGTCACTGAACCCTATTTGCCTCAGTTTCCTGTTTGTAAAAGGAGGTGGAGAAGGAAAGAGCAAACCACTCCAGTATCTCTACCAAGAAAACCCCAAATGAGGTCACAGAGAGTGAGACACGACTGAAAGGAATGAACCAGGGTCAATGAGAAAATCTGCTCACTCCCAGGCCTCTAAGATGAGAGGACAGGACTCGATGTTTCCCGGGCGAAGCACTTCCCAGACAAAGTGAGAGCGGCGCCAGGGGCTTACAGCCCATCCTCTCCAAGGCGCACACACAGAGGGCATCACTAGGCTTGCCTCAGAATGCATTCCTCTTCTCTCACCTGCTTCCAGCTGGGCCCTGGGCAGCAGGGACGGGGCTGGCCCTCCTCACGGACGCCGTCACTGAGCCCTCCCTGCTCTCCTCCTGCCCCTCTCAGGCTCCTGTCTCCCCTCGCTGTGATGGCCTCGAAGCTCTGTCCTGGGCCACCTTCTCTTCTCCCTCTGCATGTTTCCACTCAGTGAGGCGCCCCCACCCCATAATTATCCTCCACATACACACAACTCTCATGATCACACATCCAGCCTCAGTTTCCCTCCTGAGTGCTAGTCACACCTCTCACTGCCTGTTAGGTCCTTGAAGTTCCACAGACTCAGAACAGAAACCTTTCTCTTCCTTCCTTCTGTCCAGGGTCTCAGGAGGCTCCCTGTCACTCACTCAGGTTCTCGTGGCCTCCCCCGGCCAGTCAGCGGTCAGACGCGGCTGCTCCCGCCCGTGCGGCACTTCTCTGTGCGCTCCACCGCCACCTCTCATTTGACTCACCGACTAGAGGTTTCTCTAATGTCTAGCCTAACACTCGTGGCTTTCTGTTTTCTCTGAGATCAAACAGAATGGTGTCTGCTGGGCTTGCTGGGCCCTAACCTGTCTCTCTTTCATTGCTGCCTGGTACTTCCCGCATCCCCGCTGAGTACAAACACACAGGGCACCTCCCCCTCTAAGGATGCCAGCCTCCATCCCCACACCACCTGCTACGGGAGGCCTTTCCCATGTCTCCCTCGCACTAGCCTTCTGCTCACCCACACTGCAGCCATTTACTGTATCTTGTACGTATACGGACACGCACATGTGCACACACAGAGTCTCCCTCGAGAGAACAGAGACATCTTGAGAGCGGAGACTATTTTCTAGCATCATAGACTTAGGGCTAGAAAAGATTTTAAAGACCATTGAGGAAAATGAGGCACAGAGGTTCAGGGACACGTTCCAGGTAAAATTATAACAGTATCAACAATAATGACGATGACAAAAGCCACTCCCATTTACACAGTGCCTACCATATGCCAGGCACTGCACAAAGGGCTCGCGACAACCCTGGGAGATAGGTGTCATTGTTCCCATTTCACAGCTGAGAAACCGAAGCCGACTGAGGTTAAGCGCCGTGTCTGAGGCTGGCCTCGCGCACTCTGCGCCCCAGCCACTGATCATCTTTTGATCTTTGTCTCATTGGCACCTAGCATGGTGTTTGGCGCACTGTGGGCGTCCTTGCTACAAGGACAAGATGAACTGTTCCGGGGGTTCTCGAACGGTGGTACTTGGCTGAGTAGTTCAATTAATATTTGCTTGTTTTAGCTAATGATCGAGAACCTGCTACCACACAGCAAATTCTAACAGTTCAGGGAACTATCTAAGGTGAAATAGAGTTTTATGGAATCACTTTGTAATGAGACTTTTAATGTGTGATTTAAATCAGTGTAACTCAATGTAAGTTAGAATGTCAGAAATTTTCTGTCAAACTGTGAAAATTAACTTACGATGTCAGTCAAGAAAAGCTACAATCCAGTTCACCATTGCTGCCATCTTGAGCGTCTTTGGGGTTTTTTGGGATGACCCAGAGTACCGAGGATAAAAAGCCCCTTAAACCGAGGTTGCTGAGCAGGAGCCGCCTGTCGCATTAATTAGGAACTGACTTCAGGTACTTAAGGAAAACCAGAGGCCGCAGGACGCCCCAAGGCACATGGCTCCCAGAGGGACTGTTGGGGCACACCGAGGGGGCTAAAACCAGGTGGGGTGTTTTTTTTAACTTTAAGACACATGTCAGAGAGATTTCACAATCAAACACGATTAAAAATCCTCACCTCGGCACTTGGAGATCCAAGCAGGATATCGATGATAAAATCGGCAACACATGGCAAGTTATAGAAGGATGCTAGCAACAGGAATCAGGAGAATTAGGCACCGTAAAACCCGAAAGGCGGCCAAGTCCTAGGGACGACATTCAGAGCTCCGGGACATTTATGCTCTAATTAAGCTTTGTTACTGGGACAGGTCAGGCCTCCCCACAGCGTCCCCAGCAGTCCTGTCCACTGACACAAGAGTCTGCACCCAGACTGGCCCTTTTCTCCAAGGGATTCTTCTCTACACCCCTCTGTTTCCTCAAAAGAAACCACTTCCTCTGCAGCGAGTGCAAGCTTCCTGAGGGCAGGGAATGCTGCCTGAAGGACGAATACACTGTGAGCTACGTCACTTTCAGCAATGAAGCACAGACCCACCCCCTTCCCCAGCACACCCGTCCAGCAGGTGCCCAGTCCACGTCAGATGTGCCATAACAGCACGTCTTTCCTTAATCTTGGCTAAGTCCTCGACTTAAGAAGACGTTAGTGGCCCAAAAGCCAAGCCAAGGAGTCCGGAGCCCAAGGTAATTCTTGGAGTTTGGCCCAATGAGAAGCTGGCACTGAGCACCAGAGATCCCTTACCCAGCTGCTGACTGCGAAGTTGGAGGCAGGTGACCAGCAGAGAGAGGGCCTCGCCAGCGATGAGAGCGTCTTTGGTGGACACTGACTGCTGCCTCACGCAGATCCCGGCGTGCAGGGCGACCGGCTCGCCTTCACTGCCAGAGCTGCAGTTACTTCCTGAGCAGGGAAACAAGGCCGGAGAGGGTCAGTGACGTCGCTGCGGAGGCTGGGCCTGCTCCCCCCTCTCTAACAGTCCCCGGGCTTCTTATTCGACTGCTTTGGTTACGAAGGCTATGGGATCATCTTATGCCCCCCAAACCAGAACAAATGCTCTTGGTTTCGATGAATGGGGAAACTAAATGAGGCTGGTTAATGGCCACTTACAATGTGCTTTCTAACACAACCCAGAAGGTCAAGTCTAGAAAAGAAACATGGGCTGCAGACGGCCCCCAACGTCCATGTTCTCGGCTCCTGGGGGCCTCTCACGGCTGCCCTGGGGTCAGCGCCTTAGCGGCTTCTTGTCCCCTGGCTTTGGGGGCCAGCTGACCTGAGAGAAGGACTTCCAAACATCTTCCTCAAGATCAATACCTGAGCTGCTCAGTCTGTTTCGAATCCCAATGGGAAACAAAGTGTTGCTTTCTTTGATTGGCTGGCTACTCCCAACAAGGTCAAGACGTCCGGCAGCCGCCGCCCAGGACAGCCTCATGAAACAAGCCACAGTAGAAGTGAAATCATTTACATCCATTGTCTAAAGGAGTACGGAGAAAAGAGTTAGTGGGGGAGGAGGAATGGGTACGCACTCCCTCCATCTGCTGAGGAGGGCTCAGGGTCAGCCCCCAGCACGGCGCAGTGGGAGGCCAAGGCAGCCTGTGTCTCAGGAGGGCCTGGCCCCCCCCAAGGCAGTGCTGTGGTTGCACCTCCATTAGTGATGTCACCTGCGTAAACCTAGCACAGGACTCATCACGCTCACACTGACCTATCTGCTGGCTGTTAACGGACACACAGGGTTTTGTCACTGTCAGCTCCTACGCAAGTACAACACGCCAACGACCCCGCTGGCCCCAGCAATCTCTTCCCCTTCATTCACCACTCCAAACATGTGGCCTCTCTCAAGGTTTAGAAAAGAAGTACTCAGCAATGCCGCGGCTTTGGCCTGGGTAGCTAGACCTTTTATTTGGAGCAGCAAATCTAAAGCCATTCTTTTGATGACAAAAAACTCGGGTCTATTTGTATTAGCCCCAGTAAGTAAATCAGTGCTGCTAGTAAGCTTTTATCTTCAAATGTGCCATCTTTTGGGTGGCAACACGAGTGGAAATGACGTACTTCCAGGAATTTATTTGTAAAATATCCATCAGTTGTGTTTACATTTACAGTACTTAAAAATAAAAAAGCAGATTCAATAATACGTGGTCATTTGTTACGTTGTAAATCAAGAGGCACCTCAACCCTTTCTCTTTCTGTTCCTGACAATTGGGCCCTAACTAGTGGACGAGAAAGGCAGCATGGCTCAGTGGGAAGGGCTGTGGCCAGCTTCTCGGTTCTGGACAGAACCCTGTCCTTAACATGCTGCATGACCCAAAGCAGAGCAATTTCCCTCTTTGTGGCCTCTGCTGGACGAAAGGGTCACCAGGGTCCCTTGTGGTTCGAACAAACATTCGATTCAACAGCACCTGACACAAGACTGCTCTAATGCCGCATACATCATTCCTAAACCAACAAGTTTTGAAAAGCTTTGGTGAAAAAAGGCAAAGCAGCCAGGCCTGACGACGGTGGGGGGGAGGGAAATGGGACTGGCCTCAAGATGCCCTGCAGGCAGGAACCCAAGGAAAGAGTCTTGTCCAGGAGAGACCAGGTGGCATGGTCAGAACGGGGCTGGGAAAACGAACGGTCACTAATGGGAGAAACAGACGGAGGTAATGTCACATGTTCTAAAACACGCTTCCTTGGCCTCAGCTGCTTCACTTGTAAAATGGGAATAAAATGCCAGCTGCACCAACCTCCCAGTGTTCTTATGACTCAGGCGAGAGCCCGCCAACCCCAGAGGGCTGGAGAAACGTCTCTGGGATGACGACGGACATGCTCACTTGTATTGCGACCCTGGCAGCGGGGATGATTTCCTCCACGCGGATGGAGGACCTGTCGGAGACTGAGAGCTGTCTGTAGGAGGCCTTCTCTGGTGTGCCGCACAGGGACATCTGCCGGCTGGACTGACGGGTTAGGTTGCGGAAGGGGCGGGAAGCAAGCGCTTCAATGCCATCTTTGGTGAGCTCTTCACCCAAGAACGTGGGCATGGTCTGGCCAACAAGCAAGAATCTTCAAAGACAGACACGAAAAGCTAGGGTTACTGGTGGACAGACTACAAAGGAACCACGAGTGTTTGCAGTGAGTCTTCAAGAATGAACTGGGTTGTGGGATGCGTGCACTGGGGGAGGGTATCCTTGACTAGTGGACCACCACGTTAGGGGGACATACCTTGCAAGCTGCAGACAGATGGAGTAAACTCCTTGCCTTGTTTCGTAGTCTACTTCTGAAGGTATAGAGTCTCTCTGCATGACATTGACCACCAAGCTTTTATTTGAAAAAGAAAGAAAGCTATTAGATTCCTGTCTGCTTTTCAGGAGAGTTCTCCTAAGTGACCTGGTAGTTTCTGAAAGATAACAAAGAGCAAGTCTCAAGAAATCTCTACCTATAGCCATTATCTCGGTTCCCACAAATTTCTGCGAGTGACTGGCAGATGCAAGTCTCCACAGTCATGCTTTGGTGTTGGGCTGCTGCATAAAAACTCTCAAGTTTTCCACTGAGTTATCACCTCACTAACCCCTGGAGAGGGGGAGAGCAATGAAAGGGGGAGAAGAGCAACAGAACAGAAAGGATTTTAGTACAGTGAATAGCTACTTGATATATTTAATGGCCGATTTAATTGACATACTAATAACAATAGTACAAGTAACCCACTTTTCTAATAAATTTTAAAATTTACAGGGTTTACAACCATGTGAGGCACATTCAAAGAAGTCTGTATCAGAAATCCCGTAACAGCATTTGTTATGAGCTGCACCAATCGGGAAAAGACACTCAAAATGTCAATGACTCATGAAACAGACTGTGCCTATTACTAAGGAGACGACAAAAAGGAACAGAAATAAGGTCCAAATAGTTTCTAAGTCCGAGTACCTGGTGGTTGTGAAAGTGCCTCAAAGCCACAAAGGAAGAAAAGGCAGCAGCCACTCGGCAGGGCGCAAAGAGTGTGGTTCAGAGCCTGCCTTGATGGACCAGCTGGCTGACCACAGGCAAGGCAGTTGAGCGGCTCAAGGCTGGCTCGAGGCCCCAAGGTCAGATCTGGCCTCAGGCACTGTGTGACCCGGGATAAGGCCCAGAACAAGGGTAGTCCCCTCCCAAGGTGGTGGGGAAGACCCTCCCGGTGTCCTGTGACCACGACCTCTCAGAGCCACAGGTAACAACTCCTTTACCCCCCCACCTCACTGGGTTGTTCCAGAGGTCAAACCGCCCAGTGTGTGCAGAGCCATCTAAAAGTTTTAAAGCCCAACAGAAAAACATTCTGACTGCAATTACGGCAGCTGCTGCTCACCACCAGCAGCTCTGGGACAAAGGACCACACTGGTGTTCTACCAGAACAGACACAAGTGGCCTTGGCCCGCTGGCCAGCCATCACCATCTGCTATCTCATGTTTGGCAGACGACTGCTACAAAGATGTGGCTACAAGTTGCCTAGGGGCAGCCTCACCTAACAGACTGGATGCCGGGGAAGGGTGCCTCCTCCTGGGCTGACAAGGCTCCCCATGCCAAGTGCCACCTCCTCCTCCTAGCTGGGGGTCTGAGGACCCTCCCCACCACTCCCTCACCCATGGAGCTTGGGACAAGTTACACCCCACCGTTGGCCCTAGTTCCCTCCTACGTACCATGCGATGACCACCTGAAATGCCAATGTCCCAGGGATGTGCTCTGTAAAGAGTAACAGGCTGCATCCCCATTGGTCACACCTGTCGCTTGAGCCTGAGCCCGCACCTGTTACTGCCAAGAACAAGGACCCCACCAGGCACAGGAAAAGCAGCTGCTCCACTGGCTCAATTTACAGATTCCATTCAAGGCAGACTGGCCGTGTCTGCCACCATGGCCGAAGCGGGGCCTGGGTGGGTGTCGTGGCAAGCCTGGCCTTGGGTACTAGCAATGAGCTGGGTATGTGTCCAGCACCAGCTCGGCTAGATTCTAGAGGCTCGCTCCCAGCTTGCCGGCCACAATTGTGAAATGGTCCATTCTGTGCCTGGGGGTGATGGAGATGGGGGCAGAGGTCGCCACAAAGCACACAGCTTCCTAACATCTGGGAACACTAACTCAGCTGTGGGCACAACTCCGGAAGCCCTCTTCCCAAGGCTGAAGGAAGCCTGAAGGCAGGGCCAACACCCACCTCAAACCACCGGCTCTGAGGAAGTTCTCGCAGAAGGATTTCGCGCAATTCCGGGCCATTTCGTCATCGGCTGTTGGCATGAGTTTGGAGCTCAGGACCTAGGACAGGCACAGGGGCGATTAACCTCTCCAGCAATCTGGGCAGAAATGATGATATTTCTAAACAAAGCTATGAGCCATCAATTCAGACGTACTGACTTAAAGGGTGTGAGTCAACATTTGGGAGAGAGCGAAGTAGAAGCACCACCTGTTAGGGATGGACTCCTGTTGAGTGGACACTGGGGCCCCTAACTCCCAGAGTCACCAGCTCTCCAAGTGTGGGGGCAGAGAAAACACAGGACTGGAGCCTGATGCATCAAATGACACATTCTGATCTAGAGGAAAGTGGACGGCTACTTCATAGACAAAACATCTGTTCGTTTAAAATTATTCCTTTGGCATAAGATGACACCCTGCATCGCTAACACTGTCAGGAAGTCAGTCAATAAACACTGCGTGCCAGGCATGGTGCTAAGTGCTGGGGATACAAAAAGAGGCAAAAGACAGTCTCTGCCCTTGGGAGCAAGAAGCGCCGGGGGATTGTCAGGGGCCTTGTGTGCTGCCTGTAATGAAGGTTTCCTGGTCACAGACCAAGGGGACATGCTCCTCAAAATGACACGTCAACTGAACTGTATTTCAGACGCGCTGAGGAGCTAACTATTTAAAAGAACCATCTGCTGAATCACCTCGCAAGGCCAGTAATTCTTGTAAACAGGGATGATTCTAGCAGCCCGGTGGAGGAGGAATGAGAACTATTTTCTCAGTCCCGCTCTGTGCCACGGCCAAGTGACAGCCTCTGTGTACCTCACTGAGATGCTGCCTCCACCTCCTGCATGAACCCGTGCCTACTGCTGCCCAGAACAGGTGCCCTCTGTGGCAGACTGGTTGTGACTGCTGGGGGGGGGGGGGCAGCAGGTGCTGAGGCCACCTGGGGTTTTCGGAAGCCCAATTAGATGAGCTGAGAGGTCATTTTTGGAGCTAGAACTGTGACTAAGTTTCTTTTTGTTCTTTATGTCATTTCTGAGTTGCCTTGTTTGGTGAAAAATCAAGTGAGAAGAACTTATTAAGTGCCTGCTTGGTCTCCACACCTGATGCCAGTCACTAGGGAATAAGCCCTACGTGTAGCACAAGGCGCTGGCACCAAAATCGGGGAGACCACAACTGTGTGGGTAAATGAACACAGCATCAAACACATACAGAGAAGTCAAACACGAGGGTGTCCGGGAGGGACTGGGGCTGAGCTGCACTGGGAAGGACGCGAGGGGGCCCACGAGGCAGAGGAAAGAAGAGAGGACATCGCAGGCATGGGGTGACTTCTTTCTCACCTGGCTGCAAAGTCTCTGACTTTCCCAAAGCGCCTCCCCCAAGTCTACCCCTCTTTTCAGCTTTCTTTTGTGTGCTGTCTTCCCTGTTTGACTGTAAGCTCCTCGAGGGCAGGGACTGTCTTTTTCTTTTCTTTTTTTTGTATCTACATCCCCAGGCCCTGGCACACAGCAGGTGCTTGGTAAACGTTTATCAACCAACCGACCAGTATGGAGGCAGAGACAGAAACGTCACATACAAAGAGCAGGGAGGTTTGGACTGCAAAATGCAGGTGGGGAAGTGATGTCTGATGAGGCTCTAAATGACAAGTTTTTGTAACTACAGGCTCACCATTTCAACTGATGTGAAGATGTAAGATAAGACACCTCTCACGGGATGTCTTATAGACATCTCAAACACAACACGTGCCCAACACTTCATTCTCTTCCCCCTCCGCCCTTCCCCATTACCACAGAGGGCAGCACCATCCTCCCAGTCCTGAGTCATCCTGTACTCCTCCCTCTTCCATCCTCCCTGGATCCAATCTGTGACCAAGGCCCCTCCATTTCACACCAATTGTGCCCATTTTCATGAGGACACACTTAGAGTAGCAACGAAATAACTAAGGTAATGAAGTACTCAAGTTAACCAGCTTCTAAAGTGAGAGAACACACAGGACACAATTTTAGAAGGATTTCCAAGCTGAGAAGCTACTTTATAAAAGCAACAGCGGTCACAGATACGTTAATCCGAGTCACCCAACATTCCCTTAGGAGCAAATCGTTAAATGGCAGGGGTGCAACGAGGAAGGAACGGAAGCTGCATGTCCCGCTCCAAAGCCTTGGGGTCACCTTGCTGACAAGTCGTGCCCGTTGCAGGAACCTGGACACCTAAACAAGCTGGCTCCCCGCCCAGTCCCTGAGCTATCAAGCCAAAGTGGCCAGCAGAAAGAAGAGGCTGCTTACTTCCAAGTTGTACAGTACTCTGAAGGTGGACATCCCGGGGGCAAAGGAGCGAAAAAGACTTTCCAAAATGGAACTGGCACTGGGCTGGTGCTGCTGCTTTGAAGACAAGGATGGAGATTTTGAAGACTGAGAAGCTGTTTCAGACAGCAACGTTTTCTGAGGGAAAATTATGGAAATAATTACACAATTTAAAAAATTACAAACAGAAAAATTAGTGTTTTATTTTACAAGTTACATAAGTACACAAATTAAATAGTTTAAGACCAATAAAATCCGTAAGGCAGATGGCAGCCTGGCTATACCCCTGGGGAAGAAAGCCTCAGCTCCACTCCAACCTGTACTACTGAAAACTGTAGATGCTTGACAATATTCAAACACTCACATCACTTCTGCTGGAAATGCTCACATGCTTTTTCTCAATCCTAATATAAAAATGTGATAGGAACTCATTTTAATGCTTCATACTCAAAACTTGGGCCTACCTGTATTTTGTGCTAAAGCCACCCAGTGATAATAATGTATTTGAGACATAACATAAACCATCCTAAGTGAAATCTGAGTTGGATAAAATGGATTTCATGCTTCAAGAAATAAGGGAAGAGAGAAAGGGAAGAGATGGCTACTGTTGGCCCCTAGGAAAACACTAGCAAATTTCCACAAACTACAAGTTACTTGGGATGGAGAATTCATGTATTCAAATGAGGTAAGAGCTCTAAGACATAACTTAAAAGAAATTTAGTCTGACACTAACAACTACAACTTAGAAATCGACTTTTTAATAGTATCAGTTATGCTGTAATAGTTACGAGTAAAAATCAAGATTAAGCCAAATACGTAGCATTCTTGATGACACAAAGAAGCACATTTAATATATTAAACTATAAGTAAATATTAATGTCTAAATGGGGAAAAACTTGGTTGAAAATCCTGTTGTGGTGACAAAAGATACTCATGTTAAAGCTTAGATTCTTTTCTGGGAAATGCCACAGGAAAACGCTGATAACTCTTTAAGGCGCTGATCATTTATAAAAGGAAAAAGCCATAAAACGACTGTTAGGTGAGTTAAGTGTGACCCTCCCCATAATAATTTTATTAGAGGTAGTTTAATATTCCCCTGACAATTATAAAGTATCATAGAGCAGTTCGATGAGAACTCTCCTGCTACATGGGAAACGCCACGCAAACTTCCTAAAATGTACCTTTCGTCCCAAAGAGTCAAGTTGATCAAGGGCTTCCTGAATAGCTGGGTCAGTAGGGATCAACAAAAGCAGCTTTCGAACTCGTAGCGTTATCCTGCAACGTCACAAAGGCACGTCTGTTATGGCAGCTACAGTTTAAGGCTCCAAGTGATTTACCCAGTTGGGAATGTTGAATAAATTGTGCTCAAGTAAGCTAGATACAACAAAAGAAAGAAAAAGACAAAACGTCCCTCAGCCCCCTTTATCCTTCTGCTGCGATGGTGGCTGAAGATGCTCAGAATCCCTTTCTCAGAATGGGTATCAACATTAATCTAGCTATTAGAGCTGTAAGTGTGGGCTGCTGTCCACCGACAGGCACACGGACAGACAACGAGAAGAGCTCAATCACCACATCTGACGGTTTTCCCGAGTGTCTGTAGATGGCTCAAAGATTCTCCTGGGAAAAATAAGCAAAGGGGTCGGCAGGACAGCCTGCTGTCCCGTGTGTGCACGTTCCCTAAGCAGAAGCACTCCAGGCCGCACTTATGCACCCCATGCCCCATCACTCTTCGTCAGCAATTGCAAGAAGTCCAGCATCAAGGGAACTGCAGTAAACTCATTTGTGTCTGTGGCAGGAGGTAACTCCAGCCACAAAGTGAATTCAGTGGACAGGAAGCCAGCAGGCAGTGGGTCAGAAAACACGGTTCAGGAGAAAGTCAGGGATGAGAAGGACTCAAGGCACATCAGACTGGACAGGGGACAGCAGAGATCATGAAGACGGTCTTCAAAAAGAGAGCTGGGCAGTGACAGGCACAAATTGTAGCAAATAATGTCACCAAAAATGGAACTGCTACTTCATCAGATAGGAAATGATTGGTGACTCACATGGGAGTCATCCTCAAACCATCTGCTAGACTGCCAAATTTTAGAACAAAGATCAAAGTCATTATCAAAAGAGAAGAACAAAACGAGATGATGCAGCAGCCGACGGAGACAATCCCAACCTGATCTACTAAAATAAGCCAGTGACGGCTAAAAACAGAAAACAGATTAAAAGAAAGAACAAACACACATTGACAGACTATGCCATTTCCTAAAGAAGTTTATCTGAGGTAAATCAATCACCATAACTGATCAAGAATTACCTAGAAAAAACTTTAGCCAGATAGCACGTGACATCTTTGACAAGTGGAGAAATCTAGGAGCCGAGAGCAATGTTAGTTAAGCCCATGAATTCATTTGTAAAGGTTTCGGGGGGGGGGGGGGATGATGGAAGATTGTGAGTAGTATTACCTCATAAAAAAAAATGAAAGCTGCAGTGGAAAAACAAGGGGAGAAGAAGTTCTTTAGAAATTCCATTAAGCCAAGTCATCTCAGAGCACTTAAGGGTGAAGCTGAAAAGAGCAATGAACATAAAGAGGAGAGGATAAAAAAAACCTCTGGACTCTACTCTCAGACTCCTTGTGTGCTGACCAGGAGCCAGGAAGAGCTGATATGTGATCTCAGTGTGAACTCTCTCGGTATTCTAAGGCCTAGATGGGAGCAGGAGGGCTGCCATGGCAGTGAGGCCTCTAAGGGTGCGGGTTCTCAAGATCAAGGAAAGGGAAGACATGAAACATTCCGAATAACAGACCTCATTACTGAAAAAAGGTGACCAGCAAAATGTCTAACTGCCAAACCATATGCGTGATTTCCCTCTTCTGTAAGACTTGTATGATGGGCAGCTAGGTGGCGCAGTGGACAGAGCACTGGCCCTGAAGTCAGGAGGACCTGAGGTCAAATCCAGCCTCAGACCAAACACTTGACACTCACTAGCTGTGTGACCCTGGGCAAGTCACTTAACTCCAACTGCCTTAAAAAAAAAAAGACTTGTATGAGAACAGAGTGTATGCGTGCCCAGCACAAAGTCCTGATGAAGTTCTAAAAAGGGACTGGCAAGTTTTCACAGGTAGGATTCCCCAACAGACAGGCCGCATCCTACAGTCATGCCCTTAATGGAAAGAAAGAGGCTGAGAATGGAAAGCCTGCTGTCCTTCTTGTATGTTGATCTTAACAAAGAACTCAAGTCTGCCTTATAAGGCTCCTCAAAAAGGCATCTCCCGTCACAGTCATATAAAATTCCTTAAAGATGTAACATTGTCTTTGATGACAAATTGGATTTTTGCCATCAAGTGAAGCACTGAGCAGGTGTGTTTGCCCTTGTCCCAGACAGCAAAATCCAACCTAAAGGGGATTCCCTACAGATGACAAAGTCCTTGGGACGTCCCTTCATGATTTTTTGCATTAAGCCATGGAATACTGTACAGTCTATATAATGAGATCCATTATCACTTGAAAATCTGAGTTTAACTGTTCACACAGGAAAAAACAAGTGAAAAACTCCTATTGTCTACACGACATCCAGTCAGATGGACAACCCAAAGAGAGGAGTCTGCCAGTATACGTGTATTTTGGATGGATGCTGCACACGAAGAACCAAACGTGCCCAGAATCGAAACGAGACGGAGACAGGATCAGCCTGCCTTGGGAATGCTGCACAGTGCTTTTAATGAGCTCAGGTGTCTTCTTAGATATTCCCTTTTAACATCAATATTCTGCTAGTGATGGCGCAGGACTGTGTCATGGAAAACCACTGTCTCACAGGATCAGGGCTTTTATAACTAGAAGGACATGTAAGAGGTCACTGAATCTCTGCAACTCATCTGACAGATGAGGAACCACGAGCAAGAGACTTGCCCAGGATCCCAGCTACTCTAAGTGTGTCAGGCACGTCTCCAGCCAGGTCTGAGCTCCAAGCCAGCGCTCTAAAGAATGTACGATGGAACATCACCCAAAGGTCAATGGAGAGGGAGGCATCAAACTCTCTGGCAAGAGATGAAAATGTGACTGGGAAATGTATAACAAAACAAATAAAAATATGAGATAGATAATATTAATTAGTCAATATGCAGCCTGCAGGGATGCATATCTATTTGAATTTGATGTACCACCACTGGTAGACGTCCCATTACCATGAAAAAACATAGGGAGAAGCTGAGCCCATGAGGTTTTAGGGAAAGTCACGATCAGCAAATAAAGTGGGGCGTGATCCACAGTGAAGGTGAGGGCTAGAGACACGCCTGACTGGTGACTCTGCGATGTTGAGAGATCTAAGGGCTATCTCGGCCCGAGCTTGCTGGAAGGGCCCACAGCAGAGATTTTTAGAAAGACATAGACAAAAGCAGGTAAGGATAAAAAGGGGTATGGGCACTGGAGGGAGTGCCCACCTCCAACCTCCGTGAAATTAGAGTCATCAAAGCCATTCACTTTAAGTACAGTTCCTGGGTTCATGAACCCTAACGATTTCATGAAAATGTGTATTTACCTGGGCTCCTCCAGGTTGGCAAGCTGGTAGAGCATGTCAAATACATTGCATACGAGTGCCATTACAACGCCTGGGAGGGACTTCTCCTGAAGAGAAAGCAAAATACATAACCATACTTCACAAAGAATTTCTCTTTTCCTCCAAACAAAAATACTAACTTTGAGAAACTTGACACTACTAAGTCTTAAAGACAACGGAAGAGGGTTGCCCCCAATGTCACTCAAGCTACCACCTCCTCCGCGAATCACGTAACTAAGATGATCTGGACAGGCAGCTGTCCCACTCTGATTCCCTCGAGCCTCTCCAGACCCCTGGGAAGGCATCAGTATCATGGCCCTGGGATTGCAGATTCGGAGCTGGAAGGGATTTTGTGAAGGGTCCAGTCCGACATGGAAGTTACGTGACATGCCCGAGGAAACGTGAGCAGGAAAAAGGAAGAGGTCATTTTGGACCCCAGAGTAAGCATCCTTCCACTGCATGTGCTGTTTCCCTCCAGCTGTCAGATGACTAGGTAGCACTGCCTCTATTTTACAGATGAGCAGACAGAGGCTCTGTGCTTGGCTCAGTCAAAAACTCAGCGAGCGTCATTAGGTGCCCAGAGGCCTGAGCTTCCTCAGCTCCAAGGTCTGCCAGCCCTCCCTCCTGGTGCTGCGGGGCTCCACTGGTGGTGGGGAACTAAGGCTGTTACAAGCTTGGGACCAGGGACGAAACAAACAGCTGATAACGTGCCCCCTTCTCCTCTCCGTGCATCAACAAAGGGCGAAAGAACGGTAAAAGGATCGAAAAGCAGGCAGCCGAAAGAGCGCCAACCATGACCCCCGGAGAGCTGATCGGGGTTAGTCTGAAATGGCCAAGGCTAAGGAGGGGACTCGAGTTTAACTGTCATACAGGGCGGGCCACGTCACCAAATGGTGAGGAGTCCAACCGTGCACGCTGCAGCGGGACCCACTGAGGGTCTCTCTGGAACTTCCGAGGCCAAGCCCGAAAACTGTCTCTGTGCACAGCTCCAATGTTACCCTAACCCTGCTGAGTGACGACAGCCAGCAAGAAGAGCCTCAGGCTTCGTTCGGTCTGTCGACTTGGGTCTGCCTGTCCGGGCACTGGACGGAGCAGGGTGATGGTGGACATTACAAGAGACAAACCACCACCGATTTTCTTCTCGGCCGCCTCCCTGGGCTCCTCGGGCTCCCGGGGTGAGAGGGTGAGGTGTAGTTCGGTGCAGCGGAACCTTGGCTGAGTCCTCAGAAGCTGGGAGGGGCCGCCTCCTGAGGGCCTGCAGGGCCACAGTGAGGACCAGCCTCACTGATGTGGCCGCAGACCAGGCAATGCCTCTCCTCCCCAGCACTTCTTCGAGCAGTCTACCAAGGCCTCAGAAGCCCTGAAGGATTTCAGCACAATAAAGGAAGGGAAGATAGGAACTGAGCCTCTTCACTGCGGCCGAGTCAGGACAACCATCTACGGGCAACAAGAGGGAAGGCAGGGGAGGAAGGTCACCTGTTCCATGACGTAGGAGGAGCTAAAGACGCCGCCGCTGCTGCTGGAGCTGGTGGAGGAGTCTGCTGAGCCCCCTGAGGGGGTGCCACTCCCGGACGTCTTCACTGTGAGGGCCTGCTCCTCAGAAAAGCCCAGCTGATGGAGCAGCTTCTGATCCTTATTCACCGTGAGCTACAAGACATGAAGCTGTAATTATCTGGGGGAAATACGGTATTGACACACAAGACGAGGGAACCAGAAATTGTTTATTTCAACCCACCAGACTATCATTTGCAAATATCTGTATGTTATCCACAGGAGAATTCAGCTGCTTTGCTATCTTCCACCTGACGCTCCCTATGGTTTCGTTACTGTGAGCCTGAAAAAGAGAATTAAACACAGTGAGGCGAGAGTGGGTGACTGACGTTTCTGTTCACGTGAATTTATAGCAGCATCCCTCGGCACTGAACGATCCAAACTTTTTTACGTTATTAAAAAATGCATGACACAGTGGAATGCATCTCTTTGTTAGTGATGAGAGTCAGTCAACAAACATTTCTTCAACACTGACTATGTGCTAGCACTGTGGTAAGGGCTGGGGACACAGCAAACAGCAAAGTTCTTATCCTCCAGGAACGCGCAATCTAACGGGGGGGAAGCAGTTTTAAAAACCAGGAAAATGAAGGGTGCTCTCAAGCTCCTGCTATGATACAGATACGGACCTGATGCCTGAACCGAAGGGAGTGACAACAGAGCAGCAAAGAAAGCTCCAGATCAGCGTCACTAAGGAAAACGAACGCAGACATTTACGTGGATTTCAGCAAGGAGACAACGAGCAACGTCAAACGAGCTGGCGCACGTAAAGAGAAAAGGCTACGTCCAAGACACCTGACTGCGTACCAACGGAAGGCCACCACACAGTCCCAAACCTGCTTGACTTTTTTCAGACGCACAAACTGCCCTCTCCTCGTGCCTCTTCTATGTGTCCAACCACTTCCCTCTCAGTCTTGTTTCCACCCAAAGGCTTGCTCGAGGCCCACCTCATCCCACAATCGCCTCTACCCACGAGATCCACGTCCCGCAGCCGATCCGAGATGCTGAAGCTGAAGCCACTCCTCACTCCCTGCTTCTTGACCGTCAAGAACCGGATGTCCCGTAGCTACCTCAAGCCCATCGCTTTCCCCAAACGGTCTCTATGGCCAGCTTCTCCATCCCTGCCTCCCGGTCACCCAGGCTCACAGCACAATCCCTGATCTCTCCTTCCCGGTCACCTTCTCTATTCATCCATGTATAACCCTGGCTCAGGACCTCATCACTTCTCACCTGAACAACATCCTTGTCACCTTCTGTCTGCCTCCACTGCACGACGCCAAGGGCTGACCACGTCATGCCTGCTCATGGCGCTGCAGTGGCCTACCTGGTCCCGTCAGGGTCTGCTCTTTGTATTACGCAGCCCGTCACCTCCAAGTGCCACACCACTGCCCGCGCTGTTCCCCCCCCGCCCCCGGTCTCCTTGGCTTCCAGTCCACCTTGTGCGGGCAGGAGGCCCTTCCCAAGTCACTCACCTACGAGCATCTCCCCTTTCAGGCTCAGCTACTTGGTCTCCTGCCTTAGAACTTTTCCACCTTGTATACACAGCACCCAGCACACAAATGTTTGGTATCTGACTGACAGCACTGTACAGATACCGTTCTCACGCTGTCTCTACTGTTATATGTTCTCTAAAGGTACACTTCACAGGTGATATTAGACTATGCAAGAGGCCTCCTATTTTTAACTGTTAATATCTAAGATGTGAAAAATTACAGGTGATTCAGCTGAATAATACACAATCCAAACTTTTCCAAACTTAAAAATCTGCATTAAGTAGCACATTCAGTTGTCCTGTCATCTACATGTCTGGTTTACCTGGGTCAAATTATATAAAAATCAACCTTCCCATCTGTTGTTTTAAAAAACCGTTACTAAGTTCACAAAATGCACTGAATATTGCCTACTGATGAAAGAAAAACCTTAAGAATTATATATAGACAGAAATCAATCATTACTATAGTAGGGAGTGACCATTCAGCGGTGCTTAAACAGTGCCTTTAAAAATTTTTTTAAACATTTTAAAGTTCTGAGTTCCAAATTACCCCTCCCCCCGCCTCTGAGACGGTGAGTAATCAGATATATGTTATACATGTGCAATCATATAAAACATGTCCATACTAGTCATTTTGTACAAGAAGACTTAAATAAAAGGGAAAAAAAAAGAAAGTAAAAAATAGCAGATTTCAGTATGTATTCAAACAGTATCAGTTGTTTCTCTGGAGGCAGATAGTACATATGCTTCATCATTAGTCTTTGGGATTGTCTTCATCACTGTACTGCTGTGAATAGCTAAGTCATTCACAGTTCTTCACTGAACAACGTTGCTGTTACTGTGTACTGTGCTGGTTCTGCTCGCTTCACTCAGCATCAATTCATGTAAGTCTTTCCAGATTTTTCTGAAATCCGCCTGCTCATCATTTCTTATAGCACAATAGTATTCTATTACATTCATATACCACAACTTGTTTAGCCATTCCCCAATGGATGGGCATCTCTTTGATTTCTAATTCTCTGCCACCGCAAAAAGAGCTGCTATAATAGGTCCTTTTCCCTTTTTTATGATCTCTTTGGGATATAGACCTAGTATTGGTACTACTGGGTCAAAGGATACATATGCATCGTTTTATAGCCCATTGGGCATAGTTCCAAATTGCTCTCCAGAATGGCTGGATCAGTTCACAACTCCACCAACAGTGCATAAGTGTTCTAATTTCCCACATCTTCTCCAACATTTATCATTTTCCTGTTTTGTCATGTTGGCCAATCTGATAGGTGGGATGTGGTATCTTAAGAGTTGTTGTAATTTGAATTTCTATAATCAACAGTGATTTAGAGCACTGTTTTCACATGACTAGATAGCTTTGATTTCTTTGTTGGAAAACTGCCTCTTCACATCCTCTGACCATTTATCAATTGGGGAATGACTTGTATTCTTATAACTTTGACTCAGTTCTCTATATAAGTTTCTTTTTTGAAGGAATAAGCTTGAAATATAATTCACAAATATAATAACAGAAGCTTATTGTCTTGCCTTAATATACTTTCCTCTTAATTCAGCTTTACATTCTGACTAGAAGCCTAGAAGTTATGTCTCTAGCTGAATAACTGAGAATCAATCACAAAGTATTTATTGGGGAAAAAACAAACACATAAGCATGTATTGAATACTTACAGTAAGTCAGTTACCATGTTAGGAGATGGAGATATAAATACAAAGAAACAAACAGTCCCTACCCAATGGGTGTGATGAGTACATACAATAGTACAAATATGAAGTGAATTCAATATAAATATATTGTATATTGAATATATTGTATATATTGTATACTGAATATAAAGTAAATTCAAACCTATAGAAAATAGATAAAGGGTTGTCAGGAAGAGAGGGCACTAGCAGTAGAGAGATAAGGAAATTTCCTGCAGGAGATGATGCTTGGACTGTCCCTCTTAAAGGAAAGTAGATGTAAGGAGGGTGTATCATGCAGGCATGTGAGGTGGCCAGGGAAAAGACACAGGGATGGGCAGATGGAGTGTTCTGTGCGAAAAGACACAAGGCCAGGGAGGCTGGATTTCACAGAGGGCTTTGGGGGCCAGGCTGTATAGGGCCTTAAAAGCTACAAAGAGAAAGAAGCCACTGAAGTCAGGAGCTGACTAAACAGAGCATCCATGTGCAAAGGACTAGAAGGCAAATCAATGAGGAGCCTCCTGCAACAATGAAGGCGAACGGTGCCAAGGGCATCTCCAAAATGCCCAGTGAAAAGTGGTGATGTGGGAGTGAGGTTCAGGGGAGAAACTGGGGCGCAGAAGAGAGGCGAAAAGAATCCAGAACAGAGGCCAAGGTAAAAAAGGACAGTAACATCGTTAAAATAAAGAGCGCTTTCTGATGTGCGCTGGAAGGGAACTCTGCTAGGGCCCTTCACGTCTAGCGTAGGGAATTCTAAATCTGAGTCTGTGGCCATAACACAAAAATTTTTCAGAACTTGACGTCAACGCACCTCTACAGTGAAGGTATCTTTGGTGGATTCGCACGTCACACTGAGGGTCAGAATATGTCCGTGGAATGAGGCGCCGTGAGGTAGAATCGTGCGAGGAACAGAATAAAGGTCCTGAAAAAGGCACAAGCGAGAGGCCCAGTAACGCATGTGCACAGCGCAGACAACGAACACACTTCTACGCAGTAAGCCATCTTTGCCTGAGCACTGACTGAAGAGTGAGCTAAAGGACAGGGCAACACTCAGGAAAAAGGCGTCACTGACCTCAATGGTGATTACGTAGCGCTCTGCCAGCAGAAGTAACCTCTCAATGATGACAAGCTTAGTAGACCTGTAGATTTTTAGGAGGGAAAAGGTTTTTTGGATTGTTAGTGACTGTCAACATCAAGTAAATTAATGCAATTCACTCAAACCACATCCAAACAGGTAAGAGCACCCTGACTATTAATATAAGCCAATGACCCTTGGGAAGGTGATCCAGCCAGGTCAGGGTAACAGCCCCTGGAGGGGATAGGCAGAAAAACGCTGCCCCTGCCGAATCACAGAGCTCCCTGTGAACAGAGAACAGGGACTCTGTCTTTCATAATCTTTTATTCTATCGTTTCTTATCGCTGCAAAGCTGACAGACATAAGAAATCTGAAGTCAACTACCAGCCTGCAAAGTGCATAACAAAGAAGAAAATTATTTGTCCATTTGGCTTAGCTCAGGTAATTTTAAATTTGCAGGTTATGCTACGCCACGGGATAACAAGGCACTTTTCAATTCAACTCACATCCAACCTCATCCTTGAAATGCATGTACCTCTTAAATGGAAGGTGGTAGGCTGCTGAGTCCAGGAGGTCTTTGAAAACAGGGCTTTTTAAGGTGGAAAGTCACAGGACCATTAACAGACAGCTGAAAGAAGAGGCCCAAGGACTGGAGGGCAGCACACCACCCTGACCAATTTCAAAATCTATAATCAGACCGAGTCCAGTCAGGCCTGGAGAACATGAGCAAGTCTACGGTCAAAGCACGCCACTTGGAATGCTCCAAATGAAAGGCATCATGTTTTTCAAGCAACTGAACTACTATATCAATAAACAAAATCTGTGATTCCAGTGACACGGAGCGTTTATCTTGTCCTCCCCAGAGGGACACCAAGAAGGGCCTCTGCCAGCGTCTCACCATGAGAGGCCAGCAGGTCCTACCAAGATGGGAGGCACAGCAACATTTCCTGGGGCAGTCACTTCTGTTCCAAAGCCTGAGCTCAGTCTGCTTCTGCCCAACTTCAGCAAGAAGGAGTGAGAATGCAGGAATCTGCACAGCCTGACCACAGCTCACCAGACACAGGCCTTTCGATGCCCACAGCCCCAGGTCTGTGTTCCTGTCTACCTTCTGCGGCAGCAAGAGCTGTGAGCAGAGGAGGGCTGGTCCGCAGAGCAGACCCACGTCATCTATGGACTTGGTGAGCATTTCACACATGTTCCACAGTGTTTTTTGTTTTAGGCTCCTATCAGAGCTTGGAGTGTTGTGCCCTGATCCACAGCTTTTGGTGAATGATTCTGCATGGCGTTTGGGGAACGTACATGTTCCATCCCAGCAGAATGCCGGGTATTCTCACCATCAGTGTGTAAGCTCACTGTTTTGCTCATGGTGTTTTTATCACCAGTGCCTAGCATAGTGTTTGGGATGCAGTAAGCACTTGAAAAGTGAATGCTTATTGATCAATTGATGTTTCAGGTAAAACGGGGGACTCTTTGTCACTAGGGTCTTAAGCCTCTCCAAAGCTCATAAATCAGAAATCATTACTGAAGAGTTTCCATTTTCAAGGCAACTAGGTGGCATAGCAGAGAGAGTGCTGGACCTGGAGTCCAAAGACCTGAAATTAAATTCTGACACAGACACTTACTAGTTGTGTGACCTTGGGCAAATCAATTCATCTCTGTCCGCCTCAGTTTCCTCCTCCGCAAAATGAGGATAATAATAGCACCTACCTCCTAGGGTTGTTGTGAGGATCAAATGAAATGATATTTGTAAAAAGCACTTAGCCCAGTGCCTGGCACATAGTAAGTGCTTTATAAATGCCACTTCTCTTCCCTTCTCCCCCTTTCATGATGAAAAACTTGTGTTAGCAGCATTTTGAAATGAGAAATGCCACCCTGCAATGAAGTCTGAACTTCCATGAGCTTACCTGTATGGAGACTGTACAGATGTCGCCACAGTGGGCATGGCTGTCGCCGTGAGCATTTTGGTGGCTCTAGTCACAGCATGGGTCAAGGTAGGGCCACCAAGCGCTGAGCTGGCTGCCTGCAAGACAGTGGGCACCACACTAAATACTGACTCCAACCCCGATGGTTTAGTGGTACTGTTAATGTCTAGCATGGCCTTGGACACGGCCCTTCCCATCTGACCTGGGCACCATGTCTGACCAGACACTGGCTGGGGCAGGGCCTGGGCCTCAACAGTGGCCATGACCATTCCACAAGGCCACACGATTGTATGCAAATGGCAAAAGCCTGCCTGGAATGGTAGGCAGGGCAGCAAGGTCTTTAGCATTGCTTCCCCTTGGTACTGGGGACACCCCAACCTTTTCCTTCAGAATACCATGGATTAGACAGGTTGACACCACCAAGACCCACCAGGACTAGGAATATGTCTTCAGTACTGTAACTGGTAGCGGAGGCCTGGAGACAGTGCTCTTTCTGCCAAAAGGAGAGCGGCCAGCACTGCCGTGAGACAGCGTGGCTTTACTGGGTCGAGAACCTGAGTTCCAAGCCCGGCTCTGCCGCTTCCAATCTCCAGATTCTTCCAGTTCCCTAATCTTGTCCAGATAAACCAGACTTTGAGGTCCTCAAGGAGCAAGGAGATGGGACTGTCAGCTCATCATTAGGAATACCTGAAAGGCTCATCAGTCATTCAAAGGCACCCCAGGACTGGAGAAGGCAAATGTACCGATTTTCAACAAAAAGGAAGAGAATGGAAGCTACCGATGATAAACGAGTGAGGCTGGCAGTGATCCCAGGAGCCCAGAAAGGATGGCCACGACAGGGATGGCTGTCGAGATCTGATGACTGACGCAGCGACCACCCAGAGGGAGCGCAGTCACAGCCCGAGCTCTGACAAGGCAGATTGAGGGAACGCAATGGAGACTGTCTGCCCAGACGCTACCAAAGCCTCTGATGGCCTCTCCTCTTGTTCTTCTTGTTAAACAAAAGCAGAGAGTCTAGCCCTGCCCACTCCTCACCAAGGCTGGTAGTTTGCTGTCCCCCCACTAGACTGTAGGCTACTCGAGGCAGGGGCTGTCTTTCTGTATCCCCAGCACTCAGCACAGTGCCTGGCACATAGGAGTGTGCTTAATAAATGCCTACTGACTGACTGGGTCAGAACTGGCTGAATAGTTGGGCACAAAGAGCAGTTATGAATAGCTCAGACTCAATCTGGAAGGAGGTCTCCAGGGAAGTGCCTCAGAGATATGGATGAGACCATGCAATGCTTAATGAATGAATATACAATGTTATACTATGTGTATACATTACATGCATATACATAAAAATGTGTGTATATGTGTGTGTACATATGCCTGTGTACGCGTGCGCGCGCGCGCACACACACACACACACACACACACACACACACACCCCCAAGGAAGGAAACAAGTATTTGCTATGTGGCTACTAGACAGATCAATCAATCAAACAACAGATTGATTAAGGATGGAAGCAAATATTTATGTGCCTACTATATGCCTGGCGCTGGATGGAGCACTTCAGAGTATTATCTCCTTAGACCCTTACAACAGCCCTAGACAGTAGGGGCTATTATTATCCCATTTTCTAGCTGAGGAAACTGAGGTAGGCAGAGATGAAGTGATATGCCAAGTGCTGCATAACTAGGAAGTGCCCTTAACTCAAGTCTTCTTAACTCCAGGCTTAGCACTCAATCAGCTGTGCCAGCTAGTTCCAAGACCTTATCCATGCTTTTATAAGAATCTTCTGAATTTAGGCTTATAGTGCCTTTTTGACCCGTCCCTTAATCATCAATGCATTAGTTATCCATTTCAGATTTGTTTCATTGGCAAATATGCACTGATGATAAGCGAGGATTCAAAGACATCATCAGCCTAAAGTAATTGGTTAAATAGAATAAGATGAATTTTAAATGGGAAAAATGAGAAAAGTACAAGATAGGGGTGGGGTGGCTAGACTGAGGTCTGAAAAAGACCTGAAGGTGTTAATGAACTTGGGGAGAGCCAACCCCACTCATGTTAGAAGGACCCTGTTTTGCTTGACTCTATGTGCTTGTGATGGGTTGTGGGTTTTTTGCTTTCTCAGTGAGGTAGAAAGAGAAGTGGGAAGGAGGCCATTTGGATCTGAAAATAAAACTCCATTAAAAAATCAAATCAAATCAAATCAAATCAACAAGGTAAGAATTCTCGCCTTCTACTGAGTACTGCTGAGCTTGAGCACACAACAAATACTCATTAACCAGACTACAGAAACAAGAAGAGGAGATGGGCTCTCCTGATGGCATATGCGCTGCACCTTTCTAGGCCCTCTGTGTGTGACAGAGAACCAACCAGGTGTGTTACTGACCCTGGAAGGGGTTACTGACGTCTGAAGGGAAAGGCCCAGGATTGGCTGGTAGATGACCGTGAGGCAAAGGATCATTCGGCCACATCTACCTATGTGACCTGAGACAAATCACGTGACCTTTTTGGGTTTCAATTTCTCCTCTGTAAGGTGAGAGGAAGCAGTAAACAGTTATGCCCAGTGCTAGGATTCTTGAACAGACTGATAAATAACATTGAAACCTGCAATCCAAAGCTGTGCTTTACCCTAAGCCCGTGTGTTTTTCTCCCACGTCTGTCTGCTTCTTTGAAAAATTCCTCTAATGTGTATCTAGTTTTTACCACCTCTCAGGTGAGGTATTATAACATTCAAAAATTATGCATAGGTCATTTTCAGTCTCAAACTATCCACATCTGAATGTGGACATTTGAAAATTGTTTCTTCATGCACATTTAATAGCAGATTACGGTGTGTATTAAGAGTGTGATATAGCTTTACATGTATTTAGTGATTTATTATGCCTTTTACTTTAACATTAATATCTATGGAATTTATTTGGCCTAACTGTTAAATAAATGGTTATGTCTGAAAAAAAAAAAAAAAAAAGATGGGAGGAAGGGACACATGTTAACTTCAGTTCTAAAGCCTAGGACGAAGACAGCAGGCAGAGATTTAACTCCCAGCCTGCTACTGCCTAGCACATGACCTTGGGGAATTCACTGCATTTCTGAGCCTTGGTCTCCTCATCTGTTAAATGGTTATGATTACCTACCACCTACTTCATGGGACTGTTGTATTGAAAGCACTTTGCAAGTTTTAAGGTGTTACAATGTGAGTGACTGCCACTATTATTCCATTCAGAGGGTAAGTAAGTGGGTGTAAAAAGTGTGAGAAGACCCCAGGAGAAGCAGGCCCAGGGAGCCCACACCAACCGCCAATCCCTCTGCCAGGCCAGAAGCCCAGCCGACCGCATGGCCATGCAAGGCCACGCTCAGTCCTTGGGGGGCAGACCCGCCTCTCCTCCCAGCCCAGATCAGACAGGAACGGACCCCAGAGACCAAAGGCTCCTGGATACTCACTTCTAGGCGTGCGTAGCAATCAGCAATGAACTTCCTGTGCAGTGACACAGAATCCTAGAAAAGTCAATTAAAAGTAAATTAGCACTTTGGCAATAAATCCAGGGGAGAAAGCTATGCTTGAGAACCAAATCCCAAAGCAAAGTAAACCAAGCTCCAAGAAGCCCGAAGAAGAGCAATGGTGCTCGTCCCTAATCCACTGCCCACAACACCCACCTTCTTTAACCTCGGATTTAGGTTAATGTAACTGTAGCTTATGATTAGCTGAATGGCTTCATTAGCTATTTCTTCATCAGGTGACTCCATGGCAATCTTCCAAATGAAATCCATCCCAATCAACTCCAGCTTCTCGACATACTGTTTAAAAGACAAAAATCAAGTTGCGGTGTGTAAATGGAGAGGCAGAAGTGAACACACCCACCAGACACGGAGTTAACCTCTTCAATGTGTGTCAGGGAAAAAACATCACCATTTGGCAGTGACTCTACAGTGTAGCCCTGAGGACTGAAGTTAAAAACCTCATTTTAAGTCAGTCCAGGAATTTTAAGACATAAACATCCAGCCCACTCGAGAAGCCTTTCTAGAGTTTCTCTTCAGCAAAGTGATAGTTCCAGGAACTGGATGCAGGATGACAAGCAAACTTCGCTCACCTTGGATCATGGACCTTCCCGCCCTCTGAAGAGACTCGGATACTGATGGGCCTAAGGTCAGGCTCTTCTGTCCTCCTTCCCCCCGGGCCCAATAACCCATCCTTCTAGAGATGTCACAGAAGGGGAGAGGCACCTGTTCAAACTGTGTGTGAATCTTTTATGATCTTCTCCTTGTACAACATTCCTATAAATGATGCTCACATCATCTTGGGCTAGAGAATTATGGCCATGGGCACTGGCTGGGGGAACTCTGTCTATTTGGACATCTCTCTCTAAGCAAGAAATGGCTGCGATACAAAATAATGGGAATTTCATAAAATCGGTTTCTGGAAGGCTTGTGCCTAACACTCAAGAGCACAGTATTAATATTTTTTTCTTTGACAGTCGGAAGGTCATTGAGTATACATTAACACAGGTACAATTATGAAATTACTGTACAATGTACATGATATAGGCATAATAATATGAACATGTGTTTCTGTATATAGACTTAAATATTATAAGTATATATAAACCAAATTTCCTATTTTAATGAATTAGTTATTTAAAGAAGAGGACTAAGAAGAAATAGATCTCTCAGCTAAACTGTTTCTTAATAAGTCTGAAAGGTCAATAAAAAGGAACACCAAACATTTCAATGCTCAGCCAACACTACACAGATTAATTAAAGATAAAATCAGACAATGAATGTGTACACAACTCCAAGGCTGATATCACCATAGACTAAGCCGGTTAGGCCTGGACCTGGGATTTCATTCGTATAAGGAGCGACCAAGGGAGGAAATTCCTTCTACCAGGGCAGGCTGACATTTTCTCTTAAACTGATAAGCTTAGAAAGTTGTGCTGAGCACCTAGAGGTGAGGTGGCCTGCTCAGGGTCACACAGCCAGGCTGTTGTGGTAGAGCCTAAACCCAGGGCCTCCCCAGGTGGAGGGAGTCCTTCACCAAGTGCCCACCCTGTGCCCTCCACATTGGGCCACATGTGATTTGGTTAATGCTACATTAATAAGTTGCCAGGAACAGATCAGGATTTACCTCGTGTAAATGAACGAAGGGAAAGAAGACAATATCCATTGGGCTCGCCATTAAACATGAAATGCTGTGACAGCAAGAATTTGCATCAAACACCAGGTCTGATTTACCAAATTTTAGTCCCACAAATTCTTAAATAGCCTCTTAATTACAGCATTAGATGGGATATCTTAACTGAAGTTTACTTGGAAAAACAGAAATGAAACATGAATTTGGTCTTAGCAGTGGTTTCTGGTCCAGCTAGACCTCAAAAAAAGCAGCTCACCCTCGACCGTAGCTGCACACAGGGCGAGGAGCCTATCCCACGGAGCTCTGGGACTGGAGCCCTCCTCCCATCTGGGTGTGGGTGGGTGGACCTGCTTGGAGAGCCTCCCAGGTTGGGAAGACATGCCAGGCAAGCCTGGCAAAGGGTCATCACCTCGTTGGCCACAGCAACTATTCAAAGACGTGACTCCATGCTAGAGGAGCCGCCTAGCACTGAGTAGCTCTCACGACACCCGAGGTCCACGTCCTTCATGTGCTCTATTACGAGTTTTCTTTAAGTGTCCAATTCTCCAGTTGTGGGAGAGGTGCCAATTTATAATAAAGCTAGCTGTGTACCAGAAGGTGCTTCCAAATCAATGATGACACCAACAACCCCAGATGCCTCCCAGATTTCCATCCAGAACTAAAGGACCCTACTACACCATTCTCATAAGCTTCACGGCCTGGTTTTCTAGACACTAGGAGACCAGGATCAGCTCAGGAGGAGGTGGGGCACAAGGGGGGGGTTGCAGGCCCACACTCATGGACGAGACTGAGAACTGAAACTGGCAACAAGAGCGGGTCAAGGGCAACCCAGCACATAGGAGCGTCTTCCTAAACGAGGTGTGAGGGCAACGCTCTACTGTGGTGCACTGAATAATGCTTAAGGAAAGAGGAAAAGAGGCTCATGAATTACTTCAGGAAGATCTATGTTAAAAACTTCTGGCATTTATTTACAGGCTGACTGCTTTACACAGAAATTTTGGATATCCAGAATGACTCATTCTGGAAGCCTTTAGATTGATTTAAGCATACAGGTGAAGCTAGGGGGCGCCACAGTGCTCAGAGTGCTAAGAAGGCCTGAAGTCAGAAAGAGCTGAGTTCAAACCTAACCTCAGACATTTATTAGCTATGTGACCCTGGGCAAATCACTTAATCTGTTTGTGTCAGCCTCCTCATCTGTAAAATGGGGATAATGATAGCACCTACCTTGCAGGGTTGTTGTGAGCATCAGATAAGGTAATATTTGTCAAGTGTTTTGTAAACCAAGTACTATATAAACGCTATTATTATCACCAGATTTAATTCTGTTACATATTCGAGGTGAAAAACTGCAGGAAATAATACTGCTGCAAAGCTATAATGATCTATTTCAATTGAACAACATTTATTAAGTATCTATGGTGTACCAAGATAAAAGGCAACATGACAGAGAGCTGGTATTGTAGACAGGAAGGCTTGGGTGCGAATCCCATCTGATACTCTGGCTGTAGGACCCTGAGTTATTCTGGGCAGCTCTCAAAGGTTCTAAGTTGCCAAGTACTTCCTGGTCTGCATTCACACAGGGAGCGAGAACTCCCTACATCGATGAAATCATAAATCTGGTTTAAAAAAGGTGCCGAGCACTGGGCTAGATGCTTGTGGTACAGAAACAAAAAGGGGGGGGAGGGGAGGGCACAGCCTGGACACAAACACAGGCCATGCTGAGTGACCACTGGGGGCATCAGGGCAGGACGACATGGGGAGGCAGGAAGAGCCAGGACAAAGCCGTGTCGTGGGGGCCATAGGGAGAGGGCAGGATCTGGGGCGAATGTGGGCTCTAAGGCAAGAAGTCAAGGAAGATGCTGGGTCAGCAGGCGTCATCTCAGCCACTTGTGTGAGAGAAGGAAATCAGCTACTTACCAACTGAGTGCCCTGCCGCTTTAATCGATGATCACAAAGATTCACATTTTCAAAGAAAGTTTTAAATAAGCCAAAACCTGTAAGCGAACACAGACATTAGGATAAATTCTACATTTCATATTAGGTACTAAATGTCATTCAAGTCAAAATGAACAAAAATGAAAAAATAGATATCTACATTTAATTTTCAGACTTATCTTAAGTCCTAAAAAGCTCTGTGACTTCACCAACATGGGTACCCCTTCTACTTGGGCAAACTATCCCCTCCTCATCCTCATGCCTTTCTCAGATGTCATCTTACTTCCACCTGGGACTAAGCCTCTCCCGGGTGGTCTATCCCCAGGACCACACTCAAGGGTTTGCAGGTTGACAGGCCCTTCCAAGGCCTGGACTGTGGACCTTGCCTTGGAAAATGCTGGGTCACCTTTACTAGGTCATGGTGAGAATTTGAGAGATTCTAAAAAGTTTAGTCAATAGTTTTATTTCAAAGAGTGACAAGGTTCAGTTCTTTTTTCAATCAGGTCTTAAAATTTTAAAGATAACAAATGCTTTCCTACCATTCATAGTAATTTCATATGACTCCAGTTTGAGAATTTTCTCCTTGAAGAGCTGCTGCTGAACATCGCTTTCAAGATCATGTTGTCCTTTTGTAAACCACTCAAAACACATCTGTGAATCAGAATATTACCTCGATTCAAATAACAGGTTTGAACAAATACAAATTCCATACTGGTGAGAACAAAAGGCAAATTGTTTCCAAAAAAACAATTTGAAACTTTAACTTTAAAGACAAACCCCTTGTGAAAAGCTCCCTACAGCAGGACAACTGTTCCACACAGAAACACCTGAAGTTCTGGAAATTCCACGTTTATGTAGAGCCCTAGACTAGGTGATGCAGTGGACAGAACACTGGGTCTGGAGTCAAAAAGACCCGAATTCAAATCTGGCTTCAGACATTTACTGGCTACGTGACTCTGGACAAGTCACTTCACCCCATTTGCTCTGTTCCACATCTGCAAAACCAACTAGAGAAGGCAATGGCAAACCAGTCTAGTACCTTTGCCAAGAAAACCCCAAATGGGGTCAGACAGTTGGACACGACGGAACAACACACGGCTGTTTGCATGTGTCTCTTCTCTCCTCCCAAGATACTCTGCAGGTCTTTACCCAATCCATTCCAACTTGTGGCCCCTCCAAACCTGGCCTCCCGAGTCCTCTGCAGGCCCTACCTGCCTGGGTCTCTGGCCCTTTGGCTCCCTCTGCCTGGAAGGCCCTCCTTCCTCAGGGGTGTCCTCTAAGAGCTCCTGTACGTGAGGCCTCCCTCCATGGTGCCCGTCGGGGCTGGATGGAAGCCTTCCCACACAGAGGCCCGATTCTACCTGTCCTGCCTCACAGAGGACTCTTGCTGGCACCCCTAATGCGCTGACCAAACAACTGACCACGGGGCACTTGTGATCATTTATATTCAGACACCACAGTCATTTTTATTTTACTATGGCAGCTTACCCACAAATAATGAAACTATTCAATTATTTCCATTTTCTTTCACTTCTATAAAGACATTTTTTTTTCTTTTATTTTTGGTAAGGCAACTGGAGCTAAGTGACTTGTCCAGGGTCACACATCTAATAAGTGTCAAGTGCCTGAGGCCGGATTTGAACTCAGGTCCTCCTGACTCCAAGGCTGGAGTTCTATCCACTGCGTCACCTAGCTACCTCCCCCCACCCCCCAGACTATAAAGACTTTGCACTTTAGATATAAATTGGAATGGATTTTTTCTATTATTGTCTCTTGGCTATGGCTTTAGAAATGCTACTTTCTGTGCCTTTGTTTTGTATCTTGCCATTTTACCAAACTTATTTCTCTTCTCACTCCTCGGGCCCAGGAAGCTCATCCTTGGGACAATCCTCCCGCCAGAGCCCTCGGCCTCGGCTCCTCTCTCGCTTTCCTGCCCTGACCTTCCCCATCTGCAGAAAGGAGCAAGTCTGTTTCCTCTTTGCTGGTGTTTAGATCTTGGACTCTTTTTATTGCCAGAGCTATCAACGTTACTACTCTGCCAAATAAGGCACTGTCGAGTCATTTCAGTTGTGTCCAATTCTCTGTGACCTCATCTGGGGTTTCCTTGGCAAAGATACTGGACTGGTTCGCCTTTGCCTTCTCCAGCTCATTTTACGGATGAGGAAACGAAGGCAAACAGGGTGAAACTGACTTCAGGGTCACACAGCTAGCAAGTGTTTGAGGCTGGATTTGAACCTGAGCTTTCCTGACTCCAAGCCCAGTGCTTTATCCACTGTACCCCCTAGCTGTGTGTGTGTGTGTGTGACAGAGAGAGAGAGAGAGAGAGAGAGAGAGAGAGAGAGAGAGAGAGAGAGAGAGAGAGAAAGAGAGACAGAGAGAAAAAAGCAGAGTTCTTTCATGCTGCATGTTTACAGGATGATTTTTTTTTTGCTTTGCTTTCTTTGGTGAGGCAATCAGGGTTAAGTGACTTGCCCAGGGTCACACAGCTACTAAATGTCAAGTGTCTGAGGCCATAGGTGAACTCAGGGCCTCCTGACTCCAAGGCCAAAGTTCTATCCACTGCGCCACCTAGCTGCCCCAGGATGATTTTTTTTTAACCTGGTACAGACTGAGTGTTTTCTCTTGCTTATATGACAAATTATGTTAATGCTGAACCATCTAATTAAGTAATAATAAATAATTTTGGGATATATTGCTGTCTCTATTAATATTTTATTCAAAGTTTTGCATTAATATTCAGGAGGGATGACAAATTTGGCTCAGAATTAAACAGAAGGAGAATATTCTAGTTTGCTTTTAATGACCCCAAACTTCTGCCTAAAACAAAGGCTCAACTTTTCAATACCAATATCTGACCAGTGCTGAATTCTACAGTTTCCACATAATTTAGAATGCTTCATCATTTACAAAGATCTTTGTCTTCAATTCCATACTGTATTTGTGTTACCTGATTTCCAAAGTCACTATTTTCATCTCCGCAGTTTGCTGAACTTGAGGGAGAATGTCAGGGCTGTTTAGATCTGCATTTCTCCTGCTTTCAGCGGACTGGAACCTTCTCTCAGAGGAAGGTTCAGAGTCTGCAAAGCCTGGCAATGAGCTGTTTGCTTGTGTCCTTCCAACCCTCATCTCTGGGGGAAGGGCTTCTGCTCATACATATGTGTCTGTCATTGTTTCTAGATCTTGGACACCAACACTTACCAGGAAAATCTGATATAAAGATTTTCTCCCATTCAACCATTTCCCTTCTTACTTTAAGTGCCTTAACTTTTGTTTAGGCAGAATCCTTTTGATTTCATGTAAACAAAATCATCTACTGAATTCTGTGATTGCCTTCATCCCCTTGTTTGGTTAAGAAGTCTCCTGCTACCCACAGCCGTGAAAAGCATATGATCCGCTTGTCTTCTTTCTCGTGGTATTTTACCTTTGATATTCTGTCATACACCCATTTTGCGTTAAATGTGGAATAGAGTATAAGACATTGGGGGGGGTGTGTGCGTGTAGCCTATATATATAGTCTTTGCATATTATAATTCCGGTCCTTCTAAGATGACCCATCACTCATATGACCCATTTCTATTCAAAGTACTTGGAAACAGAATGAGATGAGAAAAACGTAAAAATTATTTCAGTAATAAAGCCTCACACATTCCCACTATCCACATAAAAATGGTTTCTTACCTCTCTATCCAATTCACAAACATCTTGTCCTGTTACAAGACATTCCCAGATTTCCTTGGCTCGATTCCAACCCAGATACAGAGTGGCTTCTTGCAAGAAAAATGCCAGAAATTTTAAGTGCGCCTCTAAATACTGAAAGAGAGATAACTGCACTTAGCTAATTCCAGTCATGCTTAAAATTAAAAAATAAAAAACATCTTATTTTGGATATAATTTAGGGGAAAGTTTAAGGATTACATGCTAATGCCATTTATCCCATTGTCTTAGAGGATTAAATTAGGACAAATTGAGTCACAGGACAAATATATTTGACTTCTAGTTGCCAATAAAAGTTAATTATGAAAGCTCCTAAACAAATATTTAATATATTGATGAATCCCAAGTGAAGATTATTTTTCAGTACTTCTGGCCAGTGAAACCCAACAAGCATTTTTCATATTTTTAATTATTACAAAACGATGGTGTACAATACCTCCCGGTAAGTGTATCTGCCGTCCACTAGCGTTGAACCAGTTAAGCCCCCTGGGGCTGACACAGATGCTGCCAGTCGATGACATGCTATCAAGCTCCCTGTTACCAGTTTGACTATTTCAAAATTTTTTTTCAAGTCCTGAATGATGCTCTTGGGGAAAACAAAGGAAAGGAAAGTTTAAAAGTCTACCTAATCCTTCTTACACGTTCACACAAACCTTTGTTCAGACTTTACACAGGTGACCCAGGGGCCGGAGGGTTTCTTCACAGTTTCCATGGGGAACTAGAGGAATGCAATCTTGCCTTTCCTCATCCTACCTGTGACCCGTTTTGTTCCTTTAAAACAACAAGAACCCAACCAGATGCTTTTCCTAGTAGGAAAGATGTTTTTAACAGAATCTTCCATTTTCCCCTATTTATTCTCTCAAATCAAGTTTGGAACAAATGTTATCACCTGGGCAGATGACTCTTTCTTACAAAGTACCTCAAGCTACCGCTCTTTTGCTTCAGAACTATGGGGAGAATACTATAACTTTGTCTCACATGGGTCACGCACTTCAAAGGGCTTGAGGAAATCAAAAGGCGAACCTATTTTTGTCCAAGAAAAGGAGAGAAGGCACAGGATCCACTCAGTAGGCTGCTGGCCAGCAAGCCAAGGGTTTCCACCTGCTACCCTGAGAGCACAGCAGAACCACCCTCTGCCTCTGTACTAGGGTCTTACATAACCAGGCATCACTGGCAAGGGCTCTTACCTTGTCTTGCTTTTGATAGGTTTGTTTTATAAACGACCGGGTGATCTCGTGGAGCTGACGCAAAGCGGGAACCACCCAAACAAACTGGGGGTTGTTATGCTGGGATGACTAGAAAAGAAAAATGAATGACAATCAAATGAACCAGCACATGCCAACCCTACTCACTACTGAAACAAAAGACAGAACCAAGAAATCAACTCCATTTCTCTTACACTACAATCCATTCCCTCTCTCTCCGGTGCTCAAGTATGGCCTGTCTTCATGCCAACCCTGGGGAAAGTCTCCCCACCTTGCACGCAGCTGCCTGGGGCTAAGGATTCTACACAGGAATAGGTACAAAAGCATGGAAAATGCACACGGACACCCAAAGCACATCAGCCTCCCCAGACACCAGGAAAGTGGCAGCTCCGGAGGCAGACTACTGGGAAGCACATGCTGCTAGAGAACCAACAGAAGTAAAAAGCTTCTGGCAAAGACCTGACACCCAGATGTCAATGACAGGGCTGGCAAGCAACTGGTCCTTCGTCTCATGACCAAAGGAAATTAAAAGCTGGCTTTGGGTTCCAGTGGAAGTGACTGGGGCTAAAGTCAGCAGGTCATGACTCTGTCGAGGAGCCAATCCTGCCTTGTCACTACCATTAACAACAAGCCCGACCTCCAAAGCTCAGTGCTCACAACAAGCCTGTGACGTAGGCCACGTGATCACATTCATTTCATAGAGAAGGAAAACAGAGCTCCCAAGGGTCAGCAAGCTAACAAGCCAGAGCTCAGATCTGAACCTGAGTCTCCTGACTGAGCCCTGTGTCCATTCCACTCTAACCAGTTACCTCTCCATAGTATGTGTGTGTACGTGTGTGTGTGTGTGTGTGTGTGTGTGTGTGTGTAAAGATATAAAAATTAAATCTTATATGACAGTGAGTTCTGGACCAGCACAGGATTCAAAGATCTAAGAGACACTCAATATAGCTCATAAAATTTGGGCTTAGAAGATCCATCACTGCCAATCAGATGCACATCTTTTCTAATCCTGTGCTTCTAATGCTCTTATAAATCAGCTTTCTTGACTTCAAAGGAATTACTTTCCAAAAATAGTTTCTTTTAAACTATGGGATTTGATATTATATTACATTCTAAGAACAGGAAATTCAACTGGCATATGATTGATTACAGCAGATTAATTATAGTATCTAGAACCAAAATACTGAGAAAAAATAATAATAAAAAGCTCAAATCCTTATCCATAAGAATTACTCCTCAAAATCCCTGCCTTCCTCTGCTATCTCTATAGAACGTGTGTCCCTCTTTAATTTCACAGCATTTAGGAAAAGAAAACCAACTCTGAGAAAAATGCATCACTCTGAGGACCCTGTGCCCACATGACCTTAGCCAGGGGAAACAATGAAAACATCCCGTATCTCCCGAGTGTCTACTCTGTGGGAGGCACTCTCAGGGGCCAAAGGAAAATCCCTGTTCTAGTGCAAGTGCCAGACAGTGACAAGCTTTTCAAGTCCTGACTGGTGCTTTTAAAATCATAAAAGATTAAGACACAAACATGACCACCATCCTTTTATCAATCAACAGTAACACCACCAAGTCTTATTATGGCCAAATAAAGTGATTAGGGTTAGACCATCAGACTTGGAGATTTCCAAAAGTAATTCATGATTCCTTCAATTAAAAAAAAAAATGCCAACGTAAAACCTGGGACTTAAAATGCCTCCAAGACTGGGCTATTTATTGTTCCCACTTGGCTTCTCCAGTGTTAACACGCTTGGAAAATGCCACTTGCAGATCACATGACTTTTCTAATGCACCATCTCCCCTGATGCGGTGATCAGTTACAGGAGTCATTTCTAACAATACACAATTTGACTACTTCTTATTATAAGATGGGAAGATGGTATTCAAGAGGGGGAAAAGGCAGGTGTTGATTCAACCAAGTATCTTAAACCATTTTTAAGAATGTCTTGATATGATCCATAAGAGTTAAAAATGGTATCTCAATTACAATAAAATGGTAAGGCTAATTTAACAGGAGTCAACTCTGAGATGTTTTTTAAAAAAGGAAGAGAGCACGATTTCATCCTCTGACAAACTGCCCATTATCTATGTTGTAAGCATATTAGGAATAGTAACAGAGGACAGGCACCTGGGGGAGAAACCAGATATCTTGGCTTCTTTGTTGAACAAGGGGATGGAGGACTTGAGATAGTGGGCTGAGAGTATAAAAGGTATTTTGATTCATTAAATGGGGTCTATTGTGCTTAACTGAATTTGTTGCATTGAAGCATTTAAATTTAAACATTTTTCTAAAGGAGGAGAGAAGGCAGAGAAGAGGATAAGGGGGGTTTGTCATGAGTTGGGAGAGTGAAGCCCCAGGAAGTCCAAAGCATTCTGGCAGAAGCTACAGAAACGCAAGTCAGGATTGCTGAACAAACATCAGGGCAGTGTGGCAGTTACTAGCTCACTGTCAAGAATGGTGAGAAGGCAGTGAGCTGGAAGAGGAGACAGGCAGCTGAAGATGGGAGGGGGTCTCCTCTTACCCTCTGCCCACCTTGCTGCCTGGCAGGAAAGGGCACAACACAGAAAAACACCTTTAGTGGCAACAGAGGAGCAAGGATTAATGGGGCTCACCTTTCCAAGGCCCTCGGTGGCAGCATCTACCTGCTGGTAACAACATTATGGGACATTTAAAGAGTCTTGTCTTTGGATCCTCCCAAAGAGACTCTTTGAGGAATCGTCTCTAAAAACCAACAGGTGTGAATGAAGTCATTAGAGAGAGGGAGCAAGGCAGCAGCAGGCCCGTCCACTACAAGAGCTCAAGAGCTAGTGGCAGTCAGAAAGAAAGGAAGAAAGAACAATGGAGTTTCAAAAGCCACTTCTCGCCGGTGCTGCCTCCTGCAAAATTGTTCATTAACCATAAAGAAGAGGACAGTACTGCTGAGTATAAAGACAGTCCTCTGTTCTTACAGAGCATTGGAGCTCCTTTAACAATTCTGAATGAGACTCAAACCCAAAGAGAAAAGCGGCCGGACTACCTGAGACGCCGCAAGCAGCAGCAGCAACGAAACACCAGGAATATCTGGAAATTCACCCGCTGACAAAAGACCTATGAACTCATCTAACAGATCATTCTTTATCATAACTAAGAGAATCAACCCCCTCCCCCCTCACACATCATCGTTAGGCCTAAGAAATCGAACTGCATCGTCCTTGTAAAAATCACTGAAATGGAAAGCACAAGATACAGAAATGCCCAAATGCAACTCGGCAACAGGACAAACAGCGGACTCCCGTCAGCAGGCTGAAGCAGCAGAGGAAGAATCTCCAGAAATACCCCAGTGCTTCCAAGCTCTCAAAAGAGGATGGGGCTGGCTCCCCACTGGGCCCGGGACGCAGAGCCCTCCGCCTGGCCGAGATGCGGCGCGCCCCACGTGAGTGGTGGCGCGCCCCACGTGGGTGGTGGCCCACGGAGGGGGCTCTATCCAGAGCGGGGCCACCCAAAGCCTAGCCACTCATCAACACTTCAAGGACTTCCTCCAAAGTCAGGGGCAGGACCCGAGCTGTTCACCCGGAGAGGCCCCGAGCCTCTCCTCGTCCGTCTCTCCTCTTCTCCACATCCTTTAGGTCAGTTTATTCCCTTTATTCCCTAGGCATCAATCCTATGTGCACCCAACTCTGAACCTCACTTTCTTCCTGCCAGCGTTTTTCTTCCCATGGCTCCTCCCCTGCTCTCAGTCTTTCATTCTCCATCCCCAAGTAGCACAACACAGAGCTAAGTATCCTTGTTCTTGTTTGAGGCGCTCCCCGTCAGAGAGCTAGAAGAGAACGGACACCACTGCTTCCTTTGCAAAGCGCCTGTCAATGGACTGCCGTAGTTCCAGTCGCCACCTCAGTGACTTTCCAGAGCAGAACGGCCCTTCCTGGCCACCTTTTCTCGTATGTGTCGTTTCCCTACTAGAATACAGGCAGGGAGGGCTTTTTCGCTTGTATTCTAAACTCAGTACAGTATTTGGTGCTTGCTAAGCACTTAATAATTCTTTTTCATTCATTCCCTCATTCTTGAATAAAGCTTGGTTTCTGTCCTCAAATTTAAAAGCATTTAAATGAAATGCTTTAAGAGCCAGGAGCGCAATTTCTACAATTAGCTGTCAAGCTGTAAAGACAACTCGGAAAGACGAAAGAGCTGATCAACTCAACAGAACCAACTGCAGTTCCAGAGGACTCATGATAAAACGTGCTTTCAGGCTCCAGAGAGGGATGGCAGACTGAGTGCAGAGAAATGGCGAATTCAGCAAACTTGTAATAGGTTATGTTTTTCTCGCTTTCTCAATGGGTAGGAGGAGACAATGGTGGGAGGGAGAGAATTAGGAACTGAAAATAAAAAGGACATTAAAAACTAAATTAAATGTTTTATATTTCTCTTTAAGGAAAAAACTAAGATGAATTTTTTAAAATGGTGACCCTTTTTCTCTTCTCATGGGTCAGCAGTTCTCCATGGTGGATGGGAGAAGAGACACAAAATCAAACAGCACTGACTGAAATGACAGAGTCTGAAATCTGAACCACAAAGCATCAGTCGTGAAGCATGCCGTCCGTGTCGGAACAAAGGGAGGAAACATTAAAAGGACTGTTGCCTTGAGTGTACCTGCAAGTAGGTTCAATCTGCAAATTCTTACCTTGAATCCATCCTTCCTGTTTTTTTCCAAACCTGACCACTCTCCAGGCTGAAAATGCATTTTAAAAGAAGTATAAGTATCTCAGTAAAAACAGTGGCTACCCGCTCTCCTACGCCCAGGCTCCAAGGTAAGAAGAATGTCTGCTGATGGTGATTAGAGAATAAAAGCGCTGCCCAAGGCTCCAGTTTTATACCCGTTTAATATCTTCGATGCACTTAATGATGTAGCTTCTCTTGATGGCTTCTTTCACTGCATAGGCATCACTAAGGATAGTCAGGTGCTCCTCCAAAGCCTGCTGAATGAGGCTACTGGGCAAGGTTGGAAGATGAGCCAAATCCCAGAGGACCTCTAGGACCTGCAGAGACAGAACATGCATGAGCCCCCAAAGAAGGTAAACCAACGGCCCGAAACATTGGTGAGGAACACTGTGAAGCTCTAATTTAAAAATCTTTTGGTCTCTTGCCTTTCCAGAGGTGGTCTCAAAACGAGCTTCACGACCAATGCGCCCAATCAGGCTCAACAACTTCTGTCTTACTCTGTCATTTTCTGTCTCCCAGCTCTGTGGGATAAACAGAAAAACACACAATAAAGTCAAGGTACCGAATATTCTGAGAGTGCATCCAGCTTGTTAAAATCGGCACCATATAACTAAGACAGAAAGAGGGAGATCAGAATTATTCCTTCACACGTCAGTACACCCATTCAATTCACTCCTAAAAAAGAATTCCATCAAGAAAAAGGCAGCAAGTGGTGATTCCAAGGTAGCTCGCCATAACCACAAGAGCTACATCCCAACTTCCTCCAGTGCCCTGGTCCCTCTTCTCCCCTAGGAAGTCAAAGTCAAGAATGTACGACCCTTTGTTGGGTACGCTGTAAATGGGACAGGACACAGGTACAGACAATAGCTGTGGAGTCAGGGGGAGAGCAGCCCTCCCCTCCGACACTACTCATGTGACATCGGAAAAGTTACTGAACCTTTCTGGGTCTCAGTTTCCTCCTCTGTCAAATGAAGAGATGGAACTCGATGGCCTGTAAGATCCATCCCAGCTCTGAATCTAAGATCTTATGATTCCTGGGTCTTGAGTGCATTAAATGGCCACTGAAGTTCCTTCAGATTCTAAGATTCTGTGAAGTAATGATCTGTCACAGAATCACAATACTTTCCTGATTCTTCTTTATAAATCAAAGTCCACCCCCACCCCTCACCTCCAAGCCTTTAACAAGAAAAGCACTCCAGAAAAAGAAAACTAGCAATAAAAGCGTTTATTGGGGAAGTACAAATAAACATTACCATGCACACACCTTTTGGATGAGGACAAAGAGATGATTCAGCTGATCTGAGCTGAACTTCACAGCGGCTGCAGCAATTATGGTGTGGATGTTCTCAATTACAGTGGATGACTGCCCTGCCTGAAAGAGGAAGGGGAAAGTTAAGGTATGGGAGGTTTCTTAATCTAGTCTTTAGAAGTAGACTGAAAAGATCTACTACTACTACACAAAAAGATCAACTAATACTAGTATAATTAGTAAAACCACTACAATTAGTAATTACCAATAAATGTTAACTTTTCATCTAAATAATTTTAGATGTAAGAGAACAGGATGAAAGGAAATATTATAAACTCATTATTTGGGTTTGTGTGCACACAAGTGTGCACGTGTTCCAAAAGAAGACCCAAATGCTATATGAGGATAAGAGCACCACATGCTCACAACTGTTAATAATGACATTTATATGATGCTTGAAAATGCCGAAACCTGTTTTGCAAATATTATTTCACGTGCTCTTCATAACAACCTTGTGAGGACGCTTATCCTCATTTAATAGATGAGAGAATGGAGGGTCAGAGGTTAAGTACCTGAAGGCAGGATTCAAACAAGATCTCCTGAATGCAAGTCTAGCACTTTATTTATGAGCCACACTGTCCCTTCAATGAGATGGAAGATTAGGAGCCAACACTGCACTAGACGCCGTGGGTCTCCTCCGTGTGTGGGTATCCCGGCAGCTCAGCTGCTCGCTCGCCTTGCTAGAGCAGCCAAGTGCCCCAAGGAGAGCTAGGAGGGGGAATGTGTTAGGTGGTTCAAACCCTCCCAACCCAAACCCCACCTTCCCTTAGAACCTGGCGGAGACCATGACCTTCCACCCATGAGTTCTGGGAAGAGCAGCAACCAAGGGAGAGCTACAAAGAAGTAGGAGGGAGGTGGTGAATGCGACACAGACTTCAAGGATTATGAGGAAACGGGGCAACTGCCTTGGCAAGAACAAGCTCTTTCTGAGGATCCTGACAAAGTGTGATTGAGGTGTTGGTAAGGACGGAAGCCAGCTTAGATTGTAAGGGGGTGTAGAAAGAATGGCTAGTGAGGAGACAACTACAATTCATATTGAAAAAGTCTAAAAATGGAAGGAAAGGCAGAAACTATCTGGAAGGGGAAGCAATTCAAGTGAAAGATGCAAGGAGCGAATTAAGAGAGAAATGACGGCAGGAGAGCACGAGCACAGGGAGGAGGCCCGCCCGAGAGTGCGGAACACATGCACTGGTGAATGAAGCCAGGGAGCAGAGACAGAGAAGAGTGAGAGCCTGGCACAGAGACGAGGTGATTACCACCCATCAGTCAGTGGTGACACGAGCACTTTACTAGGCTGCGGCCTTCACACTCCAATGGAGTAGAAGCTGAGGAGACAAAGGGAACAGAGAGAAGTTAGAGGAGACTGAGCAAATCCAAAGGTCTATGGACCCAAGGGCAGCTAGGGGGCGCTATAGTGCACAGAGTGCCCAGGACTGGAGTCAGGAAGATTCCTCTTCCTGAGTTCAAATCCCACCTCAGACACTTACTAGACGTGACCCTGGCAAGTCACTGAACTCTGTTTGCCTCGGTTTCCTCATCTGTAAAATGAGCTGGAGAAGGAAATGGCAAACCGCTCCCGTATCTTTGCCAAGAAAACCCCAACCCCAAATGGGGTCATGGAGAGTTGAACAAAACTGAAACGACTCAACAACAATGAACCTCCACCACTAGAAGAAACTGTCAAACTTGTTCTAGGATTAAGATCTGGGACCTTCTGGTGGTATTCAAATATGTCATGCCCCTTTGTGCTTTGTACAAAGTGCCTGCTTAATACACTGGGTTTTTGTAAGGTGGGCTGAATAAAGCACAGGAAAACAGGACTCAAAGCACACTGCTTGAACAACCAAGCTTTGATGGAAAAATAACAAAGAATGTGTTGCTTGAGGACAAACATTGTCTTTCTACAGCAAAACCTCACTAATTCTGGCCTAATTTGGAAAATGTATGCATTCCAGAGGGACCAGAACAAAAGCATTTTGACTTAATAAAACTTGTCTTCATCACAGACCCTGAAAGTCAGAGAATCATAGACACCACAGAACAATAACAATAAAATGTAAGCAAAGTCATCCAAAAGCAAAATGGACTTCCTCAGGAGGTGGTGGATTCTCCCTACGGAGAAGTTTTTAACTTGACCACTTCTCAGGAGGATGTCATGATGGGCATTTCCTTCAGGTATGGGTTGGGTTTTCCGGTTAATGAAGTCTCTTCCAAATCTCATATTCTCTGATTATACCCTTTGGCCCAAGACTTCCATTGCTTGGGCTGTATCCTTAAAAAAAAAATTCTAAAAAAGGACCATTAGCTGTGCAAAAATATTCACAAATACTTTATTTGTAACAGGAAAAAAAAAGGGAAATTATACAGCCAATAACGAGAGAATGGCTGAATGGTGTCATAGTACTGTACTAGAATATCATGGCAGTGTAAAGGAACAAAACAAAACAAAAATCTAAAAATCTATGACCCTGGCAGAAAAGGTCTATATGAAGTAAGACTGATGTCGACAAACACAAACAGTAACAGACCAACAACCAGGACACTATCAACAAGTGTGTGTAGAAAGAGACAGAGAAGGGGAGGTTTCTGCTTATCTGTGAATGTGTGTGGTTTTACTATATTAAATAAGAAGATTTTAGTCTTTATTTCGCATAGTCATTTGTTTCTGTTAATGCCAATATTAAAGTTATTATAAAACAATCTTTGAAAAAAGATTTGAGGAATGTTTAGATCACATTTATCTGAGAAATTATTTTGATTCCTTCCCTTCTCTTACCAGATACATCAAGTTAGGCATCAAAACCTGCCAATTCTGCCTCTGCTATTCTACTGTAGTCGAGTGAACAGTGTATGTGCACAGGTCAGCATCTCTGCTTCAAGTCTAGTCTCACCCACTTCCAGTCCACGGCGTCTTTGCTCCTAACCTTCTGTGCATCTTGAATCTCCTTTATATTTGCCATCTCCAATCATTAAGCACTTATTAAGCACTTAATACCTACATAATATGTCGAGCTCCACTTTCTGAAATACTACTATGAAGGCTACTTTTCTTCAAGGCCTAGCTTGAATGCCATTTGTAGCTCAAAGGCCCCAATCCATTTAATCTTTATACCAAGTATGATGAAATCATACATGAATTTTTAGAGGCATTAAAACAGAAAATCAGAGAAAAGAACAGAGAACCGAATCTGGTAGGGAGCATTCTCAGGCCCCACACCAAATCAAAGGAAATTGCTCCTGGGGAGAGCAGGAGAAGAGGAGGAGGTATACAGGAAAGGGAGAACAAGGAATCTGGCAGAAATATTTGGGTCCTGTTTAAGTTAAAATGTCCCTAAGGGGAAGGCACCTAGCTATGGGAAGCCAGCAACGGAAGGGGGCAAAGTAGAGAAGTGCTGAATGACAGGTGTATAGGATGCTGTGGCTGTGTGGAAAAGAAACCCCAACTAAGACTGGCTCTTGGGGACAGCATGCGGTAGGACCCATCTTACTATTTCCTAACTGTCCGATTCTATACTCCTTGGCACATGCCTTGGTCCTCTTAAGGTCATGCCATGGGTCTTGACTTTGGAGACCATTAGTCAATAGGATAAATTCAGCCTGATTTTTCAGGCTGTTCTGACTTCAACCCACATTTCCAGTCTTACTCCAGACAAACTAATCTTGCTATCTCTGTTCCCCATCTCAATTTTCCATTTCTCATTTGTGTTGTTTCCCATGCTTAGAATGCATTCCTTTCTCATCAACATGTTTCAGAATCCCTGACTTCTTTCAAGGCCACACCCTAAACCCGGCCCAAGTAGTAGGCATCCTCTCCCCCCCGAACCTACGAAACACAGTCACTCTGTCGGATGGTTATCCAGTGAATTCTACTGTTCTGATCATTGCTACAACATGATGTCCTCTCAGATCTGGCACTGGTAGGCCCCTTTCATTTAAACTTAGTTCTCCAGATTCATTTTATTTTGTCTAATTCTAAAACGTAAAGTTTGGTGTGGCACACAATCTGTAATTTAGGTAGTTTTGCCATTTTTATTATTTCGCTAATAACAGCCAACCATGAACAAGGAATATTTTTTCCAATTACTTAATTCTGCCCTGAAATCTCTAAAAATGTTTTAGTTATATTCCTATAAGTCCCAAATGTTTCTTGAAATGTTAACTGTGAAATTTTATATAGGTTGGAGTTATCTAATGTTATTCTATATCTCCTTTTGAGTTTTATTTGTAATGTTCAGAAAAGATGATTTTTGTGAGTTCCTTTTATATCCTATTACTTTAGCGGTTCCTCTTTCAAGTTAATTTTTATCATCGACTCCTCAGGATATGTTAAGTAAATCACTGTTTCACCTACAGCGAACAAGGTACCTCTTTCATCTTTGTTTTTTTTTTGGCCAATGATTACTTTTTTTTTCCTTGTTCCATTACTACATTTCTAAAACTACAGCCAGTAACGGTGGTGACCAGGGAGCTCCTTTTCCTCCTGCTTCCACTGGCCTTCTGGTCCTTCCATAACAATTCCAGTCACTGCTCAGTTTCAGACAGAGTTTGGGAACCGCACTAAGGAGATTTCTACATGTACAGAGGAAACCATGACTTTTACTCAGCTCTCCTTGTCCTGGACTTCTCTGTGGGAGGGGCAGCCTGGCACAGTGGACAAAAACCTAGCCTTGGAGTCGTGGCCCCGGCAAGTCCCTTCATGTCTGTGTGGTCGAGGCCACTATGATGACAAGGTGCATTAGGAGGGCATCTCCCTGTCAGGGAGGTCGGTCCTTACCATCCTCCCTGTACTTATGTGTGCACTTGCCTGCCATTCTCCCTCCCCACCCCAAGGAGCCCTCGAGCTCCTTCAGGGCAGGACCTGTTTCGCATTGTGCTCTTCTTGGTGCCTAGCACAGTGTCTCAGCAGGTTCTTCACGGAAGCTGATTAAATGTGCTAGCTTCTCCTAAGTGACTGAGGGAGAGAGGGAGAGAGGAAGGAAGGAGAGAGTGAAAGCATAGAAAAGCGCTTACTATGCACAAAGACTGAAGGAGGTTGGCCCCCAGGACTCAGAGGGGCCAGCCCTGGAAAGAGAAGGTGTGGAAGGGCTGTGACCAGCCTCCAGAAGGGAGTCGCCCCTCAATAAAAAACACGTATCGGCTAACAGACAGACACAAGAAAAAAGGGCTGCTTCGAATTCCAGACCAGGGATAGATGCCGTGCTCTTTGGTAACACTGAACAGCTCTGAAAGTGCCTCAGGCATAGACACATCCTCCTACATTCACAGCACCAACACGATCAGTCTCAAAGGCAACCTGAAAATCCCCAGCAGCAAGGACTTTGACTAGATGCTGAGACGAGCTATTGGCTGAGTGACTTCTTTGTCAACTGAAGAGGGATGATGGCAATGAGAGGCAAGGGGGTTTGAAAGAAATACTACTAAGGGCACATGGGGAAACACGTTTTCTTGTTGAGTTATTGGTTGTTTCTCCAAACACTGGTGAGATGTCAGGAAAGTTAAAATTTAACTTCAAATACATATTAGTGACTTGGAAAATTAATTTTGGCTACTACTTATATAAATTTAAATGTAAATAGTATCAAATCCAAATCCCATTCCAATTTATTCCCTGTAAAAGTTTAATTTCAAACAAAAGTCAAGACAACAGTGCTCTCATGAACCTCTCAAGTTCAATAAAACTCAAGTGTCATGCTTTGGTTGGGGTGGGAAACAGGGAAAGGTTAAGGATGTTGGAGAGGGAAAGCTAGCAATAGGAAAAAGGAGAAATGGTTTGAAATTGACCAAACTGGTCAAAAAATCGAAGCAGTTTCTCAGCCTCTTGGCTAGGGTCAAAAATCCCTCCCCTGTTTTTCCACGCATCAATATATCCTCTATTTTTTCCGTGAAAAGGCAAGAAAGTGAATTGATGACAGCAGATCAGAGGAATCTGAGAACACAACTTGAACCCCTTCAGAGCCTAAGCCACGTCATATCAACTCTGGTAAGTCTAAGGGCTCTCTGCTCCCCAACTCTCAAAGATATCTCTGAAGGGTCTGCACAAACAGCCGCTGCACAGTTGGCCACAATTTCAGGGTTCGAGAAACCTACCCCAGTCTACCACAGCCACTTCAAGGCCATTTTGGCAACGGAGTTAAGCTTAAAAATCATCTTCAAATAAACACTTTATAGTGTGATGAACAAACGTGTGTAAGAAGTTGATGGAAATATGGCTTATATCTTTGTAGGATAAGGTAAAATGATGAGTAGAGTATTCATAGTTGATACAGCAGCACTGAGAGGACTTCTATTTCCTACAACAGCATCCACTTCATACACCATGCATTTTGAAATACACCATATACACACTACTAATATATTACTGAAGCATGGGGTGGAGAGGAATGAAATTCAAGTTTCAACATGAGACTAGGAGAGGATGACAACAGTCCTTACCTGTATTCTCCAAATTTTCGTGAGCTCATCTAAAGACAATTTACTGCCCAGTAGTTCAATAATTCCTTTTATGCGGTCACAGTATTGTGCTTGATCAATATTACCTAACAGAGGAAACAGCACAGAAGAGATTTTCAACTTCAGTTCTCTAAATGCAATTTTAATCCAAGCCAAAATCAACTTGCCATTTCATTTAAAGCCTAAGACATTCAAAGTAGCTGTTTACATTTTATGAAAATGCTTACCTTCCAATGCGATTGACAGAACAGAGTTCTCAACTAGCCAATCTAATAATCGGTCTGTATCTATTGCATTCTTCACAGATTTGGATAAAGTGCTGTCTTCTATTAGTTTGGTTACCTAATAAGAGAGTATTGTGGCTGAAATCTAAATGCTGTTATGAATATTTTAAAAATCCCTCCAAATAAACCAAGTGTGTTCAAGTGGCATAATCTGTGACTTGTACAAAGCCAGCAAAATAGAACATGGACCACCATTAGTAAAAGCATCTCACAAAGCACTGATAGCCAGTTATTAAAAATGAAGACAACTTTCAGAAGAAGGGTCATTTTAAACAGAGAACGAGTTTCCTATGTCTAATTTGTTGACAAGCAATAAGAAATGCCCTTTTAGCATGTGTATCTTTCCAAATTTTCCAAGTTTAAGGAAATAAAATTTTTTATTTCAAAATTTAGACACTTCTTTTAAAACATTTTAAAAACGTTCATCCTTTCCCCATTTATTCAGATTCAATTTTAAAAGTAGAGCTTTAGAAGTTTTGGCCAGGATGCTGAATTGCATATTTTCTACAAATTTTGAATTTTCTTATCCATTGGAATGAAGTAGCTAAAAATGTGAGAATGATCTCTCAAATATTTTGACTATTCAAAACAAAATTATTAAAATCCTGTAGTCGGTAGACTTAAAAAACAGCAAGACAAAAGCCTCCTGTGGCCAGCATCAGTGGAAATGAGAAAATGGTCTGAAGGAAAATGTAGGAGGCAAAAGAGATGATAGAAGATGTGGTATGGGGTAGAGCAGCAATGCTGGCACGTGGTACCAGTGGAGAGGGCCACATGTCCTTTTGACGTTTTCATTAGACCAAGATTTCGAACATTTTGCTTTTGCTCAAAATACACAACATTCACATTTGAGAAAAAAACGAAAACAAAAAAACCCGTCAGTTGACTACAGAACCCAGACAACTTGTCCGACCACCTCATTTTTCAGCGGAGGAAACTAAGTCACAGAAGGGTGAGCTTGGGAGGCCTTCTGACTCCAAATGCAGTGGCTTTTGGCCTTTTTGCCCTCTATCAACTGTATTTTTTTAAGGCAGAGAACTCTACGCCTTAGGTGGACATCCAAGTCTGTGCAGTTCTGCTCGACACAGAAGGGTTCAGCGTCATTCAGAGAACGGATGAGCATTGTCATGTGAGCCGCCTGAGACAAGTGTGACATGACTACACACCAACAGTGCCCAAGCAGCAGCTCTGACAGGGAGCCTTTCCCGCAGCAGTCGCACCACCCACCAATGCCCCAGGATCCCCTCGCCTCCAGGGGCACCTGAATGACAGCCTTTTGCCCCCATTCCTGCTACAGCTCCTAAGGCCTTCCACCTCCCCAAGAAGAGGCCGGCAGCTCTCCTGTGGCAGCTGTCTCTCACTCTGAGAGACTGATTCATTTTTCTCATCATTTCCCCAACCCTTACCACAGTACCAGGTACAGCGCTAATCAACAAAAAATGTTTTTCTACTTCACTCCAAAGAGAACTGGTTTTAGAGAAAGAAGAAACTGGTCCCTGACACTCCACTAACTGTGTGACCCTGAACAAGGCACACCTTTTGGTAGCTCAGTTTCGTCTGTGTTAAATATTTGCTCCCTATCTCAAGGGCTATATGTAAATGACTACTTCTACTATTTAAGGAAAGACCTTGACAATGGAACTCTCTCTTAACAAAGGAGTAGATCATTGGATTGAGGTGGAAGGGGTCTCACACACTCATTTTAAGGCAGAAGCTACACCCCAGAAAGATGATGTGAATTGTCAAAGACCAAACAAGTCAACTCCAGAGCCAGCCTGCAGTCCAAGCTCACAGCATTCCTAGCCACCTCCCACCCCCCACAGGCATTTCCACAGGACTGAAGGATTTTGAGCTCGGAAGGATAATGATGATCATCTAGTCCAGACCCCTTGTTTATAGATGAGGTAACTGTCAGACAACTAAGGGAATGATGAATGTGACGAATTCAGAGGAATACTGGTGAGATAAGCAGGAAAAGAACAGCAGGACCAGGGACTTCTCCCAAAGTAAGACTAATGATCACAGCCAGGAAACTGCACTGTGAGAAACAGAGAGCAGGCACGGAGCTAGGAAGCTGGTAACAAAACCTCCCTCCCTCCTCCCGGAGAGCCAGGGGTAGCAAACAGGGCGACAAGGGCTCACTGGACTGACCGGTTTTCTATGTCACAAGGAAAAAATTGTAAAAAGGGGGGCTGGGGAGGGTTAATATCTGAAAATGACAGTAACAGACAAACAAAAGGCCATCCATCAATAGAGGGCATTTAAAATAGATAAGTGAATTAAGAACCTAGATGTCCACACACACACACACACCCCAAAAAAGAAAACAAAAATCAAAATAAGTCTTCTTAACATTACAACACCATGCCCAGATCATAGTCCCACCCTCAAGATGAACAATCAATATAATCTGCAGGGCTCTTGGCATATACTTTGAGACCTTTTCAATAGACTAATTCACTTTCAATTTCTTCTGGAGACATTGCTTTAACATGGGAATCTTCACAGCTGAAAAAGATGCCAGCGCTCACCTCTTTGAGGGAATTCATTTTGGCACTGAAATGGGGCGACTTCAGCATGCGGAGCAGAATGTCCAGTCGCAGGTCATCCACCACCATCACCAGGTCGGGTTGGAAGCGCATACAGAGCAGCTTAATAGCTGACAAGAGCTCGGGGATGCTCACCAGTCTCTAGACGAGAATCATGAAAAAGCCATCACAAATATGTCTTGGCAGAACTGAAAAAGAAGCTGGAGTTTCAATAAACATTTATTAAACGCCTGCCGTGAAGAGGGACAACGCCAACGCTGACTACTTTATAGTCCTTGCCCTCGTTAGAGAGAACAGCCTAGTGTGAACACACCCTCCCCCAATGACAGAGGGGCTGAGCAAGGGTCACCAAAGGTCTGCTCAGAAAACAAGGTATCGACGGGAGGATTAGGGAAGGATTCACAGAGGAGACACCAGCTGAGCAGGACTCAAGAATGAGGAGGATTTCCAAAGGTTCATGGAGGCAGCACAGAAAGAAAGTGGGAATTTCATTCAAAAGCAAACAAACAAAAACCCAGCAGGTTATAGTGTGAAGGATGATGGATAGGCTGAACACCTCAGGAAATTACTGACACTGTCCAGCGAGGTGACAGGGCCTATGCAAAGCTAGTGGTCGTGGGAACGCTGAGGAGAGGGCGAAAAGAAGTCATGTTCAATAGCAATACCTTGTTTTTCAACTAATGGGTATTCTGATTCTAAAATAAAGTGATCAACACTTCACATGGTTTTTCACCACAAGTATCTAGACTGGGGGAAGCATTCTGAAGAGCTAGGTGTACTCCAGTGTCTTTTCTGGATATCGAAACAAGGCTTAGCAATGCATCAAGACTTCCCACCGCTCCAGATCTGTTACACCAGCAGGCAGAATCAACATATTCTTTTTCATTTGTTTGTTTTGGTTTTTCGCTAGGCAATGTAGTTAAGTGACTTGCCCAGGGTCACACAGCTAGTTAAGTGTCAAGTGTCTGAGGTCGAATTTGAACTCGGTCGTCCTGACTCAGGGCCAGTGCTCTATCCACTGAGTCACCCAGTTGCCCCTCGTCACGTTCTTTTTAAAACAGAAAGAACAGATATGGATAGAATTTTCTGAGAAATCAATCCTCATTCTCATGATCAGAGGGACACTGAGATGACATTCCAAAAATAAACATCAGTTGTGTCTTTGGGGAAAGACTTTCTGTCCTGGGGGAACTCTCAGGGGCCTCACAACTTACCTTGTCCTTCAGATCCTTCTCTTCCACACTCTGCACGTATTTGATCATTTTGTGGATGACCGGATCGAGCATTGGCTATGTGAAGACAACAGCACACTGTGAGATACACATGCTTTAAATCAGGAATGAAAATTTAATGATGACACAGCTGCCTCTGACAGAAGAGGAGATGCCACGTGGAACAGCCAGAGACATGGTGCTAAGTCCCAGATTCACTGCTTAGGTGTGGAACTTTGGACAAGTCGTTTAAACTCTGGGCTTCAATTTCCTCATAGGAAAAATACGGAGATTTGTGAGAATTTAAAGGCAAGATTAAATTCTTGGTTTAAAGACAGATTTTAAACGCTGGAGTGTCTCTCTAGCATAGGAGAACTAGTAATATGTTAAAAGAGCCAGAGACACTTGGATCTCAAACTGTCAATCAAGTAAAGTGATTAGCTGCTAAAAAGAGAGGGGGAAAGTATTTGGCAAAAAAATCACCAACACATTAACACCAGCATGAAAGAACACAGCAACAAGTTATTCATTAGGACTATTATTTTTCTTGCTGGCTAACTTGTTCAGTGCAGCATGGTACCTGCATGATGGAAGAGGATTCTAGAGAGACAGGATTGAGTCGCCAATGCTTACAAATCTGCAAAATGGGGGTAACCCTCTACTCTCTGCCTCATACAGTGCCTCAGAAAGCAAAGAGCATCTGAGGAATGCTGCCTTAGAAGGTAAGATAAGGGGTTTTATCCTGTAATAAATACATCGACCTTCACGATTTTATGTGGAAGGCTGGGTGCCTCCATTTCCTCATCCAAAAAATAGGGACAATTATAACTGCATCAACTACTTAACAGGTTTATGTCAAAGACTAAGAGTGCCAAGTATTTTGTAAGCATACAAGAACTATATAAAAATGGGATTTTATAATGACTGCATGGCTTTCTCTATCTCTAGAAGGAAGCTAGAATCAACACATTAGTACAAGTTCATACAGCCTTCTTGTCCTCTATAGCCTGAACCATCCTGGTACAGAAATCTAGGGCTTTCTGAAGGCGTGGGCCCAAATTCCAGAATCCTGGCTGGCCACACTGAGTTTTGCTTCTCGGGGGAATGAATGAACAAATCAAAACATTTCCCATTTATGTACTGAAAGCTAATGAAAATCAACTGCATATTATAAAAGTTTATGTGGCCAAAATGGGGAGAGAGACAGAACCTGCATGCTGGAGCCATAGAGATACTTTAGTGTTTTTCTAAAGAAAAACCGAGGCCATGATGACCTAATAGCAAAAGATATTTGCATTCTTAAAATCACTTGTTCATTTCACAATCATTTTGGAATCACCTTAAACAACAGGTCTCACTGATTTCTTTATGAAGAAAAGAGTACAAGTTATGAGACAAATAAAATACTGCGCAGAGTCAATGTTTATTAACTCAAATGCAAAGGGACAAGGGGAAAAAGTTCTTCAAATTAACCACGTTCAAACGATCATTTTCAAATTAAGAAATAGGATTCAGGATCAGAGTTTCCCTTTGAATTAAGACTCTGCTAAGAAGCCTGAGAGAAGCTGATCTATCATTCCCATGACTGGCACCACTCCATCTTAAGTGCAGTGTAATTTCTGGGCTTGTCTGGGGGTCGGTGTTTTGGTGTTACCTGCACGACCGAGGAGTTGAGGTACTCCGCACACACCCCCAGAGGCTGGACTAGCGCAGAGACGGCCTGGAAAAAAGGACAGCAGCCACATAGAGATGAACACAAAGGTTCTTTTCCTTTTGAGATGAGGCTCTCCACTAAGAAGAGACACTCCTCTGTGCTTTTCATTTTGTCTTACATGATTCCAATGAAGACATGGAAACAAACTCACTGGTCATCCCAAAACCCAGCACTCCAAAGGTCCATAGTCATTCCCTTTCACTTGTTATTAATGACAGACTAAACAAAAATGACAGCTGTCAGCAATGAATGGAGCAGGTCAAATGTGCTTTAGAAAAAGAGCAGAGTGGGGCAGCTAGGTGGCGCAGTGGATAGAGCACCGGCCCTCACATCAGGAGGACCTGAGTTCAAATCTGGCCTCAGACCAAACACTTAACACTTGCTAGCTGTGTGACCATGGGCAAGTCACTTAACCCCAAATGCCTAAAGAAAAAAAAAAAAGAGCAGAGCTCAACTGTTCAAGGCCTGTGCCAATTCACCAGCCTGTTCTCTGCAAAGGGACCCCAGAGAACTGACCGCTTACTGGCACATCCAAAAACTCGTGGGGAGCCCAAAGTTCCTCTACACCGGTTCTCATGCAGAATGGGTTTGGGAGGAGCGGAAATGTGCTGAGTGAAATGAATTCCTGAGGTTTCAGTGCCACCTCCTGCAGGAAGCCCTTGCCATTCCTCCAGCTGCAAATTTCCTCCCTTCTAAGGTGACCTTCCATCTGCCCTGCATTTCTCTCGTATGATGTAATTTATATGGGCTGTCTCACTTGTTAGAATGTAAGCTTCTTGAGGACAGGGATCAATTTGCACAGGAACTAGAACTGTGACCTGACTATGATGAAATCATGTGGCCTGTCCGTGGTTATGGCTTTATTCACTAAGAAACCATCCTCTTATGGATGAGTTCTAGAATGCTCCCCCGATAAAAGTCAAGCTCATAGGCCCACATATTCATGTCTTCTTGTGCCAAGAACACCACTGTCCTTCCAATATTCAAGTAAAGCCTTTGTGTTCTCTTCAGTGCTTCACACACATCCTGCTGGTTGCTTGACTTTGCCTTTTTCTTCCTCTCAGCATCCTCTGCCCCTGATCAGTCGTGTGATTGGATTCCACACTAACAATTCTAAGAACTAACTCTCAACTGTTAACAGAGACTATGGGGGGTTGCCAGTATGTGTGCTCTGCTCCTTATTAGCCACAGCAGGTACTCTTCTAACCTGGGATGCACTACCTGAGCAGGCAGAAGCAAACCCCACCCAACCCTTTTCTAGAAATTCTTTCTAGCATAGATAAGACAACCTAGGGTAAAGCATACTGGCCATCGTATTGGCCACCCTGCTCACCCAGGGCCTAGGGTTGACAGTAATTTGGAAAAAAAAAACAAACTGGGAAGCTCTGCCATGGACTCCTTATGTGATCTCCAACAACACTTAGCCTCTGGGTCTGCGTCAATCTTTACCCTTTATTACCTTCGGTGGTTACCATGACAAGTGAGAGAACAGATTCTAAAGTAATAATCAGACACTCAAGGCAGGAAGCAACCTAAAAAGGCCAGCAGATCACCCACTTCAAATGAAAGTAACACCCAACACACTCCGCACCCCCAACATACTTGAAGAGATTTCTGGGTGGACCTTTTAGTAGTTTATAAAGCAACACCTTATGCCAGACCTAATTTCCCAGCAACTGTCTCTTCACATAGACTAGCTCTTTACTGACTTTAAAGGGAGAATCAATGTTTAACTTACCCCAAGCTCTATATCTTCTGAATGAAGTTTAGACTGAATTGCTGCAAATCCACCCAATTCACCAAACTAACAATAAAACAAGAACAAGTTCATTATCAGTATACTACACTGGCAATTTAAGTACTTTAAGCCAATAGTTAATTAATTTGTTCTTTAGTAATCTCGCTCGAGAGGTTTGAACACAAGAAAAGTTTTAAATTCTTAAATTCATTCATGCTAATTCAATGATGTGTTGGAGTATACATAAATTAAGGTGCTCAAATCCTACAGCTGACAGGAATTTGAAATAAACTGTTCAGATCCAAATGGAAAGGAGATTTACAGCATCAACAAAAATATGAGCATAAAAAACAGAGGGGGAAAACATCTCATCTTAAATTGTTACATGGACCAAAATCTGATTTTCCCATGAGGCTGCTCTCTTTTTAGAATAAAAACTATTTTAAAAATAAAAAAGACCCCCTCCCTCCCCAAAAAAACCCACAGTAAAAATTACTTACCCTATTCACCAAATCCACAAGCCATCCATGAGGTTCCTATAAGAAAAGGAAGTGCAAAGTTAAAAAAAAAAAACAAACATACACAGACATCTTGTTTTTCAAAATCTTCTCCCTGAATGTGTGCCAGGAGTTCAGCTGTGATGGCATGAGACAAATACATGGCAGGTGACACAGGCCTATCAGCTACCACCTTACTGAATCTTCTGATTTCTATGAATATTCTGTGGGTTTCAGCCATCAAACTGGAGCTCACAAGAAATGCCAGGAGATGGTATTCGTGGTTTTTTTTTTGTCTAATATCTTTAACTAAATGGTATACAGAATTTGAGATAAGCTTTTTCTTAAAAAATAACTTTTCATCTAAATATACCTTTGTAAGATCTCATTCATATCTACTACTTATCTTCCATTGGGTTAAATGGTCAATGTCCCCCCCCTAAAAAAAAAGTGCCATTCTATGGTTGTATTCCACTCATTTTTCCATTTAAAAATTATTTCTAATAAGAGCCCCCCCAGTTATGTACGAAAATATTCAACTAAAGACAGGGTATAAAATGGACATATAAGCATCTAGATGAAATAACACCAAGAATTCTTTGACCCTACTCTAATTTATTCTTCTTTCACAAGGAAAAGGAATCCAACAAATAATTTAAGTTTAAATAAGTGTGCTGGGAATCCTTCTGTGTGTAGAGCTTTAACAGGCTAACTGAGGAAGGATAGGAAAAAGGATAAGAAGCCAGAATCCAACGTGTGTTTACAAGAGACACATTTTGAAACACACACAGAGTTAAAATAAGGGGCTGGAGCAGAATCTATTATATTTTGGATGAAATTTAAAAAAAAAAAAAAAGGCAGGAGTTGCAATTATCCAGACAGAGTAAAAGTAAAACCAGACCTAATTAAAAGACATAAACAGGAAAACTAAATTTTGGTAAAATAAGGCACCATAGACAATGAATTAAAATAAATATTAAACATATACAACATCCAAATTCTGGACAGTAAAGTTAAAACAAGACAAAATAGAGACAAAACTATACTAGTGGGAGACCTTAATTTAGCCCTTTAAGATCAAGATAAACCTGACTATAAAATAAACAAGAAAAAGAATTAAGGACCTAAATAGAATTTTAGTAAAGGTAGCTATATTAGCCCTCAGGAGAATGCTCAATAGGGACTGAAAGGAGTACACTTATTTCTCAACTGTACAGGGAACCTTCACAAAAACTGACCATGTATCAGAGCATAAAAACCTCACAAATGCAGAAAAGCAGAAATGTTAAATGCACCTTCTCAGACCATAATGCAGTAAAAAATTACATTCAACACAGGGCCTTTAAAATATAAATTAGGGGCAACTAGGTGGTGCGGTGGATAGAGTACCAACCCTGGAGTCTGAAGGACCTGAGTTCAAATCCAACCTCAGACACATGATACTCAGTAGCTGTGTGACCCTAGACAAGTCACTTGACCCCAACTGTCTCACAAAAATAAAGCATAGATTAAAAATTAATAAGAAACTAAAAAAACCTATCCTGAAAAATGAATAGGTTGAAGAACAAATCATAGAAACAATCAACAATTTTACTGAAGATAATAAAAATGAGACAACATACCAAAATTTAAGCAGTACTGAAGGGAAAATTTGCATCTTGAAATGCTTACATCAAGAGAGAGAAAGAATAGATAAAGGAATTGGGCATGCAACTAAAAAAAACTAGAGGAAAAAATTTAAAACCCCTAATTAAACACGAAAATAGAAATCCTGAAAATAAAAAAAAAAATCTAAAGATTAACAAGGTTGAAAATTAAGAAAAAAACTCAACAAGTAACAGTTGGAGCTTTTTTTTTTAAAAAAAAAATCAAATAGATAAATCAAGTTATCAGAATTAAAAATGAAAAAAGTGAATTCACAAACCATGAAGAGGAAATAAAACCAATATTAGGAGCCATTTTTTCCAAATATATTCCAATAAAACTGAGAAACCAAATGAAATGGATGAATATTCACAAAAAAAAGTCAATCTGCTTAAAAGATTAACAGAATAGGAAATGGAATACTTAAATAACCCAATCTTAGAAAAAGAAATTGAACAAACTATAAATGAGCTCCCTGATAAAAAAAATCAAAAACAGCTCCAAGACTAGAACTTAGTAAGAATCTCACCAAACATTTAAAGAACAAAAACCTTTTGGGAAAAAAAGGTAAAAAAGAATCCTATCAAATTCTTTCTAGGACACAAATATGGTCTAAACTAGGGAATACCAAAACAGAGAAAACTATAGACCAATTTCCCTAATGAATACTGATGCAAAATATTTAAATAACCATACTAGGAAAGATTACAGCAATAAATCACAAAGATCACATATTATGAACAGGCTGGATTTATACCACGAATACAGGGTGGCTTAATATTAGGAAAATTATAGCATAACTAGCCACATCAATAACAAAAACAACAAAAGTCACATCATTGTCTCAACAGTTGCAGAAAAGGCATTTCTATATGTTAACCAACAAAACCTGGTAGAAAGAGATAGAAAGAGGAACTCCATTTAAAAATAACTACACACAGTTTAAGACACTTGGGAGTCTACCTGACAAGACTCACAAAGGAGCCCTATGAACACAATTTCAAAACACTCTTCACATCTAACCAACTGCAGAAATGTTAACTGCTCATGGGTAGGCTGACCCAACATAAAAATGATGATACGAAAAGAGGCAAAAGGCAGTCTCTGCTCTCAAGGAACTTACAATCTAATGGGGAAGACAACATGCAAACAAACATAAACAAAGCAAGCTATGCACAGAATAAATAGGAAATAATTATAAGAGCAAAGCACTGGAATTAAGAGGATTAAGGAAGGCTTCCAGCAGAAGGTAAGAGTTTAGTTGGGACTTAAAGGAAGCCCCAGAGGTCAGTAGTTAGAGCAGAGGAAGGAAGGAGAATGATCCAAGCACGGGGGAGAGCCAGTGAAAATCCTAGAGTAGAAAGATGGAGAGCCTTGTTTGCTGAATGGCCAGGGTCACTGGAATGAAGAATATGTACTGGTGAGGTAGACGAAAACTGGAAAGGTAGAAGGAGGCTAGGTTGTCAAGGGCTTGGAATGTCAAGCAAAGTATTCTGAATTTGATCCTGGAGGCAATAGGACATTACAATAATAATGGTAACAGTAAAAGTAATAATAATAAGCTGCAGTATACTGAGTAGGGGAGTGACATAGTCAGGCATACATCTTAGGAAAATCGCTTTTGCACTAGTGCCTGAATGGAGGATGGATTAGAGTGCAGAGAGAGTCACCGGCAGCTGCTGCAATAACCCGACGTGAGGGTGAGGATTTACACTAGAGTCAGGGCAGCATCAGGAAACACCGGATGTGTCTGAGAGATGCTGCAAATTAACAGGCCTCGGCAACAGCCTGTACAGAAGGTGAGGCTGTGAGCCTGACGACTTGGGGGAGGGGTGCTGCCCTCTAGAGCAATAGAGAGTGTTTAAGGGGAAAGAGGAGGAATTCCATTTTAGAGTTTAAAATGTGGAAAGAACATGCAGTTTGAGATATCCAAGGTAAGTGGAGATGTGAGACCTGAGGTCAGCAAGCGCTTTGGGCAAGATGGGTAGATTTAAGAGTCATAAGCACAGAGATCGTAATTAAACCCATGGGAGCTGATGACATCATCAAGTGAACACACAGCTGATGAATTTAGCTCCGCTGGCCCAAAGAAATGCCATCCAAAGGTACTGGAGGAGACGTGAGCATAAATGATAACTGTTAGTGACCTTTGGAAGTTAATGGGGAAAAAAAGAGTGGGAAACACGGTTCTAATTTTCAAAAAAGAAAAGAGAATGGCACCTGCACACTACAGTTGCTGTTCAATCGTGTCTGACTTTTCATGACCCCACAGACCATAGTGTTCACGGGGTTTTCTTATGTAGTAGTTTGTCATTTCCTTCTCCAGTGGATTAAGGCAAACAGAGGTTGAATGACTTGTCTAGGGTCACACAGCTATAAGTGTCAGAGGCCAAATTTGAACTCAGGTCTGACTTCCTGACTCCAGGCCCAGAGCTCTATCCACTGAGCCACCCAGCTACCTCCTTCCCTGATTTTACAGATGGGGACAAAGGATCAAGAGAGGTGTTAAGTGACAGCCCAGAGTTAGGCCCCAGGGAAGCCACAAACCTCTGCACTCCACAGTCAAGCGGGTCTTTCCAATTCACTATGCTGCTCGTATTGGGGGATCGGGAAGCAGGCCATTTTTCGGAGACCTTTCTTACTCAGTGGAAGGGATTCTTATCCCACGTTCACAGGAGCTAGAAATAGTGGCTACCTTCTGGTAGGTCCCCGCTCCCAGGATGTGTACTGCAGCTTACTAAGTAAAAACGACTTCCTATGAAGCCAAAATCTCCTACTCAAACAAATGTAAGCATCAAAAACAAAATGAAACAAAACCAAAAAACATGCTAAACTTTTCAAACATTTATCCACAGTGTAATGTATATTTTCTCCTGTATCTCTGCTTTTGTGAGACTGTTAAACTTGCGGGTCTGCCGTTTCTTCCACATTGTGCATACTTTAATAAAAAACAACCTTGGGTCTGAAATAATCGTGGACGACATTTCTTTGTAGCTTGATGGTCGGCAAACCACCTTATATACATTTCTTTTCTCTGATCCCTCCAAAACATCTGAAGATGGTAAAGACAACTACGGAAGGGATCTGCTGCTGCTGGGAGAGAAGGGTCTGCGTGCTTCTGTTAACGAGAGCCAGGACTCAGCACTCTAGAATCAGTGTTCTTTCCAGCACATCACTGCTGCTGCCTCAGAGTAAATGCTTTTGTGCTTATGTATTTATAACAAAATGGGATTACTGTCTTTCCGTGCAATCTGGAAAACCTGCATAAAATTATTTGGCCCTCCCTTTGTACCAGAGAAGAAGTTTGAATTTCTTCTTTTATGAGGTGTTTACAGTACCTTATTGTAAGATTTGGATTGATATTATATAATACTAAACATGTATTTTATGCATTTCTGAGTTTCTAAGCTTTTTCTGTGTCATCTGTAGCTTCCGCAAAACTCCCCCAAAACTCCCATTTAATTTCTTATGCCAATCCACAATATACTGAAATCAGAACGGGAAAAGTCGCGATGTGAAAGGGATTAACTGTACTATAAGTGTGCGTGCGTGCGTGTGTGTGTGTGTGTGTTTGTGTGACGGACACACATAAAATCAAGGGCAAAGGAGCACAGCGTAAACAAGAGACCTTGCTTTAAAGCCTCACAGTAAGGGTGACGAAAGGACTTAAATGAAATCAATTCTACAACAAACAAATCGCATCACCTTGCTAGGGACAAATCTAGGCCAATGCCTGTTTTGGTAGAGCCTACAAGCTAAAAATGGTTTTAACATTAAGTAAAGTTTCAAAAATGAAAACATAATAAGACTGTAGAAATTAGAAGAGGCTAGCAATGGGTAGGATTCAGCCCCTGCAACAGACTCAGGTGACCATTAAGGCTCTTTTTCTAGTGTTGTGATTCCATGAGCTAGACTAGATTGGACTCAACCTAGTGCCACCAGCTTCCTATCACACGAGTTTTAAGACCTTATAAAATTCTTCACACACAATGTCACTTAAGAACTAGGGGAAGAAAAATTTAATTCTTTTGCTTTAGTGTTCACAACACAGAAAATTTCCTATCTTTCCCTGCAATTGTCTATAATAAGATGAAAGACATCTCAGCCTACCTTTTGGAAAGCAGATACAGGTGAGATGGCAAACGTATTTCCTTCTCCAAAAATCTCGGCCCAATTTCTTTGAGATACTTTCATCCGGTTTTTAAAATGGTACTCATTATCAGGATTGAAAGCCTGGATATAAAGAAAACATAGAAACCTGACTATTACTTATTTCAATGGCAGTACATGTTAGATTTAGAGAACAAGATTAAAATGTTTTCCTGGAAGGCCTGCATTAATGTAATTATTGCAAGAAAAGACATGAAATTTATTCCCTGGCTACTACAAAAACATGAGGAATACAAACTCATATAAATGTATTTTAATCTTTGCTATCTTTCCTATGCAGGAAGAGCAGAAGCCAAGAGGATCCAAAGTCTGGTTTCTAATATTGTAAAGAAAAAAAAAAAAAAGACAGACAGACAGTGAGGAAGGCAGACTCTTCATGTGAAATATGGGTTGAGAGTGACAGGGAAAGACAGGAGCCAGCCTCCCTCACTGCTGCCACTCTGAGTCCAAGTGTCAATATCAAACTGTCAATGTGTGTGTGCATGTACACACACACACACACACACACAACCACTAACCTTGGGAGGTGAGTGCTATCATCCCCATTCTACTGATGAGGAAACTAAGTCTGAGGAGAGTTTAGTGACTTGCCCCAGATCACTGAGCTGCTAAGTGTTTAAGGAGCCTCCACTTCTGGTCTCCCTGACACCACTCCCACCAATCTGCGCTCTGTGTGAGCCACCTGACCATCCTAGCAGGCCTGGCGGGATCTGCCTTCAGGGCTCACCAGCTGAGACCAGGCCTGGGTGGGAAGGGGCCCTCCCTCAGGGGCAATGCCAAGGGGCTAGGAGGCGGCTTCCATGACAAACAATGGTTCTCCTCATCCACCAAGCCCCTGAACTCACAAACCCAAAGGCCCGGCTGCTGAGCTCTGCTGGGAGTCTGGCCTGCTCTGATAGGTCCTGCATGACCCCTTTAGACACACTGGCCCAGGGGCCGCCAACAATTTGTAGCTCCACTGACCCCTCCCTGTGCTTAATTCTCCAAAATGACCAACAGGAAATAGTTTTCAGCATTATTGCTTGAATGCTAGATTCCTTTCATTCTATCTTTTCTTTACCCATGAGTCCCCCTGTAGGATATGGGGTGGCTATCCCCTTTCCCCAAACCCAATGAAAGAAGCTCTCACAAAACCTAGGTGCCGGCCCAACTCCCACTGTGCTTTCTTTCCTTCCTTCCCTTGCCTCTCCCCCAACACCCCAATGAGCTCTAAGCCCGTGTGGTCACATTCCCACAAGGGGCCCATAGTGACCACAGCAGGAACCAGCTCTGTCTTGTTATGGAGAACCAGGCCCAGAATAAGATGTCCCCTTGCCTTACTGGTGGGGTCTGCCTTGGGAATGATCGTGGAAGCCTGACAGACAAGCTGTTCAGTGGGAGGCAGAAGAGACAGAGACCATGCCCATGGGCCCAAAGCTGGCACTGATTTGACTCTGATGGATCTTTCCTCCAGCTTCTCCACCACACCCCCCTTTATGGGCTAGATTTTTTTTTTTCCTTAAGGACCATGTCTTTAACCCACATCACTCTGGCTCTCATAGATTGGCCAACCATAGGTCCCAGTCTAAGCCCCACTGTCTGGGCTCAGAGTGAGTGTAAATAGCAACTGTTTCAGCTTTAGCCAAAACCCTAGTCTTCCCCTCCCTGGCTGATCTTTTTGTGACTAGGTAAAAGAGGCCATTCTCTGCCTCATTTCTTATCTAGCCTTAATCACTGAACGAATATTGCCTCAGTCAAACTGAGACCTGTTAAAGACCTCAGCTTGAAAAGGACAAGGTCCCCCACTGCATCTAAGGCTGTCTCCAGTCCTCCTGATCTGTATCTGGCTACTGGACTCAGATGGCTTCGGAGACGAAAGCATGGCTGGTGACTGCGCACAGCCCTGCTTCACTTTAATCCAATTCACCTGCACGTCATGGCATCACCTCCCTGATGTCATGGTCCTCTTCAAGAACCATGCCCCTACTCTGCCACATGGCTCCCCTCGCCATCTCTCCTGTTCCTGTGAATTCTGTAGCCATGGGGCTGGTTCCACCAAGTCTCAGGGACACCCAGAAAGTCCTCTGTCTCTGTGGGCTCGAGCTTTAGTTTCCCTTTGTTGTGAAGCTGCATATAGACACCTGAGGCTATAGACTTGGCTGCTGACTTTCTGGTCACCTTCAATGCCTTCTTTACTTGCACTGCAGCTAGTCTCCGAAATCTGATTTGGTGGCGAGACCCGAAGAGCTTTCACTCTCCGCTCAGCAGGCCTCTGACTCAATCGGTAGGTATTTAAGAGTCCAAGCTGGAAGAACCACCTGCTGAGATAGCGTACCATTGTGAGCACGCCCAGGAGACCAATGGGAATGGGATCTTGTTTGACCCGCTCTGCCGCCAGATCCACCAACAGCATCAGCATGTTGTAGATTCCCTCATGGATTTCTGTGCCCCACTTGTGAACCGCACTGGAAGTCAGTAACTGCAGGAACAGAGAACACATTTCAGAGCTTAGCTTGAAGAGAAAGGCCACGCTTTCTACATGCAGGGCTCACCAAATCCAGTGAGAAGTAACATGAAGAGGCTGTGTGCGTACGTGTATACGTGTGTGTCACACTGACTCCATGGATACATGTTTCTTAACTGTGCACATTTCTCCTGCAATAATAGCACTTAAAGGTTTGCAAAGCAATTTACAATCCTAACAAAAAACAAACAAAAAAAGCCCCACAGAAGCCAAGGGGAAATTTTAAATACAAAAAAACCCACAGGGGCATGGGAGCCCAGATAGAAAGGAAAAAGGGTTTTGCAGATTAGAGAAGGGAAATATGCTCCCCTTTGTCAAAGAAGGTTGGCCTGCTCCTCTACTTCTTCTCTTACAGCAGCTAAATAAGGAAATAAACTATTTGGCTATTTGTTTGTTTTAAATAAGAGGATTTCACTTATGAAATATTACTGAAGTCTTAATAACATGTTTTATAAGACTTCTCTTCAGAAAGAAAACCATGAAACAGGAGTCACCCATGAATTATTCATTAATCTGAAATAATTACAATTCTCAAGATCAAAACTCAGTTTCAAATTTTCCAGTTATAAACTAAGCCACATTACTTGGCTAAAAAACATTAAGACACAAAAGATTTGAGACAAATCAAAATGGGGCTGTTTCACATGCAACTTTGGTATCAAAATATGTTCCGTTATTCCTGGGAAATTATGAATTTTAAGAACCTGAAGAAAATAACATATTTTTAAAAAACCATTATGTGCTGATGGACAGCCATGTGAATATATATGAGCCCTTGCCTGTGTAAGCCCAAATGATTCATTTGCTCATGCTTCTCAAAGTGATGAGACTGAGAACCTGAGGTGATGAGGGGGAAGCATGCAGCTATGTGAAAACACAGACCCACAACACGCATGCATAACAATTTTCAAATGATCAGGAAGGAGGGACTGTTGAGGCCTTGTCTGCCCAGAGTACCAGGAAGAATCAAGCCTGGACTGGGCTGGGAGTTCAATGTGGTGAAAGGGATAGCAATGGTAGCAATGCCATCGATTTTGCCTAAAACCAGCAAGGACGGCATCCCTACCTGGGACCACAAATGTCCATGCATTTCCTAATTTTCTCTTGCCCAAACAAGACATGCAGAGGAAGGGATACAGCATGATCTATTAGAAGCAGCACTGGGGATGAGGAAGGGGGCAGCACGGGCTCAGGAGTCAGATGACCTTGGCTCAAACCCCAATTTGATACTTACTACCTGGGCTGACCTTGGACAAGTCATTTAACCTTTTGGGGCCTCAGTTTCCTCTTCTGTAAAAACAAGTAGGTTGGAGTAGATGATTTCTAAAAGTTCCAGAATCACAGAATTTCAGAGTTGGAAAGGACCTGTTTGGCATTTAAAGCCCTTCCCAACCTTCCTCCAACCTACCTTTCCAGACTTCTGATACCAAAGTCCCCCTCCAGGCACTGCAGCCAAGAAGGCCCTCCTGAGGCCAGCCACACCAGAGAGCCCATCTTCTGTCTGCCCTCCCTGCACACAATGTCTGGAAGGTTCCCCTCTTCAAATCCTGGATTTCCTTCATGGCTCAACCTCTGTAAACTATCCCCCCAGTCACTAGCTTCTGCTTCTTTTGGATAATCATGGTGCATGGTCTTTCCCCATATAGAACACAATCTTTTAGAGGGCAGGGATTGTTTGGCTGTGGGCTATGGCCAGGCTCCCAGGGGCACTTAATAATTCTTGTTGAACAAGTGACCTCAGAAGCCATGTAGGCTGATCAGTACCTGAAAAAGGAGCCTCCCTACCACCTAATTTGATTGAAAGGAATCCGCCAACACCTAAAGCAGCCTGTTCTATTGTTAAAGAACTGTCCCTATTTGGAAATTTTTAGTCAGTGAGTCAGTGAACATTTCTTAAGCACCTACTATGTGCCAGGTACTATCCTAAGCATTAGGGATACAAATACAAAAAAGATAGAGCCTACCCTCAAGGAGCATACAAAATAAAGCAGGGGTGGGAGAAGGTACCTAGCCCAGAGCACCCTCAAATCATGCCCAAATCTGCCTCTGCAACCTGCCCCCATTGTTCCTGGTTTTACGATACCTGACGAGGGCTCTCTCGTCCCCCCCCAAGACAACCACGGGAACTTGAGGCCCTTCTTTATCCTACTGACCTTCCCTCCCTAAAACGGGGCCCCTACACCTCCGATACACCATCCCTTTCGACACTGCAGTTAGTAAGTGACACCTCCGGCTACGGGACTGGGGGATGATGGCTGCAGTCTGCTCTTCCCCTACTTGGATTCTGCCAGGGCGAATGTTCCCCAAGGAGCCATGGTCTAAGTGGGCTGCTTCCTATTACAGTCCTAAGGCAGGATACTCCTGATTCAACATGACAAATCCTAATAAGAGAGGGGAGCCACTGTTCGCTTCACGAGGATCAGATTCTGTGAATGAGCCTGACTTTCTTCTGGCAAGTTTTCCAACATGGATGGGCGTGACATGACCTTCAGGCAGGTGAAGCTGAGCAAGGTCGCATGACTGAGCATGTGACCCAGTCTGTCTGGAGGGGCAGCAGGCAGGAAGGGCCTCTGACCTTCCCTCCCTCCATGCTTGTGCCTGGAGACCCTGCACATGCTTTCTGTGCTTCTCCTGGGCTCTCTCCAGGGCCCTGCTGCCAAAATGAGCGCTGGAACTGCACACAGCAACAGGGGTCTACGCGAGGGGTTAAGAAACCACCTCGATTCCGGCCGTGTCCTGTGGACCTAGGATTCATCAACTGTCATCCACTGTAATCCTCTTTACTGAAGTAACCCTGTGCTCTACTCGTGGAGGATAACTATTCAGCAATCAAGTCTCGCTAGACATAAATCATCGTTGACAACTATGTATGTCAGGCTAAGGATTTCCCTTACAGTTCATGGGAGACCACCTTTGACTAGGTTGGCAGGTTCACTACTGAGCCAAGAACTAACTTCTCTAACGAGTCTTCTCAAGCGTTTTTCTCTCCAGGGCAAAGACACTTGTGTGGTGACGCTGTGGATTTAGTTTGGCTAAGGCACACAGATCAAGGCCAAAAGACCTCGAGTATCATAGCAGCCCAGCTGATTCAGGGGCAGGGTGGGAAGCTGTGGGGGCTTGGCCCCATCCTGCAGGTTTATTACTAGTGTTCTGACCAGGTCGGAAAACAGAGGGAACATTACCTCTGTATTCCTAGACATTACGCCTTTCTTAATAAAACCCAAGAAGTCATTTGATTTCTTGGCTGCTATATCATACTTTTCACAGATACCAACTATGCTTACTCTCAAAGCTCCAACATCTTTTTTCTGACAAGTTACTGACCATTCTTCCCTTATCTTACATTTGTAAAATTATTTTCCTGAACCTGAGTATAAGATTTAATACTTACACCTGTTAAGTTTAATTTTAAGACTATAAGAGACATGTTGGATTTGCTACAAATCAAAACAGTATTTTGGGGGCAATCTTCATTGGGAGAATGAATCTCCTCATCAGTTATCTATGCCAATAAAATTAAAGATCCAAATTAAAAAAAACAAAAGCCATTTTGGTCCACTGTCCTGGTCTGTCACAATCTTTCTGAATTCTTTTTTCATCCCTCAGTATTAACAACAGGTTCCTGCTTTAGATCACCTGTTTTAAATTCTATGGTTCGATAATCACTAAAACCCTCCTTGCTCTGATGTCCTAGGATCCTCTAAGTTACAGGTTTAATTTTTCATCGACATTATTGATAATACAGTTATGACTACAGCCCCTCATCACTACAACTGAATCTATCTACAATAAAAAGTCAGCAACATTTTTGTTCAAGATTCTAAAAATGTACTTTAAAGATATGCTTATTAATATCCCTTATTTAATGAATTCTCGCTCATACATGTATAGACACTTACATATACATCCAGAGGTGCTAAATCCAAACATAAAAAAATTGGCTCATTAAGAAAAAAATCCAGACTAGCTAGGTGCCACCTGTCAAATACTGGGTGGGGGGGGGGATGGGATGACTTCTGAGCTTTTCTAAAGCAGTAGTGCTAGTTTTTAACTCACAAAAGTCAATTTAAATATCAATTCACTTTTAAAATTAATTTCATTCTTTCTTAAGTCCTAAATCAAGGGAGATGCTGTCTTTTAATGTAAAGATAAACATGTTTATTTACAAAGCGGATGGTAATAGTATGGAGTAAGCACCAAGAGGGCAGTGCCTAATCTCCTTTTTTATCTTTGTGTTCCTGGACTGAAGCTTGTACAGAGTAAGTACTAATAAGTGCTTGTGGGAATGACTAGCATAACCCAACCTGGAGAAAAGAGAAAGTTTAAATACTTGTAACGCACGAGGGAGTACAAAGAATCACCATATGGGAAGCCACGGTCAGAGAAATCTTGGCTAAAAATAGTCAGAAGGTACTGAAGAATGACTGAGAATCAAGAACTATTGTTACCAGATGGGAAACTTTAAGAAAAGGGGTCAACATCAGAGGTGCACATGATCAGTGGTATCAGAGATGGGGGCAACTGAACCATACACGAGGATCCCTGAGGGCCACACACTGACTTGGAAAACTACGTGTTCATAGATTTCTTTTTTACCAATTCATTTATTTTGTTAAACATTTCCCAATTACACTTAAACCTGATTCCCACTGCACTCGGGAGCATCACGGGCCATGTGCAGCCCACATGTTTGACACCTCTGTCCCAGATAATATAAAAAGAGTTGGTATCTTCAATCTCTGAGATTAAAGGAGACTTGGAGGTGATCAGATTCCAACCTACTCTTTTTATAAATCAGCCAAGAGAGGTCAGAGAAGCAGTGACTTGTCCAAGGTTACACAGAGAGTAAGTAAAGCAGAGACTGGAGCCTGTGTCTTCTGGCTCTGAAGTGAGCTTCATGACAGCCGCATAACTCCAAAAGCTGAAGAGACCTGATTTAATCCTATTTTCAATGGCCTAACTGGATTTTTTTTTCCTCTCTCAGTAAAAGATAGATAAGCACACACCTGTTTTTATGAACAATTACTTTCAAAATGCCATAATATGGTATAATATAATAACTGTTGAGTGTTCTCAGCTCCGTCCTCCTTTCTACCAGCCAGAGTGGTAGGAGAGCCCAGTTTTGTTAAAATGAGCAAAAAGGTAACATGCTAATAGAGAGCTATCAAGGGAAATAAACCACCACATTAAAAGCCAGAAACTCACTGTACTTTTTTTCAAAGAAGAGGTTTTTATTAGTTAAATGGGGTGGAAAACTTTCATGAAATGATCTTTTATAAAATAACAAACCCAGAACTGAATTACAGCATTTTACTTACCTTTTTAAATGCTTCTGGCATACACCGGTCCACAAATCTTTTACAATTTTCATCAGACTCAGAAAGACCTTAGTAAAAACAAGAGAGGGCATCCCACATTCAATTTTGATGTTAAATAGTAGAAAGAGACATGGAACACAATAAAACTAATTTTAAATGTATGCACAATCAAAGGATTGAGGCAATAGTTTCTTGGAGATTTAGGTTTACTATGGCTAACTAACAAACCCACCAACAAGCTACTAAAAGATCAAAATATATTCACATAAATAACCATAGCATTAATGCTAACAAACTTTTTTTCATTAAATTATATAGGAAAGTGAAACATTTTTAATAGCGCCTATATAGAAATAATTTCTTTTCACAAAGATAAATTTATGAGAATAGAATCAGTCTTATAACCGGAAGATATCTCAGAAATATCTCACCCAATCTCTTATCTTATGTGAGAAAACTGAGTTCCAGATAGATGAGGTTTTGAAGCTGCCCAAAGAGAAACAGCTAGCTGGTAATAGAGCTGACATTCAAATCCAGCCTCCTGATTCCAAATTCAATGATCATGCCAATACGTCACAGCTGAAAAACCAACAGAGGAGGCTAAAACCTTCCTTTCAAATCCATTAATGTCTTTATTAGCTGGAAATCCTGTTCAGGAAAATTTAAACTCTGTCCTTTATCCTCCAAGCACTCAAAACTGCAAACTCTTTTAACTCAGTGGAAAGCAAAGCATGAATTCACAGGAGCATGACTTCCTGAGGCTCTCCAAACTTTCGGAGTCAATACAGGAAAATCAACTAAGATTTCTCATAGAGATCACCTGCAGAGTGAACTATATATAAATTGCAAATATTTGGATGGTGGAACAACAGATATGAAGTCAAAAATTAAACTGCTATAATATAATTTAATTGCCAACAATTCACTTTAACCTAACATATAATATGTACCATTTAATGCACATATTATAGTCCACCTGGACAGAGAAGAAAAATAGATGAGGAGTTCAAGAAATGTATCATAATTTTGCACCTTTGAAACAATGGAGTGCTTCCATTTTACACCGTGTAAGTCAAAGGGGTGGATTTTGTCTTTTGTAATTTCTAAATATAATTTTTTAAAATTGTGATCAATTTTTTAAAAAAGAAATGTATCATAATCCCAGCAAACAGAGCATGATGGAATTTCCAATTATCCAGATATTTGATGAAGTTCTCTTTCTTCCAAAAAGTCTAATAACTTCTTGCTCCACCTAGTTGGTAACTTTATCTTTCGAATGGTCATAGAACCAAGAAAGGAAAATTCTATTCAGGATCTGATTCTCACTAACAAAAAGAAATTGATTGATGAGTAATAATAATGGGTACTTTGAAGGAAAAGTGATTACTTAGTCTTAGAATTTACGATAAAAGAGGAAATTTGGAACCAGTCGAACACGAAACGTGGCTTTGAGGAGAGCAGACATGGAAAGACAGCTGGGATTTCATGGGAAATCTTAGTGATCTTTGTTAGAGGGGAAGTCAGCCAAAGAGGTAGGGGAAACTCTCCAGGAAAAAACTCTGGAGAAACAAAGGTAAACAGTTCTGAAGTAGGAACAAAGTGAGTTAGTTGTCTAAAGAAGCCAATGTGCTCACACAGAGAACTCACCAACCAAAAAAACAAATCAATGTACATGCAGACGAAGGACGGGGACGAAGGGTCACGGGTCTGTGAGGGCGGAAGCAGGCCTGCTAAGTGGACAATGGCAAGGGCGCGCGTGCGTGTGTGTGTGTGTGTTTAGGTCATACTGAGGGGAAGAGACGGACAGCAAGGCCGCAGAGCAGATGGGAACCAGAGAAGACCCCGCTGCTCCATCCTCCTTAGCACTGCTGCCTCGGCACTGAATGCAATGATGCCCCCTGGGGCCTCAGCACTTGGAATCCCCCTCCTCCTGGACGAACACCCTGAAGGACCCCCTTCTTCCCTAACTGCTGAAGGTGCCCCACTCCCACCCCCCAGAAGAGCCACCTTATGTTTGTTTCATGTCGGCTCTGCACACACTCACTCACACAAGGACACGTTTTCTCCTGTGTCAGAATGCAAGTGCTCAAGAACAAGGATGGTAAGAAAGCCTTCCAGCAGGGAAATCAGGGCGCCAGGAGCCTTGGGTCTGGGCCCCGTGAGGATTGCTTGTTGGAGCAACTCCCCCCATCCCCCTCCGCGGAGGGCAGCAGAGCCGTCTTCCAGGATATCGGATTCAATGGGTTCTGTTCGGCCCCAAAGGGTAAAACCAGGAGGGGGATGGGGGGAGTTGCCAGGAGGCAAACAGAGGTTCTCTATATTTATAACCGCTCCAGTGTGGGGTCATGAAGAGCCGGGCCCAACTGAACCAACTGAACAAAAGTATCCTAAGAAGGAGCACTGTCCTGGGTAGAATGGGCTGCCTTAGAAGCTAGTGGGCTGGCGTCTCCCAGTCCAGTTCAAGTAGGTCCAGACTGTACGTCTGGAATACAAAGCCTAGCCAAATCCTGAGAGGGATCTCAAAGCCCAGCACCAAGTGATCCATTCTGGGGTCCATGACAAGCCAAGCCTTCCTCAAGGAACCATGGTTTTGTTGTATTAGCGTTTCCTCTTCCAGAGCAAACCCCAATCCTGTGACTTGGCAGGCTGTCTACAAAAATGTCTAAGATAACTTACAAGATCAAATCAGCTGTGGTTCATTCACTACTACTCTCTGCCCTGTGTGAAGGTGGAGTCATGGATTCCAGAATCTCCATTTGAGGGGATGCAGCATAGCCACCTCTGCACTGCCCACTTAACTCACTACTTTGGACTTCTGATTTCTCCACTGTGCCCTGACCCGGGCCCTTCCTCTGTTCCCAGGCCCCACTCCTACTCACTTTTTAGTTTTCTTCTGTGTGTTCTCTCCCCCCATTAGATTGTATGCTCCTTGAGGGCAGGCACTGTCTTTTTTGGTACTTGTATCCCCAGTGCTTAGCACAGGGGCTGACACATAACAGGTGCTTAATAAATGTTTACTGACACTGGTTAAAAAAAAGTCCTCATTCTATGGCCAAACTGGTGATGAACCTCCCAATTCCTAGCTTGGGTGATTTTCAGAGCACAGATATCCAGGCCATCGTCGGGCTCACACACAGCAAGACCTGTGGAACCTGGCACTCCAATGACAGGGCCACTTCCACACCCCTATAAGGCTCTGGAGTAGGATTCCATGCTTCTACGAAAAAAACAAAGCTACAAGACTGTCCTCAGTCCAAGCGCACCCTTCACACTTGCAGAGTAAAAGCGGAGAAGAGTAGAAAGGAAGAGAAAATGCTAAGAACCCCCAAATTCTTAATCTTTATTCCAATGACCAGTAATCTAAATAGGTGATCTTTGTCCAGCATTAAAAGGAGGGACATACTGCAGAAGAAAATGAACAGAGAAATGCTGACGAACGAGGCTGGGAAGCAGAGAGAGGCTGCAGCCAAACCTTCAACTTGGCTGTGCTTCCTGGGACGGGACCTGAATGGGGGGCCTGGCTTCAGTGCGTCCCCAAAGACAACAACGACAAACCTTTGTCATGGGGGCATGATGAGAGTCTCATGCAGTTTCAAGATGCACGTGGGAACAGAGAGATGCCCACAAAGGTAACGGTAGCCCACAGATAAGTGAGGAGTTCTGGCTGAATTGCACTGGAAAAACTGCACGAGCCCTGATTTTCTGATGCCTCAAACGCTTGTCATTTTCATGTCACTACTTTCTCAGTGACACTTGGGGCTGTGAATGATGAGCTTTTCAATATCTTAAGACTTACAGTCCTATCTAACTTGAAGTATAACAGAAAAACATACGACTGCGTGGCACAATGTACAAGAGTTTTGGAGGTGGGAGTCAGGAAGACCTGAGGTTTTAACTAGCTGTGTGACCCTGGGCAAGTCACGATCTCTTTCATGAGATATCCTTAATGCAATATAAAGGGAAATTCAAATACCAATTGAATGAACAAATCTTACACCACAGACTTACATAATTTTAGTGCAAGAGAGGACCAGAGAGCTGCTAGTCTGCTCACTTTCTTCTGCAAAAAATAACCGTGGCTGACACACTCCTATCGCCTGCTATCATTTATTAAGCACCTTATCTATATCATAAAGATACAGGCAGAGATAAGGTGACTTCCTCAAGGTTAAAAAGTCAGCCGCTGGCAGCACAGGAATGGGAGCCCAACCTGGGTGGCACAGGGGAGAGAGCACTGGGCCTCCAGTCTCAGACACTTACTGACCCTGTGACCTTTGACAAGTCACTTAACCTTTGTTTGCCTCACTTTCCTCAAACTGTCAACCAGCCACCAGATGAAGAGATGGTTTTATCAATGCAAATATTATCAAAGAAGATCCATGACTAGCTGCCTTGTGGCTGAATCCCAAGGACCCCAGGGCCTTGCTTTTCTATCGGAATTTGTATATATCATAAGGTAACTCTCCCCCTCCCCCATACTGGAAAAACTCACCCAGCCTGGCGAGGCGGGCAGAAGCTATCAGGCATTTTCCCAGTGATTCTTCCCGTTTGTAAGGGATGGACCAATGGTCAGTCAAAACTCGGCTTTCCAGTTCATATAAGTTGGTTGTAGGAAACTCAATATTGTCTCCAGAGCAGTTGCCATTTTCATCATTCTTCTGAGAAAAAAAAAACGTTAAAGAAAAGCTTATTAACACAAATGAAAAATTCAAATTTTAACTATACTATATTATTTAATTTCCAAAATAAATGATATAAAAATGACACAGAATTTTCCAAATTTCATTATACATGAAAGTTGTCACTAAGATTTTGATGACCATTAAAGTAGTTAAGGTCAATTGTTTTTTCACAACAATTCTCTACTAGGTTGGTTCTTAATATGTAAAACTTTGTTTCAATACCCATGGCAGTTCCTTTAAAAACCCTAAGCAATTGTTTCCAATTTCATAATGAGTCACAAATAAAATGAACAGAAGAGGCCACCTACTCCAACTTGTGCTGAAAGAAATATCCACTTGAGCCTGACTAGTACTGGTCATCCAGTCTCTGCCCAAAGACCTCCAGTGAGGCAGAGCCCGTTCTGCTCGGTAAGGACAATAGGGTCTACATCCATCTCTTGACCACTTCCCTGCCCAGCTCCAGGTTCTGCCCTGCTCAAAGAGAACCAGTGGAATCCCTCTTTCACATTCCGCTCTCTGGTCCTCCCAGAGCCTTCCTTCTCCAGGCTTAACCCTCAGCTCCTCCAAGCAATCCTCACATGGCACAGCCTTGAGGCCCCAGTCACACTAATTTTCCTGAGAAGGCTTTTTTTCCTTTGGGAATGGCCTCTATTTTTTTCTTTAACACTTTTATTTAAAGTTTTGAGTTCCAAATTCTATCCCTCCCTCCTCTCCTCCCTCCCAGCAAGCAATCAGATACAGGTCATACATGTGCAATTATATAAAACATTTCCATATTAGTCATTATGTACAAGAAGACTCAAATAAAAGAAAAAATGAAAGTGGAAAAAAAATAACATGCTTCAGTCTGTATTCAATCAATACCAGTTCTTTCCTTGGAGGCAGACAGTTTATATGCTTCATCATTAGTCCTTTGGAATTGTCTTGGATCACTGTATTGCTGAGAATAACTAAGTCATTCACAATTCTTCATGAACAATACTGCCGTCACTGTGTACACCTTTTCCTGGCTCTGTTCACTTTACTATGGATCAGTTCAGAAAACCCTTTCCAGGGTTTTCTGAAATCAGCCTACTCATCATTTCTTATAGCACAATTAATATTCCATTACAATCATACACTACAGCTTGTTTAGCCATTCCCCAGTTGATGGGCATCCACCCTTTGATTTCCAATTCTTAGCCACAAAAAGAGCTACTATAAATCTTTTTGTACAAACAGGTCCTTTTCCCTTTTTTATAGATGTCTTTGGGATATAGACCTAGCAGCGGTATTACCGAGTCAAACGGTAAGCACAGTTTTATAGCCCTTTGGGCATAGTTCCAAATTGCTCTCCAGAATGGCTGAATCAGTTCACAACTCTACCAACAGTGCATTAGTGTCCCAGTTTTCCCACATCCCCTCCAACATCCAACATTTCCCTTTTTTGCCACATTACCCACTCTGACAAGTGTGAGGTAGTACCTCAGAGTTGTTTAATTTGCATTTCTGAGAAGGCTTTCTCAACTTAGCAACCTTCTTTTTGAACTGTGATGCCCAGAACAGAACATAGTACTGCAAATGTGGACTTACCAGGGCAAGAACACAGTGGAACTATTGCCTTCTAATTCCTGGAAGCACGGATCTCTCTTAACGAAGGTTTTGTGGTTCATACTGAATTTGTACTAAGGTCTTTTTGACTCCAGGTCCCTAATTCTATCCACTATGCTACCTAATTAGTTGTTGATTTAGGCTACAAACTGGAGTGAGCTGGTGGAGAGTATAGGAAGATTAGCTTCAAAATGGTAAAGCTAGAGTGGTAGGAGTGACTATAAATTTAGGAAATGAAGGTTAAATATCTCTAAAATAATCTGGCAAATCAAGGGAAGAAGTTTCAATTAATAGAATTTATTAAGTTATTTACAAACATTTTTCAGAAATGTATTTACTAAAAGCATAAGGATAAGAACTGGACCTGTCATTTCAAGGGTATAGGGAACTCAAGAGGTAAAATGATTCGCTCACACTTAACACAGTGGTGGGATCCGTACCCAGTTCTCCCTGCTTTCCATGCCAACTCTCTATCCACTACACAACACTAAGTATTATTTGTATGATAACAACAACAACAACAATAATAGTGTTTATATAGTCACAACAACAATAGCTAACATTTATATATAGAACCCACGTACCAGGCACTGTGCTAAGCGCTTTACAAATATTATTTCATTTTGATCCTCACAACAACCTTGGAAGGTAGGTGCTATTATTATCCTTCATTTTATAATTGAGGAAACCGAGGAAGGCAGAAGTTGAGTGACTTACCCAAGGTCACATAGCTAGTAAGCGTCCAAGGTAGAATTTTAACTCAGGTCCTCCTAACTCTACACCCAGTGCTCAATCCATTGTGCCAGCTAACTATTTACAATCTCATAGGCATATTCCCAGGAGAGAAATAGTGTACTGGCCTAATAATTTAAGATGAATTGTTTCATCAAGCAATGTGTGCCTTCAAAAAAAAAGTATCTTAAAAAAAAAAAAAAAAAGAACCTTGAGATAAATCCAGATGATAAATATAGGGTTATCCCCAAATTCCTAACGTGATAAACATTTCAAATTATTGAACTATTATCTAACCTCAGAATGATTTAAATGACTTGTAAGATATATGTTTGATTGATTCCTTAAAAAAAAGTTAAGTGCTAGAAGAGGTAGTTAATGAAATAGAAGGAGAAATGTCAGTATTTTGGAGTGACGAGGCAGCCTTCTAATTAACTTCTGCCCGTATAGTATCTTTCAAGTGCTAAACAACTGGATCCTTCTGCCATGAAGAGCTATGGAATATTAGTGTCCTTTTTTGTTCCTTAAAATCCTGGCCTCTTTCAATCTATGTTAAGACAGATGAACTGTCTACTGAAATCTACCTAAAAACGGCGCATGAGTTGTAAACAAGTATGCAAATATATAAAGGGAGATGACTTTAATGGAATACTTTGGAGAATTTTTAAAAACTATTTGATTTTCCAGCCACTAAAAAATACTTAAATTAAAGTTTTCTTAAAGTGGCACCAATACAGCCAGGTTATGGTGTTCTCCTTTCACAAGATACTGGCAATGGCAGGGCCAAACTTCACACTGCCTAAGAGGGTTTTTTTTTAGCTGACATTTTCCAGAGTTGGCACAATGCAGCTGTCATTCATTTATGAAGTCAACAGGTATTTTGGAAGTCCTAAAAATGGAGATGTAGCTAGAACTGCACACACTTTTATTCTGTTCTTATAAATACTATGATGATATCTGTGTTAACAGTAAGGGTTTTTTATTTTGGTCCAAAGGTAAGATTTCATCTATATAGAAAATTTCCCAGGGAATATATCTCTGTACTTTACAGTCTTAGAAATGAGCATACATTTCAAAAACACATCCTCAGAACTCTGTTACTAGTCAGTAAGTCAGTCAACAAGCACTGACTAAGCATTTTCCTGTAGGCCAAACACTGTGCTAAGAAGTGCTGGGGATACAAAGAAACACAAACATAATCCTTGCCCTCAAGAAGCTTACATTCTCTGATGGGAGAGATTAGATACATACAAGATACAGATATATACATAGTGTACATAGGAGGTAATCTCAGCTTAGCAGTGGAGGCCTGGGAATGACTTTTTGAAGAGGGATTTGAGTGGAATCTAGAAGATGGAAGCAAACCTAAAGAGCAAAATCATTCCATGAGTGGAAGATCAGAGGGTGAAAAGCACAGAGTTGGAAGATGGAGTTTATGTAAGACAGACAGCAACGACATCAATGCTGTTGGATCATCCAATACATGGAAGGGAGTTAGCTGTAAGAAGACTGGAAAGGCCAGGTTGTGAAGGGCTTTAAAAGCCAGAGGATTGTTCATTTGATCCCAGAGGCAAACCTACTGAGGAGTCAGCAGTGGTGACTTGTACTTTATGAAGGTCACTTAGGCAACTGAAGGACAGATTGGAGTGGGGAGAGGCTTGAAACAGAAAGACCAAACAGAAGGCTATCGCAGTAGAGCACGAGTGAGGTGGTTAGAGACTGCATCAGGGTGGCAGCAGCTGGTGAATGGAAAGGTGACAGATGTATATGAAAGAGGTCATGAAAAAGGAAGGGCAAGACTTGGCAACAGACTGGGTACGTGGGTGAGTACAAGTGAGGAATCAAAGACGACTGAGCTGTGGGCCTGGCTGACTAGGAAGATGGTTGCGTCTTCTACAATAACAGCCAAGTCAAGAGGGGAGGGCTTAGGAGGAAAGTTCTTAATTTCTGTTCTGGACTTGAGGTAGAAATGTCCCGGAGAGGCTGGAGGTCAGGAAAGATGTTAGGACTAGATAGACAGATCTGAGAATCTTCTGCGGCAGAGAGGATAATCGAAAACATGCGAGCAGATGAGGTTACCAAGAGAGATAATCTGGCGGGAGAAGAAAAGAGGGTGAGGACACAGCCTAGGGTGACATTTCACATAGTAGATCAAGTGTCACAAGTTGCAGAGAGTCAAGAAGAATGAGGAAAGGCCAAGATATCTGACAATGAAGAGATCACTGGCAATTTTAAAGAGTGTCAGTTGAGCAATACAGATCAGAAGCCAGATGGCAGGGGCTTTAGAAGAAAACGAGAAGAGGAAGTGAAGGCACCTAGTTTAGATAGCTTCCTCAAAGAGTTTAACCATGAAAGGGAGAAGAGATAAAGAAACAGCTGATCAGGATGATCAGATCATGTGAGAATTTCTTAGAGATAGGAGAGATGTGGGCCTGTTTACACAGTGGCAAAAAAAGAAGCCAACAGGTAGAGATAGAAGATTAAAGAGATGGGAATTACAGAGTGGGCACTCTGCTGGAAAAGACAAGCTAGACTGGAATCAAGGCTACGTACACAGGGGTTTGCTTTTGTAAAGGAGAAGGGTTATTCCTTCATGTGAGATTGTGTGAAGGAGAGAGGAGGGTAAACATCTAAGTGATGTGAAATGAGAAGAGGAGCTCTTGGCAAATGACCTTTTTTTTTTCTTTTCCCAGTGAAGTATAAGGTAATGATATCAGGTGAGAGGGTGGGGAGAAGAGGTGCCAATGGAAATTTAAGGAAGGATGAAAAGGTTTTAAATAGCCCCTGTGGTGAGTGGGATAATGAAACGATAATAGAGGTGTAAAAGAATTGTCTTGCTGCAGTTAGAATCCCAGCTGAAAGGATGTAACATGAATTCGCAGTGGTTTCGTGACTGTCACTGTGTGTTTGTTATTATTAGCAGTAGAAATAACATACAAGGAATCTAGGAACACATCTTACCTCGAAATGGCCTTTGTTCCCTCCCTCCCTTCTAAGTCTGCCTCTCTTGGCTTTCAGAGGGTCCATAACCCCAAACCTTCAAAAACAGTCTTCCTGCCTCAAGTCTATCTCCATTCCAATCTATCCTCCATTTCCTGAAGTGCCAGTCGGACATGTCAGACAGTCGCTACTCAATAAACTCCAGTGGCTCTCTACTGCCAAGGATCAAAGATGTTGCTTTCAGCTTGGCATTGAAGCTCTTTATACCTTGGACCCATCCTACCTTTAAAGTCTTCTTACACTTTACTTAACTTTACACAATCTATAATCTAGCTAAAAAGGCTTTCTTTGCTGTCCCTTACATACATCTCCCATCTCTAGGCATCTGCACTCTCTGGTGTCCCCCAGGCTAGTAATGCATTCCTCTCCTCCCCTCTATTAGCTTTCCGGGCTTCCTTCAAGACTCAGTTCAAATCATACCTTATGCATGAAGTTTTTCTCGGCTCTACCAGTTGTTAAGACCTTTCCCTTTTCATTTACCTTCATCTACTCTGTGTGTGTGTGTGTGTGTGTGTGTGTGTGTGTGTGCGCGTGTATCTTATATGCCCCTAATTCTTCACATGTTATTTTCCCCAGAATGTACACTGTTTGAGTTATCACTACGCCTCTAATTACCCAGTGGGAGTAACATAATGAAAACCTTATAGTTTTAGGCCACCACAGTGCACAAGCACACTCAAACGCCTTCGATGACCTTATTATTACCATCACTTTTAGGAAAACATCTAAGGGGTTATGCTTTCTTCCTTAAGTGGTTCTCTGTGATCTCACAAAAAGAAAAGGTTATTAAACTGAATAACACTACAGAAAAAGGACATAGGAAACCAACTCTTTAAAGTCAACTCTTAGCTTTTTTAGGATGGATTAGTCTCCCTGCCTGACGTGTCTCCTCACTCCAACCAACCTCCAAGGCCACCAAAGGGAAGCACACCCCTGCCCCTGTTAATCCCCTACTGAGTACATCCCTGTGTTGAGCACTGGAAGATCTTCACAAACTGGCCCCATTTTTCCTTTCTAGGATTATTTCAATTTACTTTTAGTAGCATCTACCATTTTATAGCACTTTAAAGTTTGCACAGCAGTTTAGATTTATCATCACAATTGATCCTCACATCAACCTTGGGGGCAGGTGCTATTATTATCTCCATTTTGAAGATGAGGAAACACAGGCTAAGCAAGGACAAGTGACTGGCCCTGTGGTCTGTCTGGACACACTGGACTTCGTGTTGATTCCCACCCATAACACTCCAGCTCTGGCTTCTGGGCTGTTTGTCCCCCATATCTGCAACATTCTCCTTCCTCTTCCCTCTCACCTCTTGGAATTCCCGGTTTCTTTTAAGACTCAGCTTAACACAAAGCCTTTCCCCCCCACCCCATAAATTGTATTTGTTTTTGACCTATTTATGTGTACCTTGTCTTCCCTACTAGAATGTAAACTCCTCCAGGGTAGGGGCTATTTCACTCTTGTTTTTCTATTAGCTCATGCATTTCAATCACAGGAGAGACTGTGCTTATTTGAGGCAATTCTACTAACAAGGAGAATTTAGTCACCTGATTTTCTAACCCACCATAAATAAGGAAAGGATTAAAGGGAAGAGATGACAAAAGACAGGCACATGGAGGTCTCAGATGGTAATGGAGAGCCTAACACAATTCCTTATACACAGTAGGTGCTCAATAAAGTCTTGTTTAATTATTGATTAGGCTGAGGTAGGGAAACCAATTAGGAAGCCAATGAAATAATCCATTTGAGAGGTGAAAAGAGCTTGAACTAGGGAGATAGCTGTCAACATCACAGGAGCTGGTAACTGAGTGAATATGTGAGGTGAGGAGGAGTGAAGAGCTGAGAATGACCAGACTTGAGAGATGGTAGTGCCTTTGATAGAAATAGTGAATTTGAAATGTAGGAGATAAGATGATGAATTCTATTTCAGCATGATGAGTTTGAGATGCTTGTAGGACAAGCATATTAAAAAGTACAAGAGGTGGTCTGTAATATAGGACAGGAGCTCAGGAGAAAGGCTAGGCCTGGATATATAGATCTGGGAGTCATCTGTAGAGATGATATAATTGAACCCAAATGGAGCTGATAGCAAGCAGGTGGCACAGTGGAATTCCAGGCCTGGAATCAGGAAGACCTGATTCAAATATGACCCCAGGAACTTAGAAGCTGTGTGACCAAGGGAAAGTCACTTAACCTCTGTTTACCTCAGTGTTCTCATGAGTAAAACGGAGGTAATAATAGCACCTGGTTCAGAAGAGCTGTTATGAAGATCAAATGAGATTATAATTGTAAAGTGCTTTACACAGCGCCTAGCACATGGTAAGTGTTATATAAATGTTAGCTATTATGATTATTAGTTAAAAGTATTTATTAAGTGCCTATTAGGTATTAGACAATGAGCCAAGCACTAGGGAGAAAAATAAAAGTAAACAAAAAGACAGATAAGGGAAGACAATCCATCTTAAAGAGAAAACAGAAAGGGGGAAAATATTTACCTGAGTGGGGGATGAATGGCCTGTGAGATGCCTGAAGACAGACTGGAGCCAAGAAAGATAAGGACTAAACTGGCTTATAAATGCCCTGTGGTGCTGAGGTCACCAAATGTACAAATAGAAGTCAAGAAGGCCCAGCCAGGAAGCAGGATGTGGGTAACGTTCCAACAAGGTGCACTGAGAAGAAGCAGTCACATAACAAGAGGGAACCAAGAGAAAGCAGTGTCATAAAAACCCCAAAATCACGCAGGTAGTAGCGCCCAAACCAGAATTTCGAACCCTGTGTTCTCCGATTGCAACGTTCTTTCTACTAGGCAACACTAATTTTAAAGAGTTCATAGCTCAAGTGGCAAGTGATGTGGATAGTATAAGCAGGCTGTGGTATTTTGTCCACAATGATATATGTCTACAATGTGTTGGTTAGAAGCCCGGCACTGTGCACACAAATCAGGTCCTGCTTACCCTCACACCTCGCAATGTGGCAAGGTTTGCCTTCCTTCTTGTCATTAAGCACCACAAGGGACTATGTTAAGACTATAAACATCCTTAGTTTGGGTTTTGTTTTTTTTTCTGATTCAAAAACATTTCAATACCTCAAAAGACAGGTGAATATCAACATAGGCTCTCTTTTTGTGAGCACTGACTGCAGTCAAGCTTCAGAACTGCTGCGGTCAAAAAAAGGTCACCAGATGGTGAAAGATCTGGTGACAATAAAATATAAAGATACCAAGTAAGTGTGAGAGGTCAGATGAGACAGCTGCTTTCAAGTACATTAAGGGATATCCGCTGGAAGAGGGAATTGCCTTGTTCTATTTGGCCCCATGGGTAGGAGGACATGGATCAATGGGGGAAAATTGAAGAGAGGTGGATTTAGGCTTGAGATCAGGACAATTTCTTAACAATTAGAACAGTAAAAAAACACTCCAAAAGTTGACTGCTGCCTCGAGGACGTGGGTTCCCCCTCACTGGAGGGTTAAAGCAAAGTTGGCCTGGCTCCTTGAAGTAGTTAAGCTGACCCTGCTGCAGAAAGGATTCTTTCAGGCATGGCTAGGTAAAGTCACTGAGATTCCTTCCAACTCTGAGATTCCATGACATAGCAAGGAGATACTTTAGGAAGACTTGTAGTGACTTAATTTGAGTGCCTCAAGTGACTTAAGACTGCGAGTGCAAAACTGCTGCAGATTTCATTTGGAAGAGATTCCTAGTGAGGAAACACTAAAATCATAAATCAAAGGATCATAGCTTCAGAACTGGGAAAAAAAAAATTCACATTTCTAATGATTCTTTAAAATATTCTCCACATATCACCTCCCACTCTACCAGATTCGCTAATAAGACAGAAAAGGAAAATGATAAATATTTGAGGGGATATGGGAAAATAGGGACACTGATAAACTCTTTGTTGGTAAAGTTGTGAACTGATCCAACCATTCTGGAGAACAATTTGGAACCATGCCCAAAAATATAAAACTGCATCCCCTTTGACCCAGCAATACCACTGCTAGGCCTACATCCCAAAGACAGCAAAGGAAAAGGAAAAGGACCTTCATGTATAAAAATGTTTATAGCAGCTCTTTTTGTGTGACAAAGAACCAGAAAATTGAAGGAATGCCCCTCAATTGGGCTAAACAAGTTGTGGTATGGGATTGTGATGGAATACTACTGTGCTATAAGAAATGATGAGCAGGATGATTTTAAAAAAAAACCTGGAAAAACTTACACGAACTGATGTGAAGTGAAGTGAGTAGAACCAGGAGAACACAGTAACAGCAAGACTGTACAATGATCAAATACGAATGACTTAGCTATTCTCAGCAATGCAACAAAGGCAATTTCAAAGGACTCATGATGAAAAATGCTATCCATATCCAGAGAAAGAACTGATGGGATCTGAATGCAGACCTAATGCATACTATTTTTCACTTTCTCTATTATTTTTTTCTTTTGGTCTGTTTCTTCTTTCACAACATGACAAACATGGAAACGTTTTACATGACTGCACATATATAACCTATATCAAATGGCTTACCATCTCAGGGAGGGGGAAGCAAAGGGAGGGAGGGAGAGAGAAAATTTGGAACTTAAAATTTTTAAAAAATGAATGTTAAATATTTTCTTTACATGCAATTGGGGAAAAGATAAAATACTATTAAACAAGGAGAAAAATAAGTATGTTCCACATTCCACTACTAAAGAATCAGTATCTTATCCCAAAGTTATAGTAAGACAACATAAAGAAAAAAATGAAATAAACCCAATTATGAACATGATGAAAAATGCAGTTTTGCATATTGTGCAAAACTGCATTTCTGAATTACTTAGTCACATTGAAAGAAGATGCCATGATCTGTAGTAAAAACTTGAAATTTTGTCTTAGACTATTTTAAAAGAGTGCTTATGAAATGAGATAACATAAAATCATAGAATCAAAGCTGAAAGTGTTCTCAGAAATCATCTACCTTTCTACAAATGAGGTATCTGTAGCCAGCAGGGTGAAAGTGATGTACCATGGTCATAGAAGGAGTCAGCAGCAGCAGAGGCAGGATTCACACTCAGGACCTCCACCACAAAATCATAAATCTCTGAACTGCACACTGCCTCCAACTTAGAACATTAGGCAAAAGAGACCTAAACATCATGTCCTATAAACCTCTCATTTTGTGATTTGGAGACCTGAGCTTTGTTTCTGGGTGAGCTCCAGTACATGTGTGTAATCCCACAAAAGAAGGACTCTAGTAAGCGAGCACAAACTGAGCAGGGGGCAGGGTTCAAGCATCTTGACTCCCCCTCTAGCACATTTCTCAATCAGCCACCACATTTCTCAAACAGAGGTTTGCAACGCCCAGGTCTCCAGACTCCAAGCTCAGCACTACCATTCCATGCTTCCATTAATTAACATGCACTGGCACAAGACTAATAAAAAAGCAACCAGTCTCTGAATTCCACATAAAACCTGACAACAGGCATTACATTCAGAAAAGGTTGATGATAGCTTCCTATGGAAGAGATAGCAGGGCCAGAAAAAAGGATGCAATCCAAAATGGGAAACAGTGGCATAAAATGAAGGGCCAAAGGACAAAAGTCAACAGTGTCCTGCCCCTGCCCCCATAATGGCAACCGACTTCTAGAGTTAGTGCAAAAATCAAAGGAAATAATATTTGTAAAGCACTTTGCACAGCTTACAAAGCTATGTAAATTCTAGCTATGCACATCCTCGTTATTTTTATTACTCATCAAGCTAATCAAGTTCTCTTAGTCACTGCCCAGAAGACGGCCATTCCTTTAGCAATACTGCTTATTAGGCAAAAGAACATACACATGAGTGCTTAGGGTTTTCCAGTATATTATTCAAAGCGAACTGCTTTCTCAAAATACTAAAGGTCTCTTAGTCACCAAATCTAGAGGCCTCTTCTCCACCCTCTTCTCTTGGATCCTCTCCTTTCGACTCGTCTCTCTAGGTTTCTGGGACACCGCTTTCTCCTGGTTCTCCTCCTAACGGCCTAACTGCTCCTTGGCTGGTCCTCCAGGTCACACCGTCTCACCTTGGGCCCTCTTCTCCCTCTAGACTATTTTACTAGGTGATCTCATCAGCAATCATGTACACGATTACCATCTCTATGCTGATGATTCCCAAATCTACTGATCCAGCTCTAACCTCTTTGTTGACCTCCAATCTGGCTTCTTTATTTTTCTGTCTACCGGAGAGCCAAGCTGGATGTCCCAGAATATGTCACTCCTCCACCTACATTCAATAAACTCCAGTGGTGCCCTATCACCTTGAGGATCAAATATAGAATCCTTTGTCGTTCAAAGCCCTTCTCCTTACATCTTACAACCCCACGTCCACCATGTACTCTACGAGCCAGTGACACCAGCCTCTTTGCCATTCCTCTCACCAGACATTCCACCTCTGGACTCTGGGCATTTTTATTGGCCCTCCTTTCTTCCTTCCTTCCTGGAAACTTCTCCCTCCTCTCTGGCTCCCCTGGTTTCCTCCCAGTCTCAGCTAAAATCCCACCTTTTACAGGAAGCCTTCCCCTCCCATCCCCCTTAATCCTAGTGCCTTCCTTCTGCTGCTTATTTTCAACTTAGCCTGTCTGTAGCTTGTTTCTCCATAGTTGTACACAGGTTAGCCTGTGAGCTCCTTGAACGCAGGGGTTGTCTTTTGCCCTTCTTTTTCTCCCCGTGCTCAGCACAGGGCCTGGCAGAGTAGTCACTTAATAAATGTTTGACTGACTTGCTGACTACAAAGAATGTATCAAAAGAACCTCAACAAGATCTCCGTACAAATACTCTAACTTCCCAGCTCCTCAAAGTACTCCACCCCACCTCAGCCCCACCCAGGAACGGTCACACAGTTGATCCTGGCATTACCCCAAGCGTTCCACTTCAATGTTCAAGAACTCTCAGATTTGTGTAACCCCATCATTTTTTAACTTTCCATCTCTAGCTAAGCCTCACTGCCACCAAGCTTCCTAGTTTCCTCCCGATGACCTCCAATTCCCCTCCCTCAGCACTGATCATATTTTCTCCTCCCATCTCTCCCTATGGACTTCATTCTTGTCAAGCCTACTCTTTGCCCTCTGTGACCTCCAATTCCTCCATGTCTCAGTACCAGCTCAGGCCATCTCTACTGTCTGGCCATATTCTCCTTCATTCCCAATCCTGACCCCTTGGTGGGCTAGTTCATTAAAATCTAGCCTATTCTCTACTCTCGAATCTTTTTCACTCATTAATACCCTGCCAAACAATAATTCTGGATTACTCCCACTATATGACCTGCTTTGTCCTACACGTGATCCTAAAGAGAACTGAAGGAAATCTCAAAGCACTTGGGGTAGACTGGGTCCACTACAAGCTTGTAAGGCAATCCTCCTCCTCCTCCTCTTCCCTAATTGTGTTGCCTATCACACTTAACAAAGTAGGTATTCCAAAACTTTTCTTTTCTCCTCAATTATCCCTTACGTCACTCCTTCCTCCTAAATCCAGCTTCTCTGCTGAGGACCTCACCTCATAAAATTGAGGCAATTTAACCAGACCTGCCTCTTTCCCCCTCTTCCTTTTCTTCTCTGTGTCTCCCACTAATTCTGAAGATGAGGTGGCCAAAGCCAACTGTAATCTCGTCTCTTCTAGCACACTGCCCATCCCCTCAGTAATCTTCAATCTCTCCCAATCTGCTGCCTACAAACAAGCTAAAATCTCCATTAAAAAACACCACCACCACAAAAAACAAAACAAAACAAAATAAAAAAAAGAACCTGAAAGTCCCTACCATGCCCACCAGCTCTTGTCTACATCTGGCTTCCATATGCTCTTCTCAGCCTGTACCATATACAAAATAGCTGTCTACACTTCTTTCCTCTCACTTTCTTTTCAACTCTAGGCAGTCTGGCTTCTTACCATCAGTCCACTGAGACTGCTCTTCCCAAAGTTACTAATGATTTCTTAACTGTCAAATTGAATAGCTTCTTGATAACCTCAACTTTCTCAATCTCTGCATCACATGGCCCTTTTTCACTTTCTCCTCCTGGGTACTCCTCTCTCCATTAGTTTTCATGAGCTGCTGGATCCCCTGGTTCTCTTCCTATCTGCCTAACCATTCCTCAGGCTCCTTTGGGGGATTTTCATCCAGTTCATGTCCGTTAACCATGTCCTGGGGCCTCTTCTCCATTTTCTATTCATTCTCTTGGTGATGTAAACCCCCATATGTTCAATGATCTCTATGCAGATGATTCCCAGATCTATTTATCCAACCCTTTAATCTCTATCAGCTCTACATTTGCATCACAAAATGCCTGTCAGACATTTTGAAATGATGTCCAATAAAGACTTCAAACTCAACATGTCCAAAACAAAATTCATCCTCCAACCCATCTGCTTTCCTGATTTCATTATTACAACCAATGAGTTCATCACCCTTCCTGTGTGCACCCAGGTGTGCATCATTTGTTTGGTATCATACTTCACTCCACTGATGCCAAACCTTTACAGTTAGTCCTTTCACATCATAGAAGTTAGGGACGCAGTATCCCCTTGATCTGGAAAATCCAAGTAAAATTTTTTTGGCCCTCCCTTCATACCAGAGAAGTCTGGTTTTTTTTCTTTTTCTTTTATGAGATGTTTATGGTACCTTATTGTAAAATTTAGATTAAGTATTTGGTCATAGGCTTGGTGTTGTCTACAAGTCTTCATGGGTCATCTTCGGCTTTTGTAAAACTCCCCCAAAATTCCCATTTAACTTCTTATGCCAGCCAGCAGCATATCAAAACCACGGTGCGGAAAGTTGTGATGTGGAAGGGATAACTGTATTTTCTTTCTCTATAACAAATCATACGTCCCCTTCTCTCTACTTACACAGCCACTCCCCGGTCCAGGTCCTCAGCACCCCTCCCCTGAATTACTGCCGGAACCTTCTAGTTGACGTCTCTGCTATAGCCCTTCCTCCACACAGTCTGACATCAGCACTTCTCCGACCTCTGTAAGCTCCAGAGGTTTCCTGATATGTCCAGGATCAAATGCGAAGTCTTTTGGCATTTAAAGCTCTTTACAATCTGGTCCCTTCATACACTTCTCAATCTTCTTACATTCTAATCCCCTCCATGCACGCTGTCATCTATACTGGATACCACCCTATCTCTGGTCTCTGCTATTCCCTACTCCAGTGCCCTCCCTTCCAACTTCCCACTCTAAGAATCCCAGGCTTCCTGTGAAATTCAACTAAAGCATGACCTCCACAAGGCCTTTCCTGTTCTGTCTCGTGCTAGTCTCTCTAAGGGGGCACCTGGTTCATACGTACAGTTCATGTTCTGATTTATATTTGTCTTCCCCATTAGAATGTAAGCTCCTTGAGGGCAGAGAATGTTTTTGCTTTTTCTTTCTCTCCCCAGGGCTTAGCAGTGCTATTGATTGATCGATAACTGGCCTGTGATGTCATTGATACAGGAAGCAGCCGGTGAGGTACCTACTTTGCACATCCAGTTCGGCACCTTCTTTACAAAGTAAGAATCTCAAAGTGTTGCCTGGTCTTAGTATTGAGAGGTTAAGTGACTTGTCCAAGATCACATGGCCAATAAGTGGCAGAGATAACACTACATAAGAGGGGAAACATCCATAAGGAGTAATAATAGTAAGTGACAGAGGAACAAATCACGGGCCTGCAGTGGGGAATAGAACCAGTGTGGCAGGCCTTGCCCAGTATTTTTATGGAATACAAATAATCCACATGAATGCTATCTAGGTAGCTGATCAATTTACCAGAAACTATGTACTAGTTATCCAAAATTTGCTGTTGTTCAAATGTTTCAGTTGTGCCCAACTCTTCGTGACCCTATTTGGGGTTTTCTTGGCAAAGATACTGGAATGGTTGCCATTCTGTTCTCCAGCTCATTTGATAGATGAGGAAACTGAGGCAAACAGGGTGAAGTGCCCAGGGTCACATTTCAACTCAGGTCCTCCTGACCCCAGGCCTGGTACTTTATCCACTGTGCCACCTCACTGCCCCAGAAGGAAGCACAGAGATCCTCTAGTCCAAATGTTTCCTTTTCCAGATAAGGAAACTAAGGAATGGTGAGGCTAGATGACTTAAACTAACTCTGGCCATAGAGGCAGGAGAGTAGCAAAGCTGGGATTAAAACTCAGGTCCTCTGAATTCAAATCCAGTTCTTTTCCCACCAGTGACTATACCATGCTGTAGCCAAAAGAATATCTACTAAGTAAAAGTTGATTAACTTGATTTTTAGTCTAAATGAGTAAATCACACTTAGTCACACAGAATACGTGAAGTATCTTTAATTATCTTTAATTATTTGTGAACATTTACCATTCTACTACACCAGAGAAGAGAGAGGAAGAAAAATATTTTTATAATTACAAAATAGCATTCTTTTAATCCTTAAGAAGTTTTCCTTGGAAAGAAAAGTTAATCCATACCTCTGGTATTCTAGTCACTACACACTGTAATGTGACTTTTGTAACAAGAATAGTGTAATTCAAGATTTACACTGTGATCTCTTTTATGAATACTTGGAGTACTTTCAGCTCAGGCACTCTCCGTCCAACAGAGACAGCTCAAGCTAAATCATGTAGCAGGTAATGAAAACCAAACATCCTGTCCTCATTATACTTAATTCTCTGTTCACATCAGCGCACATAACATACACTGAGTAACATGTTTACTGCCAAAACTGTAGTCGGCGTTTTCTCAAATATAAATTTATGACCTATTTCTGAAATACTGAATTACTTAATTTCTGGACAATAATTGTACCTCATCAAAGTACTACAAAACGGTGCAGGCTATACACTCTTTTCAAAGAATTCTTAATCTGGCAAAGTTATCCCAAAGGGCCCCCAACAATAAAGTAATGAGCATTCTTAAAAAATATCACTCCCAGGAATAGTTACATATCGGTATGAAATAAGAGATGCCTTAATAAATGTTTGTCGGGTGGGGATGGAAGGTGCTCATTTGTTTTCAAAAACTGACACTTCTGTTGGGCCTGGACACAAAACCTGAAAACAAAGACTTGAAGAGGACATCCAAGCCAATAGCTGAGGTACAGGAGGTATTACCAGATACTAAAAAAAAACAGGAAACACGACAAATATAGAAAAGGATTAAATGGTGGGTATTGAAGTCACACTAGTAATCCATTTGATTAAGAATTCACATGGGACCCTGTTTCATTTGTCTCCATGTGAGGATTTTTTTCCCCCGAAAGCGGAACTTGGCGAAACAGAAGCAAAGGCACAAGGTCCTTTCTTCTCTGCTGTTGGTGGATCTCCAGGTTTGAGGAGTATGTTTTCTTCATCTGGTACAGGATTTACTTCACTTGGTTTAATGGGACATGGAGGCCTCATTTTTTCTCTCTTATTTTCTTTCTCCCTCTGGTGGTTGTGCTAAGGGTTAATTTCAAATCCACATTACTGAAATGATCAATGGAAGAAAAATCACTACAAAGAGAACTACTGAGAATGATCAAGAAAGAATAAAAGTTGAAGAAGACGGCTGGTTAAAATCCTCAACAATCAATGGTAAAGGGGCAGCTAGGTGGCGCTGTGGATAGAGCACCGGCCCTGGAGCCAGGATGACCTGAGTTGAAATCTGGCCTCAGACACTTGCCACTAGCTGTCTGACCCTGGGCAAATCATTTAACCCCAATTGCCTCACCAAAAAAAAAAAAAGAGTGAAGGGTTTGATTTTCAAAGTTAACACAATATAATTATAAGTGAGGGAAGTCCTTGGGTACAAGAACAATAACCAAAGAAATGCCAATTTCCTAATGCTAGGTCCCCAAAGCAGTCCAAGCTGATGCTTACATTTCCGTGGCCATAAGATGCATCTCTCTCCAATATTCATCTGCCTCAAGTAGATTTCAATAGACTATTAGACACTAATGAGGATCTCAGTGTATTTCTTAGGGTTACTTCTATAAAAACGTTTGCTGGGCTGAGACAGCACAAGCTCCATGCCCATCAAAGCAATTCCTTTTAAGGACAGGACATCCTCTGCTTTGGGAAAGGGCCCAGAGCAGCCACACTTCACTCCGGGCACTTGGCCACCAGGCCCTGCAACGGGTACCATCTTTACTTCAATTCCACCCTTTCCGTCCCCTCTTCTGTACCATCTCCTCTGTTAGAATGTAAGCTCCTGGAAGACTTAGCACAGTGTCGAGCACACAGTCTGCATTTAATAAATGAAGACTGATTTGACTGGATACAAGATTCAGAAGGAGAAAGAATGAACGCCAGAAAATTAAACTCAAGTTACCCTGTTACAGGAATTATTAGGAGAGGGAGGGAGGGCTCAGAAGACATTCATGGGGCAAGTGACATAAAGAAGCTGGTCTAGTTTTGAGAGGAAAAAGGAAAGGAGAAGAGTTAGGTAAAAACAGAGAGGGAAGTGGCCTGGGGTGAAGAGCAGGAGGTGGGCCTACAACAGAGAACGTTCACATTGGGGGTTGGGGAGGAGGTGCACATGGACGTGAGCCTGGGAATAGGCTGCACTGGGAGTATGGGGGTGGGGTGGTGGGAATGACCTTGGGAGAAACCCTTTTCTGAGCAAGGATCATGCCTCCCAGAACCAACATTGCCTACACCACAAGAGAGGACGACCAGAACCCACAAGGTTACAGGAAATGAATCCTGAGAAAGCACAAAATAAATGATCTTAGGACAGGTAAGAACTGACTGTGAAGATCTGGAGGATGAGCAGGTAGGAAACTGCATCCCACCATACCACGGTGCTTCCTTCATCAACTGAGCTGTGAGGGTCTCATCAAAAAAAGACTTCAAAAATAAAGTAACAAAGGAGGAGGAAAATGGGCATGATATGTGATTGTACTAACAGATAAATGAGGCCTGGAACAGAACATAAGTTTTGTCCACTCGAAGCTCTACCCAGAAGGAGCTGCATAAGGAGAATAAAGACCAGGTAAGCAAACAACCCTGGATGGGCAACTCGATTTCAGGAACAGACTAAAATACCAACCAAGAAAGCAGAAGAAATAAAGAGGGAGAAGTAAAGGAATATTTCTTAGAAAAGAGTGAACAAAGAAGGTTTCTCAAGATAAGAGGATAAAGTGGGGTGAAGGGAAAGGAAGACTTTGAACTACACCCTTATGTGGGTTAAAGGAGAGAGTAAAAAGAGAAAAAAAATTTAAAAAGGAGTTAAGACAATAATAATTTAAAACCTAGGCTAGAATAGGGAAGCAGGAGAAAGGAGAGAAAACCACAGGAAAAAAACTAGGATCAAATTAGGATAAGCAATGTTATGAGCAGAGACCAAGTACTGATTTGAAGAGGAAGTGAAATACCAAAGGATTAAATGAAGGAAAACCCAAGTCTAACAATTACAGCTTTAAATGCAAAAGAATTTGACTCTCCAATTAAAGGCAAAAAACAGGATGGGACAGAAAACCCAAACCCAACAAACATCTACAACCAAGAAACACATTTTAGAAAAATGTTTAAAGGATGAAGCAGGAACTAAAACAAAATGTACTATATGCCAGGTGATCCAAAAGCTGTCATTTCAGACATAGCAACATAACAATGTCAAGAGGGACAGGCAGGGAAACTGCACTACAGGGAATGCACCAGAGACAATGAAAACGGTTTTAACTGCATAGTGCCTAAATTCATTTTTAAAAAGCTAACTGACTTATAAGATAACACATACACCACACAAAAAAAGGGCTTCAGTTTTCTCATCTGCAAGGCAGATTATAATAGTGGCACTCACTAGACCACTGAGCTGCTGTGAGGAAAAAACTTGGCAGCTGTGAAACAGGTATTTATAGAAAGGTGAGCAACTGGCATTACGTGCAGCTCCCTGGCAGTGTCCCAACACAGCCACGCTGCTTGGTGGTTTTATCCGACCACCTGCCAGTATCCCTCTTCCCCTTCATGGCTTTTTCTCAATCCTCATCCTCCTTGATCTCTCAAGCAGCCTCTGACACTCCCGAGAGTCTGCTCAATGGCTTTTCTTTAAGCTGCTCTTCCTTGGTTCTCTTCCCGTTGGTCTGATTCTGATTCTTTCCTTCTACTCTGCCAGGCCAGGTAACCCTAGGTCCAGGGATCCTTTCCCCTTTTCTCTATACCAAAGGTCCTTACCTTTGTAGTCTCTGAGCTTTTTAAATAACAGTGTATCAATATAACGAGTTTCCTGTTACCCTACACATTTTATTTTATGCATTTGAAAACAACTCAGAGAAGGGGTCCATGGGTTTCACCAGGGGGTCCACAATATCCAGAAGACTTAGTACCTTTACTCTATTCTATCTTACACCATGTCTATGCCAATGATCCCCAGAGAGATCTCTCTCTCTCTCTCTCTCTCTCTCTGGAGAGCACCACCATCCTTCCAGTCCCCTGGGTCAGCTTTGCCTCCTTTGTCCTCCTACTCACCTCACATACCCAAACAGTTACCAAAACTACTTTTTCCACCCTTCACAGTTTCTCATATAAAGTGTTTTTCTTCTCAAGTGAGGTCTGAACACGTCACCTCCTTACTGAATCAACTCCAGGGCCTCTCTATTACCCTCAGGCCCAAATATAAGGACCTCTACTGGTACTGAAAATTCTTCATAAACTGGACTCTTGCTATATTCTGGTTCATACTTTATTTCCATCTACCCACTCTACAATTTAGCTATCCTGATTCATCTCCTTGCAGTTCCTTTAGCACAGTCCATCATAGACCCTCTCTGTGCCTTTGTCCTGGCTGTGCCCCACACCGGAATGCCTTCCCAAATCACCACTGCCTCTTAGCTTCCCTGGTTTCCTTGCAGACTCAGCTCTGATCCCATGTGTCCCAGGATGCGTTATTCAGCTGCCTCAGCTGCACGTCCTCCCCCTTCTGAGACTCTTCCACGTAGTCTATAAACACCTTTATATACCTAGTTACCTACATCAACTACCCACTTTGGAATGGGAGCTCCTTAAGGGCAAGGATTATTTCTGCCTTAATCTGTACTCCAAGAATGTTGGGCAGTGCCTGGCATACAGCAAGCACTTAATAAATGTTTATTGATTGAGAGATTCACTATCCATGGAAAGGCTGCACCAATATGATAAAAATGAGCACACCACCTAAATCCATTTACAGATTCAGTGCTAAAACAATCAACCTACCAAGGGGTTGCTTTATTGAACAAGAAACAAGAAGATTCAATGAGAGAAACAAAAATTCAGTAGTTTTAAGGAGAATAATGAAAAAGCATGAATGGAATGAAAGGAACCTACCATAATGAAAAAGCATGAATGGAATGAAAGGAACCTAACATTAACGGATATCAATAAAATAACACTTTTCAAAACTATCAATACTGGTTAAATTGGAAAGATCACTGGAACAAATTAGCCAAGCAAAATCTACCAGTAAACAACCCAGTGTTAGATAAACTAAGAACATAAACTGAAGGGCAGACTCTACATGAAAAGAATTCTGAGGAAAATTGGAAGACAATTTGGCAAGAATTAGGCTTACCTCAGTATCTTGTACTCTAGACCACAACAGCTCAAAAACAGACATGTGAATTACATACATATTTTTAAAAAATACATGAAAACAAAAGAAAATATAAGACAATTATCTATGCTATCTATCCAAATATGGTTGGGGGAGTATTCTTAGCCAAACAAATGATAAGGACGACCATAAAACAGAATATTTCAATTACAAAATATTCAATGCAGCTAGAGTAAGAAATTGCCACAAGAAAAATGCTTACGTTAAAATTTGATAAAAGTCAAATGAAGGAATGAAAACGAAGCATTCAGTCTATACAACGGATAGGGAACACAAACAGAAAAGTGAGACAGTCCCTGTTCTTGAAGTTCATAGTCTAATTTTTTTCCCAGAAGGTGAGACATTTGCTGAGACTTGAAGAAAACCAGGAAATGGACAAAGTTCCAGACATATAAACACACAGAGCAGGGAGATAGGGTTGGGTTCAAGGAAGAGCAACGAGGCCAGTGGAGCATAACACTTTGCACACAGTTGACATTCAACAGAACTTTACTGAACGAATCCTTCCTAGGAGCCTGCCAAATGGATGGGGTACACTCAACTAATGGGCAGGCTAAGACTCTGAATTATCTTTTCTCCCCACAGACAGGAACTAACTGGTAGGCAGCACTGGTCTCCACAAACGATTAAAACCAGAGGAGTATCTCCAGTTCACTGGGTCTCAACCTTCTTCGGCACATGCATGCAGACATGGGAAAGAACCTTTCTAGAGCTAGAACCACCCTCATTTTATAGGTGAGAAAACTGAAGTTCAGAGAAGGTAAGGATTTGATTAGGACGATAAGGCATAGACAAGTTATAATGGACAGTGGTGAAGGGAGGCCCACACCAATAAGAGACCACTCTAATCTTTCCCATTTACTGGGAACACAGTAGGCATTAAATAAGTACTTACTGGCTGCAGACCTAATTCCTGGTATTGCTATATAGTAGGGTGCCCATTTGGATACCTGTTGAAATCTGGGCAGTGAACATTCTTCATCCATTAAGTTGAGTTTTTTCTGCGTGGGAGGATGAGCCAAACTCCTTTGGATGACTATTCATCTCTTCCAGAAGTTTTGCAACGTCCTGGGGTTTAATTCAATTAACACAATGCCATTCACAAACAGGAGCATGTGGTGGACATCACTATCCACAGGGAATCCCAACTCAAGTTGGATTCTGCACTGCCTCTCCTCCACCGAAATGGAGAACCCTTTTGACAAACATTAATCTCTCTGTTTTATGCTTTACTCGGTGGTCCTTAACAGGTCACTGAATAGGGCTATTTCTGTTAATACATCTTCCAAGGAATCTTGGGAGGCTCTCGACATATGTATAGGAGACACATTGTTCTAAATACTTAGTAAATAACTACATTATCTTATTGAAGTATTCAAAAAGTATAAGCATGGTGGTGGGGGACAAGGTGGAGATAAAGGAATTATTCCTACTGAACAAACCAAATGAATAAGATTTGGATACAAAACCCTTTTCAAACTGAGCTAGAGAAGAGCAGCAACAACAATCTAATGAAATTGAGTCAACTGATCTCAATGACAATAAGAAATTCCACATTGATTTCCAAACAATTTTTCCAAAAATTATTAATAAAAAAATTGTAAATTTTGTGATGTAAGCTTAGAAGCCTATTCTGCTTTTTTTTTTTTTTACTAAATGTGTTCACAAGACAAGGCTTTAATTCCATTTATAACAACTCATCTCTGTGAATCAAGATACTTGGTTCTATTCTCAATCAAATCTAAAGAAACAAACTGAACACGATACACGGGCATCTCTTTCAAAAGCTCTATCAAGAATAAACTATTAGTCGACAAGAAACAAATCCAAGGGTCTGACTAATTCATTTGATAGTGTTCTGATAAACATTTAACAATTTTACATTAAAAATGTTATGCACTAAGTTTTTTTTTTTTTTGGCTAGGCAATGGGGTTAAGTGACTTGCCCAGGGTCACACAGCTAGTAAGTATTATGTGTCTGAGGCTGGACTTGAACTCAGGTCCTCCTGAATCCAAGGCCTGTGCTCTATCCAATGCGCCACCTAGCTGTCCTCTAAATTTTCAATATGAAAAAGTAGTCACTTTATCAAACTCTAGAATTTATTTCCTTTCATGCCGAATAGGGAAAATGGGAAGATTTACTGAGAAAGTTAAAGTCACGAGCCACGGTTCCAAAAAAGGTTGAGAACCCCTTCCTAGTGAATTCAGTATCTGTACTGGATAGAAAGTCAGTGACAATTCTAAACAAGGTTCCACAAAGCCATGAACAAACAGCATGAACTAAAGCCATAAGGACGTTAATGAAATAAAAATGCAAGTCTACATGTGGTCTCTCCCTTTAGACTGGGAGCTCCTTAATAGCAAGAATGTCTTTTGCCTTTCTTTGTATTCCCAGTGCTGAGCACAAGTACACAGTAGGCACTCAATAAATGCTTGATGACTTAACTTTGCAACAATACACCACGGAGTTCACCCACAATAGATATTTAACTGTTAATATTTTCACAATGTGTTAAAAAAAAAAAACTTAGGAAGAAAATTTTTGTAAATAGCTTGTCAAGAATGAATATGACACACTTAATAACAATTCTTAAGAATAATTAGCAGCTTACATTTAGAAAAGGGACCAAAACTTCTGTCTTTGTTCGGATGCTGTTGTGAATCTCTGAACGAACAGCCAGGGGAACAAAGACCTCAGCCTGCTGCTTTGTTTTTTCTTAGAGTGATCCCATCATAAGGAAACGAGGTGCTCCCTGCACAAGTCCAATGTTCTGTACAACTGAACGACTCCCCTTCAAATGCCAATCTTTTTCTTTCTATAAACCTTCTATAAACCATTCTGGATAAAAGCGGCTAAAACTGGAAGAGAAACAGGTAACTGGAAAAGAATCTTTGCAGCAAATTCCTCTGATAAACATCGTATTTCCAAGATCTATAAGGATTTGGTTCAAAATTTGCAAGAATAAGAGCAGTTCTCAAAATAACAAATGGGCACAAGACACGAATAGGCAGTTTTCAAAGAAAGAAATCTAAGCTATCAACAGCTTTATGGAAAAAACGCTCCCCCAAACTAATAATTAGAGAAATGCAACTCAAAGCCACTCTAAGGTTCCACCTCATACCCATAAGATTGACAAACCTGACAAAGACTAGAAAGGCTGTTAAAAAAAAAAAAAAAGGCACATTTGCACACTGTTGGTAGGATGATGAACTGGTCCAGCTGTTCAGGAAAGCATTTTAGAAATATGCCCCACAATAGCTATTAAATTGTGCACACTCTTCGTTTGATCCGACAACATCAACAGGCCTAAACCCCAAAGAGGTTGAAGAGAAAGGAAAAGTCATTTTTGTAATGGCTAAGAATTGGAAACTTGGCGACACAGTGGATTAAGTGTTGGCTTCAGTCACAGAGACTTGAGTTCAAATTCAGTTTCAGATACCTCTTAACTGTAACCCTGGGCAAGTCACTTAACCTCTATCTGTCTCAGCCTCCTCATCTGGAAAATGGTGATAACAGTAGCACCTACATCTCAATGAGATAATAATTGTAAAGTGCTTAGCACAGTTGCCTGGCACATAGTAAGCACTATATAAATGTTAACTATTACTATTATTATTTCTATTATTATCTCAAAGGTTACCCATGCATAATGAAATGGCTTAAATATAATGGAATACTATTGTGCCCTAAGAAAAGATGAAAGGGATGGCTTTAGAGAAACCCGCCAAGACTTGCATGAAGTGATGCAGAGTGAACCAGAAAACACTTTTTATAATAACAGACCAACCACTCTGAAGGCTTAAGCACTCTGATTAGTGCGATGGTTACACAGGTGTGCAGAGGACCACCTCCTGAAGGGAGATGGTTCAAGATGCAGAACAAGATACATGTTTTCAGGAAAGACCAAACCAGGGCTGTGTTTCCTATGATTATTCCTATTTGTTACAAGGGTTATGTTTTCTTATGCACAATGTCCTTTCCTGGTAATGTGGCCATCTTCATGCCTATTCAGTATTGTACTGAGCTATAATACAATGATAGCTTCGGGTCTCACTTCTAAACAAGTTTTCCCAAACTTACTTGCCATGGAACATTTTGAATTTTAAATGCATTAAAAGATCCCATAAATGCTACTTGGAAGCTAGGAATGGGATAGGGAGAGCACAAACATGGATATAAAATATCCCGAGGATAAAGAAGATATCCTAGATGTGAGAATGCAAAGCATTTAACCGTATTTTTATTTTTTTTAATTCCCCAAGAACATTTTTGATAATTTTGGATGTAACCATGTTAGCGTCACAACTATCTGTTCTCTAAGCACAACACCTCAAGCTCATGGAACCACTTGGGAAACACTACTCTTCACCTATGGCTCTAAACCTTTGAGTAGAAGGCTTCCTTGGGAATCTCACAGCCCCTGCTTGTGTTAGCAGGTGTATTTAGAACCTCCTGAGAAAATGTATACTGAAAATAAGTTATGAGGAATTTAGGAACTTTTCAATGACTGAGTACTTTCTTAATCTAGGCAGCCTCTGCCTTGCAATGAATCCATGGTGCCCATCCACGTTGGCAGCTCCTGCTTATTAAGCTTGTTCATGTGTTTGGAGGAGGGCTCTTGGCATCTTCTAACACACTCAGGAAGCAATTCCTCATCAGGAATATTAATCCCTACTTTTCTAAATGTACCTTTCTGAGGTGTTAGAAGAACTGCTCCTGGACTTTACACGTATGTCCCACGTATTATCGGCTGCCTTCAGTCTGTTTGCTGCATCTTATCTGCTGTGCGTCAGGCAAACAGATCGGGAGGTTGACAAGTGTTTTTTTCTCTACAACAGTAGACAGCAGTCCAACTTTTACAGTCTGCAAACTTGTTTTTCTTGGTATTTTGATAACCTTATTTCAGGGTAACTAATATTCCTTGTAATCTGTTTTATTTTATGCATTTAAAATGTTGTTGTGAGCAGGGGTCCATAGGTTTCACCAGAGTAGTGGCCAAGAGGTCCAGCACACAACAAAGGTGGCCTCACTCTGCTTGAGTCTGGGAACTGTGACCATTACTTTGTTCAGAAACCTGTTCTTCTCCCAGCCGCTCTTACTTCCAAGTTCTCAGCCCACCGAGCTAGGTAAATGAAGCCTGACCAGTCAATTGGGATATCATTGTAGCACAATCTTTGCAAAGAAGGAATAAGATCCTCAGCCCAAAATGCTGATGCACTAAACACAGCTAAGTCTGAGGCCACTCTCCTCCTCCACAGCCGGTCTCACATCAGACCCTGCCCCCTCAAGTTCAAGGCCTCCACACCTTAACAAAGGTATCCCCAGGCATGGAAGCATCTCTCTCCCGACTCCCAGAATCTCGAGTTTTCTTCCAGACCCAGCCCAAGCTCTCCCTTCTCAGCACCCCCCTCCCCAAATCCCAGTGGTTTCTGCCTTACATGTATTTTGTACATACCCCTAAATGTACAATGTCAGCAACTTGAGAGGAAAGACATCTCATTCTTGCCTTTGTATTCTAAATGTTTAGCCCAGTGTCTGGTACCTAGTAGGCTCTTAAGGGTTTGGTTGTGACCATTAGCATCATTAGTTCATACTTGAAAGGGCCTTTAGACTTCATTAAGTCCAACCCTCTCATTTTACAAAGGAGGAAACTGAGCTCTGGAGAAGGGATGTGCCAGCAAACATCTAAATCCAGGACTAATCCATTACACTACCCAAGAACATGCAAAGGAAAACCACTTCCTTCATATGTAACTTAAAATTCATTTTCACTCTTCTCTCAAAGCAGCCAGCTACATGAGACTCTGGGGCAGAGCCATAAAAAGAGGAGATACTTTGTGATCAGGGAGAATCCAGAGGGGGAAGAGATTTGGCCAGCACATCCAATCTAAGCCAACAAGCCTTACGTGGGTGCTGGGGAAACAGAAAATCAAGAACAGGCCCTGCTATTCACAAGGCATTCACATTCTACACCTAAGCTGAGAATACAGACCCCCTCCAGCCTATTTCCCAGAGTCTTCTCAGCCCCAAACCTGCCTCCCCAGGCCCCCATCACCAAACACAACACCCTTCTTCTCCTGCTCAGCATGTACGCCTAGCCCTGGCCCTCTCTGTTCCAGCCCCATGAGTGACGCTCTGCCTCAGGGTTTAGTCCAGATTCTGGCCAACCCTCTGAGATTTGACCCAAACCACACTGCATGCTGTTCACTCACTGTCTCCCCCATTCAAAGGGCCAGGGACCCCCTTTTTGCCTCTTTTTAGCCTCACACTCAGCACACTGCCTGGCACACTGTAAGGTTTTAAAATGCTTACTGCTTAAAAGCTTGCCTAAGTAATACTAAAGCCATTTTTCTAGTGAATTTTGCTGTCTATAGATAGACCTAGATCATTAAAAATTTCCTTCTTTTATTCATATGAAACCCTGTTTGACAAAATCTACTTTAAAGCCGTTTAGATACACATGCACCATAACAAGCTAGGGAATAAATGTACTTTGCAATAAGGTCTCTCCACAGTAACTTTCTAAGCTTTCCACAAAATACTACAGGATCAAATGAGGTAACAGATGTAAAACGTTTGGCAAATCTTAAAACCTACATAAATGCTAGCTATTATTGTTGGTGTTAGTTATTACATCCTCTAGGTTTTCAAGAGATCAAATTCTTAGCCATCTCTGCTTCGGCTAAGATAGGAAGGGGCTTATGGTGCAGCACGAGGAACTGACCTAAGGAGGGCTACCGTTAAATATTCGAGCGGATCAGCAGTGAGATCACCGTGGGAATCACTAATCACAGAAGTGAGTCTTAGTGGGCTGAATGAAATCAGGGAGCAGAGAGATGAGGCCCTAGTCTCTAATGTCCGAGAACGAGCAAAAATCATAAAATAAGTAGCAAAACACTGTCTAATTAGTGATTTCATTTGCATTCATTTTCCCCTAAAGGAATATGTGTGTGTGTGTATGTGTGTATACACACAGTTCAATATACAAACATACACACACATCACTGGAGAGCATCACTCTCCACTAACGTCCTCCTCCGATACCTCACTGTGGTACAGAAGAGCCCCTGCATATTTCACGGCTGTGCCGATGGGGTTTAGGCTCTCCCAGGTCTTTTAGACAAGATGTCTGTTGTCTTAGGGCTGGCCTCGCTGCCAAATTCTGAGAGCAGCAGCAGCTGCCCGAGTCCACAGAAGTGCTGGGATTCAAACAGTGGAGGGAACATCCACAGACCAACTCACAGCATCATGCTTTCTAGTCCACTGCAGTACCTGGGCAAACACAGAAGGTTCAATTTTCTTCAGTTTGCCATGCCTGCAATGCAGAGGGGGGCGGGGCAAGGGATACAGGGGAATACACCAGCTCTCTTTAAGGATAAAAGATGTGTTATACAGAAGAGGGTCAGACTTCAGAACGATGCAAAAGTGGGACAGACAGTCTTGGAGCATCGCTGGAGGTCGAAGACTCATGGTATCTGAGACTGGGAGGCGGAAGCCACACAGAGGGAGTAAGTGACCGGCCCGGGACCCCCAGGGAGCGACTGCCTGATGTGGCTCAGCTGGGCGGCAAGGGGATTCTTGTTCTCCCTACTGACTGGACTGGATGGCTGCGGGTCCCTTCCACCCCTTACATTGTTCAAGTCTGGGATTCTCGTTCTACAACATCCCAAATAACAAAAAAGTCTCCCCATTTTTAGATGACTACCCATCCTACCCCTGACAAGAAACCCATCACCTTAAAGCAGATCATTTCACTTCTGGATAGCTCTCAATGTCAGGAAATCCTTCCTTTCACAGAGGTAGCTGGTGGCGCAGTGCATAGAGCACCAGGCCTAGAGTCAGGACGACCTGAGCTTTGACTACCTGAGTAACCCTGAGCAAGTTGCGCCAGCGCTTCCTGCCTCAGTTTCCTCAACTGTAAAGGGAGATAATAACAGTACCTTACCTCCCAGGGTTGTTGTGAAGATCTAATGTAAAGAGCTCAGCACAGTGCCTAGCACCTAATGGTGCTTAATAAATGTTCCCTATCCCTCAAAACACACTGTGCTGAAGTCTGCTTCTAACTTTACAGAGATATCAAGCTTTTACCAAGTAATTAATTGTAACTGGGGGGGGAAGGGTAAATAAAAAAGAAACAGAAAATGAAGTCCTGACTCTCAAGACTGTACGACCTGGGGAAAAATATAAAATATATGCAGATGAAAATCACTGCAAAGTAATATCCCAAAGCATAAAGTCTCATAATATCAAATGAATACTTTGAAGTAATGAGTTAACAGAATATAAGTATGAAGTTAAAGAAATAAGCTTGCGAAGCTATCCAAAAATTAAGGAATAGCGGAGGAAGTTGTGGTGTATGATTGTGATGAAACACTACTGTGCTTACTACTGTGCATGAGAAACGGGGAATTAGATGATTTCAAAGCAACATGGAAAGACTCACATGAAATGATGCAAGAGCGAAGCGAGCAGAAACAGAAGAACAATTTATACTACAACACCAACAGTAGAAAAATAAACAATTTTAAGTACTATTGTAAACTAAGAAAGAACGAAATGAGCAAAACCATATCAATTTGTATAACACTGTTCAAAAAAAACCAAAACTACTTTGAAAGCCATAAGAACTATGGTCAATATGGTGACCACTGATAATTCCAGGGGCAGCTAGGTAGCACAGTGGATAGAGCACCGGTGCTGGAGTCAGGAGGACCCCAGTTCAAATCTAGCCTCAGACACATAACACTTATTAGTTGTGTGACTCTGGGCAAGTCACTTAACCCCACTGCCTAACAAAAACAAAAACAAAACAAAAAAGATAATTCCAGGGAGCTAAGCATATACCTACCAAAGGCCATGGATGACCTAAAGACAATTGCTTTAGGCTATGGAATGAGACACTGTTAAAATACTTATTTTTCTTTTTTTGTTCAACAGGGTGGTAGTGGTGGTAGAGAAAAAATAGATTTCTGTCAACCTTTTTTAAACAGTGAGGTGGGAAGGGGGTACTACAGATGTGAAACGTCGCAGGAACTTTCAGATAAATTCCCTCTATTGTTAGTTTTGCTTAACTGTTTTACTTTGTCATAGGAGACCTCTTGCAAAGTGGGAGTAAACTAAATGTTTGTAACATAAAAGCAAAACATCAATTTTTTAAAATAGCATGTGACAGAGAATTTTAATAAAAATAGTAAGATACAACCCATATCACTGATAACACACTTGGGAGTGTGAATGACTACTGCTGTTACACATATTAGCATTACAAACAACCACTATGAAATGCAGGAAAATTTGGTAAAAATTTATGTTGTCAATATCCTCTTTACTGCATTTCCTTCCTGATATGTACAATGCATTCATTACAACCTTCATCTTAATCACTAAGATTAAGGATACCAATCTAGCCTGTCATGAATGTATTAAGATATGGAACATAATCATCTCCAAAGAATTAAAAATGAGTATCACACAAAGAGTGCGATGGAGAAAGCAAGCTACCAGATACAAAAAATCAGGAGCCTTGCAGCACTGGTGAGTGTTCCCCTGGCACCCTAGACATAGCAAACCTTACAAAGGCTCACTAGTACAAGCTGAGATCTTCACCAGATGGAAGACCAGATCAGGGACATCACAGCTATGGGGACGTAGGACACAGAATTTTGACTCTTTGCCAAATGTATGCAGTTATTCTGGCCTCAATAAAGTGAAGGTTAACTTCCAGATACTTAATTGTTTAAAACAAAGCCTCAAATCATACCAGACTGACTTACTCAAGTAGCTGCTTGGGTACTAGCAGAAACAGAGGGGCATTTCATAGTCAGAATGAAGCCTCAGGCACCAATCTCTAACACAGTAAGAAATAAGAGGCCCTTCTCGTGACCAGCCACGTCTTCATTGCTCTTTGGGCCCCACTGATGATGTTCTCCCCCGAGTGTCCCTCCCCCTCCCCAACAGCCCTCTTTCTGGTCTCCTTTTTATGTGTTGTGTTCCCCCATGAGGGCCAGAACTGAATCTGTATCAGTGCCTGGCACACAGTGAGTGGACCTAGCTTCCCCTCTCTGGGCCTTGATCTTCTCGACTTTAAAATGAAGAAGTTGGACTTGGTCATCCTTTAGATCCCTTTAGGCCGAAAAAGAAAAAAACCATATTAATTCTAATTCTACTTAATCACTCTTTGGTTTAATGGGTTGGACTCTTTGTTTTGAACACAATCACTTCAGGTTTACACTTGAAGGTATATAGTTTAAGTGGCTTTGAATAACATATCATGCATTTGCAGAAACAAAAAGGACAGATCATATCCTAAGCACAGCGCACTGAACACTGGGACTGGAGCCAGGAAGACCTGAGTTCAAATCAAACCTCAGACACTTTCTAGCCTTAGGTAAGTCACTTAATCTGTTTGCCTCAGTTTCCTCATCTGTAAAATGAGGACAATAACAGCACCAACGTCCCAAGATCAAATGACACAGTTGTAGAAAGTCTTAGCATGGTGCCTGGCACATAGTAGGTGGTCACTTTAGCATGTCCTTTGTCTCTTTTGTACATGGGGGTCCCTAAGGAAGTGATGGACTCCCTGTATTAGAAAAGGGTATTGGATCTGGAATCAGAAGACCCAAGGTCAACTCTTAGCTCTATTCCCCACTACCAGCGGTGACTGTGGGCTTCCCCATGTCACAGGGGTTCAGTGAGAAGAGTGTTATGTAAATGTGAACTGCTGTAAAGATAACTAGCTGGGAGATGAAGTCTATACCTCTCCTCTGGAGCTATTCTACCTCTAGGGACTCATCACCTTATACTGGAACTGAAGCCACTTTCTCCCTGCCCTCCTCCTGCCTCCAGTCCACCCGGCCATATGAACCGTCCTAAAACTCAGACGTCACTGTCACTTCCCTAACGGCTCACCTGAACTCAATGAGGAGCTAGCCACAGTGGGCAGCGCCGGTGCGTCCCTCTGCAGCTCCCACGCCCACGGAAGAGTCAGACCTGCCTCTCCCAGCCCAGCCCTATTTCTCTGCCCACAGGGAGCCTGACACACGGCTTCCTGGAGGATCACGTCCAAACTCATCAGCCTAGAATTCAAGGCTGTAGGCGGGAAATTCATTTGATTTATACACACACACTTTTAAATGGATTAAGTAACACAGGTAACAGACTGCAGTTAATCTATCACAGAAAATCATAACCGCTTTTTCAAGGCTGAAGGGGAATTAACTTCTGTTAAAGCCTTGCCTGGAGGCCCCATCATGGACTGGAGGGGATACTGGGAGCTTGAACATTACACCAGTGAAAAATAGCATCAAGGAAACATTTAAAAACACACAGAAAAGAGCAGGAGGAAGTTCAACATGGGACACAGAAGACCAGGAAGCACAGGCTTGTTTACTACTGCGTCAAATAGAATATACGGCTTTTAAAAACCACCAAACTATGCAATTCGAGTTAGCAGATTCCTATGCAGCCTCCCTTTTCTGTTTTCTGTATAATGAAATGAGCATTCCGTCAAGGTTTAAGTTCATAATTTTTAAAAAAGAAAAGAAAGAAAATTTAAAGAACAAAAACACCAGCAAATGACTAGTGAAGGTGAAACACGTTAAAGGCTTCAAAAGTATGACCCTCCTTGGGACAAGCTACCTGCTGCTTGAGGCCGGACCAGACCCACTAGGTGACTAGTTTAGCGCCACATCAGGCACAGGGAGGACGGATTAAACCATGAAAAGACTACAATCTATGGTTGGAGGAGCACCTACAGAAATGAAATCATAGATCCCTGAGGTACTGAAGGAAGGGGAATGAAAAGACGTGATAAAAGGAAAGGTGATCCTATCGCAAAAGGCATTTCTTGTTTTTAGCAAACTGCATACTTACTTGGGCTCCATAGGTACATTCTAAAAAAAAAAAATCTGGTTTTAAAATTTCAACTCTGAAAAAATTAAGGGAGAGAATAATTCCTACTCAGGTTGATGACTTTCAATTTTTTTTTAAAGGTATAGTGGAACATAACAGACCCCTTCTCTCCAGGCATACCCAATCCAGATGGTCGGACTTTTCCAGAACCCCAACCTTGCCCAAGGTACCAGAGAAGATGTCTTGTCTGATACTCCCCTCACCTCCTTCCCCGACCACACTCAAAGTCAGATTCTGCCTCTTCCACCACTTTATGGCTGCCAGGCATCCCTTTCCCTAGCTATAACTGGATCCAAGCTCCACTCTAGTCTAACTATATATAGACCAGTCCAGTCAAAGTCCCTAGCCTTGGTCAGTCCTCCCCACCCCAACCCTGTCTCAGGCCAGACAGGCCCTCCCAGACCTTAGGAGACCAAAGGCTAACCCTTCCCTAAGCAGACTCCAACCCACAGGAGGACAGGATCATGGGATGTAGGGCTGGAAAAGAACCTTAGAGATGGTCCCAGAAACGGAAGCCCAGAGAAGTTATGCAACTTATATGACTGCCTAAGGGCAACTAGGTGGTAGAGAGGATAGAGCCCTAGGCCTGGAAGACCTCAGTTCAAACCAGTACTAGCTGTGTAGCCCTGGGCAAATCACTGAACTTCTGCCTCAATTTCCTCACCGGTAAAATCGTCATCATTATAGCCCTTAGTCCCAAGGCTGTCAGCAAGGATCAAACCAGACGGTTATCTGTAAAGCACCTGGCACACGGCAGGAGCTAGGTGTGTTCACTCCCCCTCCCTTCTCTTTTCTCCCCTCTCCACTTGCCCAAGATCGGTCAGTGGAGGAGAACAGGGCTTGAACAAAGGTTCTCTGATGACAAACCCAGTCCTTTCCATCTGATTCCAGCCCTGACTCAGGCCACAGCCAGTCAGGTGTCTCCAACCCCGGGCATTTCCAACCTTCTCAGAAGTGATGTCTCCAAGGTCACTCAATGCATTAAGCAGGTGAATGCCAATCTGAAGAAGGTTTTCGGATTTTAAACCCAATGCTCTTTACATGATATAAGGGTTGCTGCCCTGTGGACTAACCAGCCATCACCGACAGAACCCAAAGCCACAGCTGGCCAAGGGTCCAACAGGTTTCATTTGCCCAACCTCTGCCGGGTGACCCACTGGAGGCCCAGAAACTCTGTATCTCTGACCTGACCCAGTCCTAGTGCCCCTCCCCAGGCCCATAACTGACCTCTCACTCTGGCCTAATCCAAACTCAGAGACACTCCAGTCCTCCTCTCTTCAGCCCTGTGAAGTCCTCAGCTCAGCTGACCTCAGGAGCCCAGGGGCTCTGAGTATGGAAGGAGTCTTAGAGATCCTTCTTCCACCCTCCTGGTTTTAGAGGCTACATCCAGAAGTTTGTGCGTCCTGCCCAAGGTCACAGACGGAGACTCAAACCAACGTCTTCGATTGCAAACACGGGGCTCTTTGCACGCTCTGATGCCCGCTGATGTCTGCACTGGAATGACCCTCGTCCAGGCCCCTCCGTCTGTGACCAAGCCCAGAACCACCGGGTTTCTGCCTGTTGTCTTCCTCATCCCCCCACCCCGCTGAGCAGCCCGGCCTCTTCCTCCACTGCTAAGCCCAGACCCCTCCTCCCTCACTCCCACTAGTTCCCCTTCCATGGATCAGCGGACTCCTGACCAAGTACAGCCTCACCGTCCATCTTTTGTCCAGACTCACTCCCCATCTCTGACCAGAGACCCTGACCACCCCCAACCTAGAACACAATGCCCCTCCACCTTTAACCAGACCACCCCTCTGCAAGTGCCCAGAGGCCTGGATCTGCCCCGGACTCGGTCCACTCCCCGCCCCTCCCCCACCTTCCCCAGGTGGCCAGAGTCCTTGACCACAGCCAGGGCTCGGCGGCAGTCCTGCGCCCTGGAGCCCCCCCAGGCTCCCTGCATCCCTCCATCCCCAGAGTCCTTGCCCAGTCCGTCCCCCAGCTCTGCAGGGCACCCAGTACGGAGTGCCCAGCCCAGCCCCGTCCATCGTCGGCCGGGTCACCTCCAGCGAGGGTCCGGTCCCGGTCCCGGTCCCGGTCCCGGCTCACACCCAGCGCGGCCCCCGCCCTCGGCTCCTCCCCGCCCCCTCCCCAGGGTCCAGCTCCGCGAACGGCCGGCCCCCCGCCCCTCCCCCTCGGCTCCGCGTACAGGCCCCCCCCTTCCCCGCGCGCCCACGTGCCCCGAGGCCTGAGCGTCCCCCGCCGGGCCCGGGCGCCCTCACCTCGGTCTCCACGACCTCGTGGTAGGCGGGCGGGGGATCGAAGCCGCCCCCGCCGCCGCCGCCTCCGCCCCCGGGCCCGCTACGGGCCGGGTCGTGGCCATGGCCGTGGCCGTCCCCGCCGCCGTCGCCGCG